>NC_139218.1:70693076-71234332 GCF_055691185.1 Crinia signifera
CCACTTAACTCTGGAATATATATATATCTATATCTTTCCAATGCACTCACAGTGAATCCTTGTAAATATTGCTGGGGTGCTTCGTGTAGATGCCAGAGCAGCTTGTATGTAAGTCCAAGAACAAGACACTCACCAGACTTTTCAAATGCAAAAGGTACTTTTTATTCTGTAAAACGACTGCATATTTCCAACGTTTTGGACCCCCTCAGGGCCCATAGTCATGGCACAGTCCATCAGTAGAGACCCAGGTAGCGGATGGCTGCCTGCCCATGTGGACCAGCATATATAGGTACATAATTAACTACATAATCATCAAGTGTCAGCTACACCTGTCTGCCAATTGCAGCATAATCGTCCGGTCACATGACCACTCAATTTGTAAATACACCACATATTTTAGTCCCACAAAATCTGCATCTATTTATAGCACCCCGTAGATAGCATTAGTTAAAGTGCAGGAACCTCCATAGCTACGATAGCAATATAAACAATAAAGTCAGAGTACTGATTTTACATGTTCCAGGCACTCTCCTGGGTCTTATGTATAGCCCATGTACCTTCCGAATACCCATTGAATCTCTAAGCTCCTATGCTTAGTCACTTAAAACAAACTAAATGGCATTGATTACCTGAAAAAAAGTTATGAAGATCGTTGTAGATCTATGCGGCGTCTGTCAAAACTGTCCTGTACTCCGGTCACATGACCGGAGGTGACGTATCGTGCATAGATGCGTTCCATTAGGGCTATACATCCGCCTCTTGCGTTCCACCGACATTGTGCTACTGCTATTGCGCAGATCTAAGCAGCGCTGGTCCAGGGTGCTATACACTCCGGTCACATGACCAAAGGATGTTATCTCATATACCTATGCGTTCCATACGAACTGCATGTCCGCATATTGCGTTCCACTCAACTAATGCTCCTCCAACTGCACAGAATAATCTACAGCTATGAATTTGACTGTGGTATATTATTACCTATAGATATACCATGCTGGTTCAATTAGTGCAGACAACCACCATCTACCTCCATGTCTCAGCAAACAATTACAAACATACAAACAACATATAACATATACTATGCATATAATATCCAGATTCCTCCTCTCCCCATCAAGAAAGATTCATGGGATTCTTATCAAAAAACATTACACCCTAAAAATTAAAAACAAATTACGAAAAAATGGGAGCAGATGACTCATTATGCACTCCCATTCTCCAAAAGAAGATTTGTTCATTCCATATACTGTACCTCTACTGCTTTCTTTTTTATATGATGCCAATTATTTACAGAAAACATCGTAATTGATTTTATTAATTTAATCCTCGTGGATTAATTGTATCTAAGAGGTGTATCCACCTAGCCTCTTTTTGCAACAATATTTTTGCTCTGTCTCCTCCCCTTGGTAATACCGGTACGTGATCAATGATCATTGTCCGTATGCAAGCTAGGGAATGTGACTTTTGTAAAGAATGCCTAGCCACCGGTTTTTCGCTTTTTCCTGTAGTCAGTGCAGCTCTAATGCTTGACCGGTGGTTGGCCATTCGTTCTCGAAAAGCACAAGTGGTTTTTCCCACGTAAGTAAGTCCACACGGACATTTTAGTAAATAGACAACATATTCTGTTGTGCATGTAACTCGATAGCGTATGTCCATTTTCTTACCACTATGTGGGTGATAGAAGAAGCTGCCACTATTCATTGACTGGCACGTAGTACATCTAAAACATCCAGTTTTAGTCTTACTCATCCAGGTCTGTTTGGAAGTTTAGCGTTGGATGCATTAGGTGATCTCTCAGTGTCCTACCTCTTCTATAGGATATCAGAGGTTTCTTGCGTCTAAGTCCCAACTTGAGATCACTCGCCACAATATCCCAATTCTTCTTCAGACTTCCTTTCAGAATTTGTGCCTTTGAGTCATGGGTAGTTGTCACTATCATCCCCGGTGTCTTTTTTAACTTTGGGACTGCTCCTTCCGAGTACCTTTTTTGTGCTCTATCCAAGCCTCTCTGAACCGTGTCTGGGTCTGTGTTAGTACGTAAAGCCCTAAGAAACTGAGAGGTTGGTAAGCCCTCCTTCAGATTCTTTGGATGAAAGCTCATGTAGTAGATAAGTGAGTTTCTATCTGTCTCTTTACTGAACAGGGTCGTGCCCAGTCCGGTTTCGGTTTTATAGACAGTGACGTCCAAGAAGTCAATTGATGAACGGTGTATGGGTAAATTGAATAGGTGTATCCAACTTATTCAGTGCTTCCACCATTTCCACATAGGTCTCCTCAGTATCCTTCCACATCAGAAAGATATCGTCTATAAAACGGTAGTATGTGGTGATACTATTTCCATATTTTTGTAGAATAAAGCGTTCTTCATACTCCGCCATAAATAAATTTGCATAGACGGGGGCCAAGTTGGACCCCATAGCGGTCCCCCGTCTTTGCATATAATAATTGGCACCATATTGGAAATGATTGTGGGTCAGCACAAGATGTATTAAATCACATACAAATTCAATGGGAGGACCACTGTACTCTTCTCTAGAGAGTCTCTCCCTAACTGCTCCAATCCCCTCATCATGAGGGATCACAGTATAAAGGGATGAAACATCCATTGTAGCAAATCTAACATCTTTAGGTAAATCCTGTATAGCATTGATTTTAGTCAGGAAATCTGGCGTATCCCTGATGTAACTTGGGACTGATCTTACAATTGGTTGCAATATCTGATAAACCAAGCAGGCCACCGGTTGGAGGACAGAGCCCCTGGCAGAAATGATCGGTCTGCCAGGGATCTGTCCAACCGTTTGTGGACCTTCGGCAGGGTATACATAATGGGCCATATAGGATAATCCACCCGTAGATAGTCTCCCAATCATTCGTCCAACCAACCAGCCTTAAGGGCCTGTTCAATACACAAATCCACTTTCGGTACTTATGTAATATCTGGGCTCCCGTTTTTCTTATGAGACCGCGTCCGCTCGCCATGCTTCGGGCACGGTGGCTGGCTGCGCTGGCCACACTATATAAAATCAACTCCATGCGTAGTTGGATAGTAGGGGTATGAAAAGTGGGGTGCAATTAACATGGGAGTCCAGATAATACATAAGTACCCCACTTTCTTCTTAATCTTATACATGGGGTTAAAATTACCCAGGTTCTCATAGACAATAGTGTCCGCTAATTGGGACTTCACCTCATTGTCATAATCCAGAAAGTTCATGACAACTACCGTTCCCCCCTTATCCGCAGGACAGATATCTATTTATTCATTATCACGTAGGGTTTTCATAGCGGAGCGTTGTTCTTTGGTAACGTTGTCATGAACTTTCTTTTCTGCACCAGAATTCGGCAAATCATAATCAAGCATCCTCATAAATGTCCTGATATTGGTATTTGCAGAGATAGGGTCAAAGGTACTTGTTTTTTTTTAAAAAAACATCCTCCAAGTCAAAAGCAGTATTAGTCTCAGTCTCCCCCAAAAAATCACGTAGTCGTAGTTTACGCCCCAGTCTGTAGTGGTCAATCATGACATCAAACTTGTCTCTAAAAAAATGTAGGTACATATGCTAAGCCCAGATTTAATAGGGACATTTCCCCAGGGGTTAGGTTGTGATCAGAGATGTTAATAATCGTGTTATTATTCGGGGTCATCTGTTGCCGCGTCTTGTACCCGCCCCGCCGCGTGTGCGGTCTCGGGTGCTTCTTCTTTGGTATTGTCTCCCCCCACGGCCCCCTACCCTTCTAAAAACGATTGTGTATCTGTACCACTTGGTGGTAATGTCTCAATGTTCTCAATGTTCTCTGTTTCGGATGAAGAGTACGATGAACCTGTATCAACAGTGTACACTGATCTATGTTTTTGAAATCTACGTGGCCGGCTAGAGTTCTGCCCCACCAACCACCTGTACACTAAATGCTGTTTGTAGTTCACAATATCCAATTTCTTTCTCTTAAAGGAGATTAGCTCACCCCTATATTTATCAATCGTGGAATTCAGTTTATCAATCCACTTATCTGTCCTATCTTCAATTAATATTGGAGTCACTGTTCTTTTAACCTCATTAAGTTCAGTTCGTACCTTGGTTAATTCAGATCCTACTTCCTCCACCACTAGTAGGACTAAATCCAGGGAGCACTTATTCAACACCCCACACCATCGGGAGCAGAAGGTGGAATTATTCCTCCCGATGGTGGGGATGTTGGCAATACGAAAGCCCCTTGGAATTTTTTTGTTCCGATAATAATCGGACAAAAATTGTCCATGTAGGACAAGGTCAACTTCTTTTTTGCTCAGTCTCAATAATCGATGATACAGATCAATCGTACTCTCCTCTGGTAAGCTGCTGAAATCATCCTGTTCAAACAGAACTTTATTTTCATCATCATCATCTGTTAATGATAATTGTGCGGTCTCAGCCCTCAGCAACAATTCATCAGTTAATGCACCAGTTTGTGTCGTGGTGTGGGAAGAAAACAACCAGTATTTTCCTTAACAAATACGTGCAAAATCTGAACCAAACCTCTCACTAATATCTGGTTTGTCCTGCCAAACACTTTCTCCTCTTTTAGAGCAGAATCACAACCTCTTCCAGGGACAAAGTCAAAAATATTATTTGCAAATTCTGAGTGCTCACTTGAATATAAACACGCAAAAATCACAGCAAAAAAAAGGCATCACAACAGAATACGATATATCATTTCAAACAAATATATATAGTTTGCAGAAGCAGTTGACCCACAGATCATTTATATGGAAGACAGGTATATGGAATATTATACGTTACTGAGCATGTTGGTCACATGATGGAATCTTCTCATCGATAAATCCATTTTCATTTTTCAACCACAATATATCCGGGTGCAAAGTTATTTATGCACTATCCCAACACAGTGCAAATATCCAAATGTCTCTTTCCAATGCACTCACAGTGAATCCTTGTAATTATTGCTGGGGTGCTTCGTGTAGATGCCAGAACAGCTTGTATGTAAGTCCAAGAACAAGGCACTCACCAGACTTTTCAAATGCAAAAGGTACTATGCTGTATATATACACACAAAAAACAGATGATCCGGCACTTCCAATTTTGTAATCCACTAGGGCGGGTGCCCGCAATTGACTTAAAGTTCAATATAGAAAAACGGGGATAGCAGCACTCCAGCCTTGAAAGAATGGGAATATTTTATTCACCCATAGCAATGTTTCAATACATCAAACAGTATTTTCCTCCTGATATAGATATATATATATATATATATATATATATATATATATATATATATATATATATATATATATATATATATATATATATATATATATATATAAAAACATGGATGATGTCTTCCTTGGGGAGACGAAGCGGCACTCACTGGGCTTTTTTAGTGAAGAAATTGGGGATTTATTCCATCATTACATCAACGTTTCAAGATCAATTCGATTTTTTCATCAGGACGATGGGGTCAAAAGAACGACAGGAAAAAAGGTCAACAGGCAGACACATGACACGGTCGACATGAGTTTTTCAGAAATTTATTTTTTAAACCAGCTTGTTTTAACTTAACCATCCATGTTGGCATAGAGGAAGAATATAATACCGAGCCTGAATCGAGCCTTGCGAGGGTACGCATTACACAAATTGAGGGTCAATATCGACAGTTGTCGACATTGACACACAAAAGATACAGTATGTGAAAAACTCATGTCAACCTTTTCATGTGTCTATCTTTTTCAGGTCAACCTTTTGACAATGTTGACCTTTTGACCCTGTCCACCTTTCCCATGTGGACATTTCATATGTCGACCATCTGCCCTGTTGACCTTTTGACCCTGTCGACTTATTGCATGTCGACCTTTTGGGGTCGATCTATTCAATGTCTATTACTCCACACCCATCTTGGGTCCAGTTATAGTATAATTTTGTTATAGCAGTATACTGTAGATGCATTGTTACAAAAGATAATGTCTAAATTACAAAAAGTATTAGACAGTGCATTACATTATATACATTATTATCTATTCACAATGACTCGGGGAAGCTCATACAGAAAACTTGGCCCTGCGGAGTCAATGGACAAATAAATGCCTTTCTTTTTGTAAATGATATTTTCGGTACTCTTTACTTAGAAGGGCGCCCATCTCGGGCATCTCGGGGATTGAATGCACTAAAAAATCGGGTGCGATCAACCGACGAGATGCCCGAGATTTCCCATAGGGAACAATGTTAAATGTCTCAATTGACCCGATTTTCCTGTTCAATGCCTCAATTGACCCAATTTTTCCATAGGAAACAATGTTAAATGGGCCACAGAGGCCAAATAGGCACCCTGAAGTGAATAATGGCCACCCGAATTGTTAACGCCACCCCACGATCAACGTCAACCCGAAGCGTGGTGAGCCCAGCGAGCCCGCGAGGGGCGGCGGTACGCGTCCTACGACCTTTTCATACCCCCACTATCCACGTCGGCGTGGAGTTGAGAATAGAAAGTGTGGCGAGCGCAGCGAGCCACCGAGCCCGAAGCGTGGCGAGCGCAGCGAGCCCCGCGAGGGGACGCGGATACCTTCACAGCTGTCCGCGTACCCTCGCGGGGCTCGCTGCGCTCGCCACGCTTCGGGCTCGGTGGCTCGCTGCGCTCGCCACACTTTCTATTCTCAACTCCATGCCGACGTGGATAGTGGGGGTATGAAAAGGTCGTAGGACGCGTACCGCCGCCCCTCGCGGGCTCGCTGCGCTCGCCACGCATCGGGTTGACGTTGATCGTGGGGTGGCGTTAACAATTCGGGTGGCCATTATACACTTCAGGGTGCCTATTTGGCCTCTGTGGCCCATTTAACATTGTTTCCTATGGAAAAATCGGGTCAATTGAGGCATTGAACAGGAAAATTGGGTCAATTGAGACATTTAACATTGTTCCCTATGGGAAATCTCGGGCATCTCGTCGGTTGATCGCACCCGATTTTTTAGTGCATTCAATCCCCGAGATGCCCGAGATTTTTTACTAACGATGCCCACGATCAAAATCGTGGGCGCCCTTCTAAGTAAAGAGTACCATATTTTCTATAAATAAGAATATTATGTGATTACTGTATCTCCAGGACTTCAGCACCCCCATTGAGCGAACCTAATGAGAAAGATCTTGTACTGCAAACATTTTAGTGCTGCTTGGTCTATGGGAAGCATTAAAGGCACAAGAGGCGTTAGGAGAGAAGAGAAGGTCACGTGAGAGGTGCGGAATGGCACACTGAGGAGACGTTACCATGGCTCATTGGGAACAGCACCAAGCCTTTTTTAATTTTATCTAAATACTTTAAATGGCTCCAAACTTGGTTTATTTGCATAGCTTAAAAGATAATAGTGTCTGAGTAATGAAGGATTGCAAATTTGTGGTGAGGAGAAAGAAGCGGCAATGAAGAAGCATTAACATTTTCCATTAGAATTCCACCTCATTAGGTTGTAGGCAGATGTTAAGTACATTAACCCTCTTTTGGTTTGTACTGTGATTCTCTGTACGGAAAACCGTTATTTCTAAAAGAGAATGGACCACTAGGCTTTTACCGACCTTACTATACTGTTGATTAAAGCTGAATCAACGCCAATTTTGTTCCCTTTACACACTCTCCAGCTACGGGTGTGGTATGTCCCCCAAATCTATGGGATATTAATAAATAAAATTGTAAGAAAGTTATTGGGGTGTATTCAGTGCGGCCGGCGAGGGGGTTAAATGGCAGAGATCGCCAAAAACAAGCGATCCTCGCAGTTTAACCCTTGCGCCGGCCGCTCACCCTATTCAAAGTTCCGAGGGAATCCTCGCTGTCAGAGGACGGCAAGGATTCCCGCAAACAGCGAGGCTCATGGGTAATGCAGGGAGCCTGCTGCATATAGCTGCGAGTCTCACTGTTTTGGCAGCCACATACGCCATTCCCCCCTCACTCCAAAAAACAGCGTATGCATGGGGTCAGTTGAATACTGAACCTGCTTGCCTTATTCTGTATTTTTGAAACAGAGATTGAGTAGGCTGTAAACTTGAAACTTTCAAGCAGAACATGAGAACCACCCTTATAGCAATCTCAAGTTATTCTGTTCACTCCCTCTGGCAAATTCCTTCTCAAATGGACAAAACCATGTGCACTGCAGGTGGGGTAGATGTTACTTGTACAGAGAGAGTTAGATTTGGGTGGGGTTTTACTTCAAAGTGAGATCTATATTGCAGTGTAAAAATAAAGCAGTCAGTATTTTCCCTGCACAGAAACAAAATAACTCACACAAATCTAATTCTCTCTGCACATTTTACATCTGCCCCCTGCAGTGCACATGGTTTTGTCCATTTAAGAAGGAATTTGCCAGAAGGAGTGGACCAGAATAACCCCCTACGTTTGTAAGAATGGTGCTTCTTAAATCAATGGGAGTTATTAAAATTAATATAGCTTAATGCATCTAAGATATTATGGAGCCTTAGTCATATCAAAGGCAAAATGATGCCAGCATACAATAACTGTAGGTGTGAGGTACACATTATCAGGTACTTCCTCATCTTTGCGGCCACCGCTTACGCTACAGAACATAAGCAGCAAACGGCGACCCGGAGGGTTGTTTTCAGTATCCACTCCCCCCTCCTGTGTCCACACCGCCACCTATTACCTTTAGTAAAGTTGTGGCGAGCAAAGCGGAGTGAGCCACCGAGCCTGAAGCGTAGTGAGTGAAGCGAGCCCGCAAAGGAACAATCACGATCCACGTAGTGGCTAACGTAACTGGCGTAAGCAGTGGCCACGAAGATGAGGAAGTACCCATTATCACACAGTTCAATCAATATATAACTAAAAGCATGTACTTGTACTGTACCAGTATTTAAGGAAGTCAATTCTGTATATTGTATAATGTTTTTAGAAAATATATATATATATATATATATATATATATATATATATATAAAACTCCTGTTGCACAATATGCGCCGGAGACATATAGAAACAATAATAAAACTCACAGCACATGAGAGAGTATCCACCATAAAGTTGGATAAAGAACCGGCTTCATTGCATCTGACAGGTCAGTGGATAGAAACACGTTGGTTTCTTTGCTTTCAGGGAGAACACTTGATGAAATTACTGGATGTTTGAAAGTGGCAGTGCTTTTTGATTCTATTATTTGTTGCTGAGAGACTGCTCTTCATTTGGTAGCGGGGATGCTCTAGCAGGGATGCTCTTTGAGTTTTTTCCGTGGATGATGTGACAGACAAATTGTCACCTTGCATTCTTGCATCTGACATTAAAAAACACTTACCTTTTCCCTAGAAACTTTAACTCTTTGCTTTGTAGTCTTCTAGGCCTTCAGTAGAACGATTGTTTTATTGTCTCTTCTCAATGATCCATTAGGATCAAGATTTCTATTCAAGTAAATACGTAAGAAAGAGAAGTATTATTGGTGGAAGAACACATATAAAGGCAAACTCCATGCTCCTATCTTAGTTCAAAGTGGCTGAATCCTGGCGGTGAAATGTAACTCAAAAGAAATTCTCCATTATTAATGCTGAGAGCTGAAAGGTCGCACCTTGAGGGGAAAGATAATAGATTTAGAGATTTAATAACTGCTACAGTCAGTTGTCTTAGTGAGACCAGATATTAAAAGATGTGTACTTACAAAAATGTGTCAAATGAGCTTAGTCATTAATCCAAATGTGACCAAGAAATGCTGTATGTGCCT
This sequence comes from Crinia signifera, assembly GCF_055691185.1. Lineage (NCBI taxonomy): Eukaryota > Metazoa > Chordata > Amphibia > Anura > Myobatrachidae > Crinia > Crinia signifera. The sequence goes on from NC_139218.1 coordinate 70,702,769, forward strand.
GGATCAGTTTCTCAGAAGAACCATTTAATCATAGAACAATACAGTATGCCATCTTATGAGTGGCAAAGAAGAAAGATCTTTTTATTAGTGAAATGTGGCTTCTTCCTGATCATATTTAATACACTGGGATGCTTACAAGACACTGAGCTTGACAAAGTGCAAAACAGCAAAAGAAACCCGTTGTTATTCTAAGAAAAACTATAAATACAATTTATATTACGGATTCTTAACCTGAAAAACAAGCTCCAAATAATTCTTTCAAAACATTGTAAACTAGAAAGTGTGTGTGTGGGCAAGTAGGCAGAGTGGGGCACGACAGGGTGCTTACATAGATATAGCTTAACCCCCTCTAGACAATGCCACAATTGATGGCATTGTGAAACTTGGACCACTTGCTTCACTCTGTAAGTGGGTGGCAGTGGGCAGCTAGGGGGCAGCCACCGTGAGACTTGCCCACTCTTTAGGATGTCTGGGATTTGGAAGTCTCCTAAACATCAAAACTAAACTTGGGGGATAGATGCTGTAGGGCCAACTGTTGTCTCCTTTGGACAGTCCTGGCAAAGTCCCTGAAGCCTCTATATATGCCCGAAAAGTCCTAAGGATTTTCTTGTTGCTGGCAGCCCGCCTTCTCAGAGCAACATTGTGTGCCTACTCAGGGATCTTCTAAGATGGTGGTAGCCCATTGTAGCCTATTGGCTACAGATCATACTGCCTGCAGGGCAGTGTGGTCAATGGGGGGGGGGATCAGCACTGACCACATGAGCAGAGATACCCCTGCAAAACAGAGCGCAGTGGCTGTCTCCTTGCAGAACCCCTGTCCCTCTTCTGCAGGGTAATACATTCTGATGAAAGGATAGCATATTGCAATGCGATTGTGGGCAGTAAATGCCGCACAGATCACATTGCTTATGTGATCCCTAAAAAATGGGCCTCAATGTGTCCTTTGTGAACTTTGTTTTTGCCTACATAATATCTCACTGCAAATTGGTAAACAGTTCTGAAAATAGGAACAGAGACCTTACCCTTAATATCTTGTTCTGACATGAAAGACTAGGAGCACCTGTTGCCTGGAAATATTGGAGGCGGCCATATTGTGGGCAGGTCCAGTATGTTGATAAATAAACAGCCTTATGATTTCATTCTGATAACTAACATCAGTGAGACATAAAAAAGGCACTAGGGCCCTTATTCAGATCTGATCGCAGTACAAATTTGTTCTCAAAATGGGCAAAACCATGTGCCCTGCAGGTGTGGCAGATGTACAGGGCTGGTGCAAGGCACCGGAGCGCCCCAGGCGAGTCGGGGTGGGGGCGCTCCGGTGCCGGGGGGGTGGGTGTTATGGTACCTGTGTAAAAAAACTTGCGTCCCCGGCGTCCCTGCTGAGTGCTGGTGCGTGCAGGGGTGTCCGTGCCGCCAGGGGAACCTGCGGCGCTGTTATTGTCTATAAGCTGGCCGCGGCCGGCGGGGTCCCTACAGTGAATAGAAAATAACTAGTGCTATGCGCGCGGCGGCGCGGGAAGCGCTAGTTATTTTCTATTCACTGTAGGGACCCCGCCGGCCGCGGCCAGCTTATACACAATAACAGCGCCGCAGGTTCCCGACACAAGTTTTTTCACAGGTCCCGACGCAAGTTTTTTCACAGGTACCACAGTTCGCTCACCCTCCATGCTAGGGGTGAGGACGAACTGCCGCCCTCCAGGTGCCGGCCCTGCAGATGTAACGTGCAGAGAGAGTTAAATTTGGGTGGGGTGTGTGAAAAACTGAAATCTATATTGCAGTGTAAAAATAATGCAGCCGGTATTTACCTTGCACAGGAACAAAATAACTCGCCCAAATCTAACTCTCTCTATACATGTTACATCTGCCCCACCTGCAGTGCACATGGTTTTGCCCGTTTTGAGAACAAATTTGTACTGCGATCAGATCTGAATAAGGGCCTAGGTTACTCATGCTTCAGTGATATTACTATTAGCATAAAAAGCTCAGTCAAATATTTTTTTTTTTTTTAAAAAGCAAGTTTGTAGATGCTAAATGGTGTTTTGGGTTTTTGTTGCTATTTTATTTCATCCATAGTAAATGCAATTTTTCTGAGTACTAGGCTTTTGTCTGCATCTATGTAGATCTTATGTGTCCTGCTGTGCACCAGGCTTTTACAGTTTCTAACTGGGTCAATGTCAATATGAAGAGCACATATTTGTTTCTCCATGAAGGTAGAGATTTCCAACATGCATGGGAAGCTAGCATGCAGTATAAAGCAGAGAAAGTCAATACAGGTTGTTGCTGGGGGTATTTTTGTTTCCAAATGCCTCCTTATTTCTTATACAACACAAAAGGTATTTTTTCCAATATGTTTTACAAGGAAAGACGTAACTAGTAAGGTTTTACCCAATTCAATTTTGTCAAAAGCAACCCAAAATTATCGAATGTTCGAAACCATAAAAATTCAACCTAAAAATAAGATTATACGTTACAATAAAAAATACACTAATCAATAATTCTGTCCCTAGTCATTATTCTGTGTAGTTAACCTAGAAGTGCTAAGTGTCTCAGTCACTGTGCAACATGGTCATTTGGCGCAATACCTGAATGACTGGATCATTACATTTTGGCCCTTTGTGTATTAGACATATTGCAAATGACAAAATGCTCGCCTGTAGCCTAGAGATGCTCCTCGCCAATACTTGAGAAACAATTCTACTACAATTAGGATGATCTCCAATTTCTGTATGTCAATAACTCCTCTCATGCACCAATGCACAGATCTGACCACCCTCAATGTGCAGTGTAAACCTAAACCAGTACTGAGTGCTGGACAAGTCCTTCACGCAGGATCATTATATTTGACCAATATTAAGACAGTGGAACAAATCTCATTGTCAATTATTTTGTGCTTTCTTGATTTTAACAATCCAAACCTAGGCTTTAGAACAGAATACTGACACCAGTCTTTTATTACTTTGAATGGCGGTTTGTGTTTCATTAACCCTTTGAGTGCTAAGTGAATTTGTCAAAATAGGTATGAAAATTGCCAAGCAAACATTTTTATTCATCATAATGACCTGTAATGTTAACCTTATATAGGAAATATAAAGTGAGAGATTTGGTGAGAAATATCCAGTTTCTTTAAAGGGGCAATCATTTACACTGCAAGATCAAACTGGTTTTGCAGTGTAAATGATTGCCGCTTTAAATACACTGGAGATTTCTTACCAAATCTCTCACTTTCTGAATCTCTCATCCTATTAAATCTCACCCACTATCTTTTTCTACACTTTTTTTATTTGCGACACTGGCATTTGAATGGATATTTTGCATATTTCTCACAAAGTTGGCACCCAAAGGGTTAAAAATTGGTATTTCCATTTTTTACATTAAACCAGCCCCCTCTTTAAGACTGAGTTGTTCCAACTCTAAATGAGGTCCATAATACAAGATACAAAGTTAGGAACTAACCCAGTCTTAAAGCGGGGGCTGGTTTATTGTTAAAATAAATGTAAGCTGTCCATTATCTTTGTGCCACTTACTGCATTATTGGATTATTGGCAGTTGTTATTGGCCCTCTCTATGAGTGCAGTTTATATGTTCTCTCTGTGCCTTCCCATACAGAGATATACTGGTTATTTCCTTTGCTTCTGACCCTTTATTCGTGTAAGCTTCCAGGTGGGATCTGGCAAAATAATCTTTAAAGCATTGCGCAATATGTAGGGACTAGTTCATAGGTTCTTGAACTTGGTTCTAAGGACCCTAAATATTTCATGTTTTCCCAGGACTCCTCAAAGAATCACAAGTTAAATAATTAGCTCCACCTGTGGATCTTTTAAAACGTGTGAGTATTGGATGAACCTGAACTTGTGCACCTGTTAGGTGACCTGGAAATTTTAACGGTTTTGGGGTCCTGAGAACCAACCAATGCACTAGATAAAATATCACCTGTCTGGCCTGTAGGTAAGTGTCAGTTGGAAATGGAGCAGTCGGATGGAGGGGCCCAGATCCCGGTCCAAGGCAGGATGTTGCAGAGTATTCCCATAAATACCGTAAATACATTGTACCTTTAAAACAGTTGTCAGCAGATGACGAAACGCATCAGAACACACTATTATTGGTTGGACTTTGGAACTACTCGGCTATATCCTGCCTTGGACCAGCTCCCCCCCCCCCCCCCCCCCCCCTTATCACTAACACTTCCACGCTATTGCTGGATCAATTACATTGGGACACCACCACCTGCTCAATTTTGGGACCGTTCCTTTGGCGGAGCATTCGCCAGCCTTTGGAATCAAAGTACAGGCAAGGACCCAGTCAGGTTTATGGATACCCACCAATTCCAGTTGATTTCAGTTCTGGACCTATCAATCGTGGAATGCGAACCATCAAGGGAGCATTATAGGAACAAGCAGGACTGCAATAAGTATACCTTACTATATATATATATATATATATATATATATATATATATATATATATATATATATATATATATATATATAAAATCTCTTTTCATTTTTAATTTTCCCACCTTCCTCCATTGCTCAGCAACCCATTAGAGTAATATCGATTGAATTTTACATGTTGCATCAATATTTTATTGAATTAATGTTCACTATTTTTATTATTTATATTTATTGTAATACATTTCTTATATTAATGTTAATACCTAATTGATCACCTTATTTTTATTTCAGTTATCATTGTATTAGCGCTCCACTTTCTTCTTTTTTCCTATCTTTACCAGTTGTTTGGGAACTGACCTTCCCTTTGTGTAAACAGCTGGCCCAGCACCCCAATTTGTAGGTGCCCACTTTTTTACCTTAGGGTAACAAAAAAAATGTTTACTTTTGCATGTAGCCAACAAATATTAGCCAGCCTTATATTGACACTGTTTCTGTTTTTACATTAGAGTCTGAGTCCTCTAGTCCTCAGACTCTGTAGCGCTGTACTGAGCTGTGCAGCTGCCTGCAGACAGGAGAGGGCCTATCTTAAAACACTCCTGTGTATGTTACATCTGCCCCACCTGCAGTGCAACATGGTTTTGCCCAACCGCTTGAATTTTTGCTGTACTTACAGACATTAATCATACATGTGTTTTGTACAGAAGTACAAAATAGAATTTTCCTCTCTAAAAAGACGATGGAGTATCTTCATAATGGCTTTCCCCATTTAAAAGAGCTTAGCCAAATGTCTACGAGGGTGCTTTGACACCAAGAGCAATATGTTTTCATTAAATATTTATACTGTCATTGTTGACTCCATTTGACTTGCACTTGTCATTGTTCTCAGCCAAGTAAATCTCACTTCCAATGTTAAGATTCATACAGTATATCTGTAAGGTACAATTAAAATCTCTCTCGCTTAACAAAAAGGTAACATAAATAGCACCAGTGCCAACCTTTGTGCCAAGTGTTAATGTCTTCTGACGGGTACCCTAGTTCTATCCCTATTTGCAGTTATATATGTTCTCCTATACCAATCTTATTGAGCGCTGTTTATGGCCTTGGGTGGGGCATATTTCAGGAAGATCATCAGGCACAATGCAAGATTTTGGCCTTGGCAAACCACCTATAGAAATCTATACATCACAGGTAATAATAAAGGAAATCTATACAATGCTTTCTGTATAGTTCTACCGTTTTTTCCCTTTAATGGATAGTAGTCCTATCTCTATGATGATACTCTCAAAGGTTCCCAGCATGTCTTTGAACACAAGATTGCTTTTCGTGTTGCATGGAATGAAGAATGTTACTGAATACAAGGTGTGTTATGCTCTTGTAATGTATTGCTGCGACAAGTAGAAGAGTCTCTCAACTGATCCACATGACATCCATAAAGGAAGACACTCACAATGATGCCATTGTCCCACAAAATAGCCTATTGTATAAACCTTGTTCTATATTCTTCCTCAACAAACAAAAAACTCGGGACAATAGTAGACACTATAGAATAGCCATGACGCAACAGTCTCTTTTCAGCATTTGTCTGTCATCTATTATACTTAAATATTCATTCTGATGGAATTTCTACGTGTGCCATTACATATGGTAGCCATGTGCTCATTATATAAGTAATGAAGAAATAAAGGTTAGATGGTACTCCAGGGGACAAAATAATCCAATGAATTTATTCCACTTTAGCTGTTATGTGACATATCTTTCTTGGAGTGGCTTCTGATATATTATATAATACTAGTAAGCGTGCTCGAAGCAAATGCTTTGAAAGCTAATCTAATACCTTGTGATTGCCTCTGTGTTTGTGCATGTGTGATAAATATGTAGTTTCACTCGCTGCCAACAGATGACAGTGTTTTGGAGACACACAAACAGACACTAGAGATATATCTATATATAGATGATACACCTGCCTACCTGCAGCCTAAACCTTACTCCCCCCCCCCCCCAATCCCAACAAACATACACACATAGCTCAACCCTACACATACCATCTTAGTGTCTAATTGCAACCCTTGGCCTAATGTATTAAGCCTTAACAAGAGATAAAGTGTAGTGTGATAAAGAGTGATAAAGCATCAGCCAATAAGCTCCTAACTGTCATTTCTCACACACAGCATGCAACATGGCAGTTATGAACTAATTGGCTGTTCCTTTGGGGAAGATGCATTAAGCCTTAACAAGAGATAAATGCAAAGGTGATAAAGAGAGATAAACGTCCAGCCAATCAGCTCCTTACTGACTTTTTTCAAACACAGGCTATAACATGGCAGTTAGGAGGTGTTTGGCTGGATGTTTATCTCTCATTGGTGCAGATGTATTAAGCTTTAACAAGAGATAAATCCAAGTGTGATAAGGAATGATAAACGTCCAGCCAATCACCTGCTAACTGCCATGTTACAGGCTGTGTTTGAAAAAAGTCAGGAAGGAGCTGATTGGCTGGACGTTTATCTTTTCTTATGCAAATATGGGATTCAGATCACTAAACCATGCGCTAATAAGCAGCTATTGGAAACCAGACAAAAAGTGAACCGCCAATTCACACACAGATACAATACCAAACAGGATATGAATGGTTTCCTCAGCGCTAATATAGATTTCTTCTGATTCTCATGTGAGTTTACACCGAAAAAAAGAAAGAAAAAAACACAATAGTGTAATATTGTTTAACAGTAAAAAAAAAAAAAAAAAATTTTTTTACATGTGATACGCCTTTAAATGTTGAAGACTCGTACCAGATTTTTTGTCTACCTGATTAGAAGTAGACAAATGCGTTTGTGGTTTGAGGGGGATAATTCACCACCGAGGGAATCCACTCTATCTTCTATTGCCCGTATCTCAGACTCAAAGGGATAAGAAAGATATCATGGTGCAATACGTTTTATTTAATAAAAACAATTCCTTAAAAATCCACGTGAGGTATATAACAGAGGACTCTCACCATTTGCGCATGTCCACAATACGATTGTAGACCATAAGAGCATTAGATGTAACAAAACAGGCGTCCCTGGAAACTCCTTCGCAGTGATGAGAGCCTTTGCAATCCTCCTCAGCGTGTAGATAGCCGACCGGTTTCGATACAAAGGATCTAATGCTCTTATGGTCTACAATCGTATTGTGGACATGCGCAAATGGTGAGAGTCCTCTGTTATATACCTCACGTGGATTTTTAAGGAATTGTTTTTATTAAATAAAACGTATTGCACCATGATATCTTTCTTATCCCTTTGAGTCTGAGATACGGGCAATAGAAGATAGAGTGGATTCCCTCGGTGGTGAATTATCCCCCTCAAACCACAAACGCATTTGTCTACTTCTAATCAGGTAGACAAAAAATCTGGTACGAGTCTTCAACATTTAAAGGCGTATCACATGTATAAAATTTTTTTTTTTTTTTTTTTACTGTTAAACAATATTACACTATTGTGTTTTTTTCTTTCTTTTTTTCGGTGTAAACTCACATGAGAATCAGAAGGAATCTATATTAGCGCTGAGGAAACCATTCATATCCTGTTTGGTATAGTTTATCTCTTCTTATCACCCTTGCATTTATCTCTTGTTAAGGCTTAATACATCTGCCTCTTTATCTCTAGTTATCACACACCACTTTATCTATTGTTAAGGTTTAATACATCTGCCCCCTCCTTCTTAAGGCCCCCATACACTAGCCGATTTTGGTCAGATTTCGGCCAGATCAGTCGGATCTGGCCGAAATCGGATGCAAATCGGCTATTTTTTATGTCCCCTCAGATCCGATGCGCGTCCCGTGTGCATCGGATCTGCGTTGGGTGGTCGGACCTGCTGCACGTCCGACCACCCGACTTGGGACCTAGTGGGGCGGCGCGGCGGTGGAGGGAGCAGGGGGGGCTGGGGACGCTGTGGGAGACACAGGCGGCATAGAGCCGGGCAGGGGGAGCCGGGAGCTGTCAGTACTGAATAAAAAAAAAAGCCCATACAATGAATGGGCAGCCTGTGATTGGCTGAGCGCTCTCTCAGCCAGTCAGCAATTGGCTGAGAGAGCGCTCAGCCAATCACAGGCTGCCCATTCATTGTATAGGCTTTTTTTTCTAGCACTGACAGCTCCCGGCTCCCTCTGCCCGGCTCTATGCCGCCTGTGTCCCCCGCAGCGTCCCCAGCCCCCCCTGCTCCCACCAGCAGCCCTGCTCTGTAGCCCCCCCCCCCCTGCTCCCCGGGTTTTTTACATGTGATAAATCGAGACGATGCCTTTTCCTGGGGTAGAAGGCAGAAAGCAGCAGCAGAGAAATCATACAAGTCCAGTCTTTGGGGTGCAACTGGCCGCAACCAGTTTTATTCGGCAAAAGATAAAAATAAACAACAAAAGCGTCCCGATGCGGGCGTGCGTTGTGGGCTGCAATAGCAGGGATCACATTGCATTGCATTGCATGTGCATGCGTTGTGCATGCAATGCGATCCAATTTGATGAAACCTAAGTGCACATACTTTTTGTACTTTGCGATGAGGTGTGCGGGAGCGCGCACCTCAAAGCACACATCGGCTCAGCACGCTTAGCAGCGTGTATGCAGTGGCGTAACTATGAATTGGGCGCCCCCCCGCCGTTAATGGGGGGCGCCCCCCGCCGCACCCCCCGCCCGCAGCCTTACCTGTCTTGCTGGTCCCGTCCCGGCTCCCTTGCTGGCTTCATTCTTCTGCTAGTGAGACGGACCAACACAAAATGTCCGCCCCCATACAGCAGACAGTTTCAGAGAACTGTCTGCTATATGGGGCGGACATTTTGGTACTTGTGTATTTTGGCGGTGCCCATCGCATCGCATACCATAACGCATGCGATGGTATGCGATGCGACGCGATTTCGGTGGTTAGTGTACGATGGCATACAATTTTCAAATTGTATGCCATTGTACATGGCATACAATGCCATACGATGCGATGCGATTAAACATTGTATAAGCACCCTAATGGGTGCTTACAATGTTAAATGCACCCCCACGCCACCCCCCCACTATAAACGTGATCCCGAAGCGTGGCGAGCGCAGCGAGCCCGCGAGGGGCGGCGGTACGCGTCCTACGACCTTTTCATACCCCCACTATCCACGTCGGCGTGGAGTTGAGAATAGATTAGTGTAGTGTGGCAAGCGCAGAGAGCCACCGAGCCCGAAGCGTGGCGAGGGGACGCGGATACCTGTGAAGCCCGCGAAGGGACGCGTTTACCTGTGAAGGTATCCGCGTCCCCTCGCGGGGCTCGCCACGCTTCGGGCTTGGTGGCTCCCTGCGCTCGCCACACTAATCTATTCTCAACTCCACGCCAACGTGGAAAGTGGGGGTATGAAAAGGTCGTAGGACACGTACCGCCGCCCCTCGCGGGCTCGCTACGCTCGCCACGCTTCGGGTTCACGTTTATAGTGGGGGGGTGGCGTGGGGGTGCATTTAACACTGTAAGCACCCATTAGGGTGCTCAAAAGCACCCTTTAGGGTGCTTATACGATTTTTCATCGTATAGGGGGTCAAAATCGTATCGCATGCCATCGGGTACGATCATCGTACGATGCACCAATCGGGCGCCGCCAAAATACACAAGTACCGACATTTTATTGTGGTCCATCTCACTAGCAGAAGAATGAAGCCAACCCGGGGCCGCGGGGGGCTGCAGTGCTATAGTTACGCCTCTGCGTGTATGGGCAACTTAAGACAAGAACCTGGGACAAATAAACCTGCCCTCAAACACTATTCTAGTGTTCTTGTCACTGTATATATATATATATATATATATATATATATATATATATATATTACATTAAATATTTCTGATAGTACAATTATAAAATCTAGGGACATTCTTCTTTATTAGTTCACTGTCATAATGAAAAGCTACATCAAAATAATCATCTACTGAACAGTTATCTGGTATACATCATTAGTTATAATTATGACATTACAACATTTTTAAATATACTTGTCTTATTTACTCCTCAACTAATTTGCCACTTCGTTAATCACATCATAGCTGCAGACATTGATCAATTTATTATTAATTGTATGCCAATTGCATTGATGGTGTGTCCTAGTTTGCTGATTTTTTGGCTCTTTTATGGTTGAATTCTGGATAATAGGCAACTCCTGGGGATAGATTGATTGCCCTCTAGACGAGCAAAGGGAAACAATTTCTATCAGGAGGAATGTAATTACGCAGCACTAAGCCCTTCTGGCCAAGCATCCTTCAGTTTAGTTAGATAAGGACAGTTTGACATGCTATATACTGTATATAAATACAGACACACTGTATACAGTGCATACATTCAAATACAGACATATAATTACATACACATATATACATATAAAAGTTCACTTGGAGAAGACCCTGCATATAGTAAGAACCAGGTGGCACTTTTTCAAACAAATGCATACTGTATGTATTGAAATGAGTGAAAGCATAGTTGAATACCAATGATGCGCTAGATCAACTTCCATACAACTAGTTGGTTGGATGGAATAAAAATCTGGTACTGGATGGGAGCCAGGGGCTGGCTGGCAACTTTCAGCCTGGGGGGCTACACAAGCAAGTGGCCCACCATCGTTTCACCACCCTACCCCCCCCCCCCCCCCCCATCTAGTATGTAGCAAGACTTAAACAATCATTTTCCCACACACACATACAACAGAAATGGGGACAGTGTAAACATTTACACTGTAATGCCCATTACACATAAATCCACACACCGTAATGCCCATTACACATAAATCCACACACCGTAATGCCCATTACACATAATACCAACAACATAATGCCCATTAAACATAATTCCACACACTGTAATGTCAATTAAATATAGGGCCACACACCGTAATGCCCATTACACATAATGCCACACACCATAATGCCAATTAAATAAAATGCCACACACCATAATGCCCATTAAACATAATGCCAATACCTTAATGCCCATTACACATAATACCAATAATGTAATGCCCATAAAACATAATGCCACATGCCGTAATGCCCATTACACATAGTGCCAAGACTGTGATGCTCATTAAATATAATAATCCGGTGGGAGACTCGTCAAGGGGTTCCATACTTCCATTTAAATAGCCCGCCAGCACTACCCAAATCTGCACTTCTGGGTAACGCTGGCCACGCTGTTCTCTTCTGACAGACACTAGAGGTAAGGCAGTACCTCTAGTGCAGTGGTAGCCAACCCTAGCCCTCGAGAGCTACCAACAGTTCACATTTTCCAGACAAACTAGCTGCTGCACAGCTGAAATCATTAATCACTGACACATTTTAAAAGATCCACAGATGGAGCTAATTAGCTCACTTGTGATTCTGTGAGGAGACCTGCAAAACATGCACTGTTGGTAGCTCTCGAGGACTAGGGTTGGCTATCCCAGCTCTAGTGTCTGTCTCCTCCATGGTGCAGGGGCCGTCACCTTACATTCGGGCGACCGGGAAGCCAGTGTATGGCAATGCGGCTGGACGCGGAGCCTGAAGGTGGTGGCTGCGGCAGCAGGGGACAGCTGGCCCAGCCAGTACATCCCAGCCTGGGGGGCATGTGGCACCCTGCCCCCCAGCCCGCCCCTGATGGGAGCAAATGTAATATGTTATTCAGTAATTTGCTCCCAAAATCTGAAAACAGACAAAAACTGATGCTCAGACACGGTGCTGTAGTTGTACTATCAGTCAGACAAGGTGATGTAGATGCAGTGCTTAAAGTGGTCATGAAGAGGTAGTGGGTTTGTGAGCAAATTGCTGATGATCATTTGCTCCCATCCTGTACTAGATTTTCAGTCCAACCAACCAACTACTGTAGATGGATGGCTGGATACAAGCTGGATACAAGTTGGTCTAGTGTATGGCTAGCATTAACTTCTACTCTGTCCATACCTTTCCCTGTCTGCTGTTCTGATGGCCTCCCAATTGTTTCCACTGCTACATCGATATAACAGGAGATTTAAGCCTAATGCTGATTCCTGGCTGCAGCATATTGGCTAATACATACAGTGATGCCAATCCGGGGATAACATACCAGCACATATATTACATAATAACATTTATGTTCATATGTGGTAAATGCCTTCTTGCAATATGTGGTCAGCACTACAGCCAAAAGGCAACAGTCCCCCTAAGATCCCTTCGCCATGCCTGTGCATCCAATTCACTCATAGAAATGCATTGAGCGTCGATATTGCAGCGTGGCGATTCTGAGCCACAGGTGCAAACTTGGCGTGACAAACGAGAGCGATGGTGCGTCTACATCTGTATGTCTCACTTCTGAAAAACTGTCTTCACATTTCAATCACTTCTGACAATTGTATCATAATGAATAGTCCTCGTAGTTCAATTTGTTTTCTTTCAAAAGAATATATGTTAACTGACAACATTACAACATGTTGAATTTAAACAGATGCTTGTGTATGAAGACCAAACTATCAGTATTATTTACCCCATGAGCTTATTTCCTAAATAGATGAAGCTCTTTGATGAAAACTTTTTAAATGATCTCATAGGCATCTAATTTTATTTATTATTTATTAACAGTTTCTTATATAGCGCACACATATTGCGCAGCGCTTTACAGAGTATAGTTGAACATTCATATCAGTCCCTGCCCAGAGCTTACAATCTATATTCCCTACCACATGTACACGCACACACAGACATTCTAGGGTTAATTTTTGTTGGAAGCCAATTGACCTACCAGTATATTTTTGGATTGTGGGAGGAAAACGGAGTACCCGGAGTAAACCCATGCAAACACGGGGATAATATACAAACTCCGCCATGTGGGTATTGAACCCATGACCTCAGCGCTGTGAGGCAGTAATGCTAACCATTACACCATCCGTACTGCCCATCTCATCCATGGTTGCAGCTAAAGCTGGGCCCTACTCATCTCTTACTCATCTCTATTCATCTCATCTCTACCTTAAACATGATTACTAATGTACTGTACATTATGAAGGGAAATATGGCTTAAATGATGCTACATTATAAAGTCATGTCAACACAATTATTCTGCAAAAAAGCATCATTATCATCAGAGGTACAGCCTGCCATGAGTAGTTGTAGTGTGTGCACACACAAGGCCTTCCTTATGAAAGATAACATATACATGTGTCCATGTGCGAATAGTCAGGCATCTGCGAATAGTCGCGGGCACTATTTGTGCCAATTGAGTCGTGTTTAATGGGACTCTCTTACAAGATGTACAAGAACACATCTGTATATAACTTGCTGCACTTACAGTAGGTAATCACACTTGCAATTTGCAGCAGTAACATAGAAATAGATATTTACTGTAAACTCTAGGATAATATTTGGTCCTGGTTTTCTTTCTTCTGTTTTTGACCAGTTATTTTCGCTTTTGTTCTAATGTACATACAACGTCAAAAATGTCATGATATTGATTGGATAAAATCCATTAAACAAACTAATTGTTAACTATCATAAAAAATAATGTATTCATTGATCATTTATATGGTGACATGGACCTGTCATATGCTTGGTCACCTTAGTCTCCACCCTGCACTTTACCCAATGTCAACCTCCTGCCTGTCTGCCTCCAGTCCATCGATCCTGTTCTGAAACCCCACCGCTCTGTCCTGACAGTAAAGGGGCATACACAACATTGCAGTCTGCTGAGCGGGTGTCCCGCTTTGTACTGAGCAACCTTCTGCAGCACGAACGCAAGATCTACTTTCTTTGATCTTGCTGAGAGATCTACATTGCGCAGATCGCTCAGCAGTGTAGCTTCGTGTGTAGGCCCCTTTAGACGTCCAGTCCTGGCACCTGGACCTATTGAAGCACAGTGGATGCAAGCGATTACCAGTGAAAAAAAATCTCACCACCAACTGTACTGTGGTGTGATTCTAGTGTCTATACAACTGCATACTGTAATGTAGCATACTTGTCTACTTTTGAAAACTAGTTTCAGGGAGATTATAGTTGGTAGTAGAATTTTGCATAGCGCCACATTGAGAGGGGGTGTCATGCTCCACCCAAAGGGTGTGTCTAGTTCCATATATGGAATAAGATTGTAAACATAGCACCTAGAAGTGTGGGTGTGTACTGCTACATCTGAGAGGAATCTTTTAAAATTACTTAGATTTAAATGTAGATGATCCCCAAAGCAGTTAGTAAGAGCTACTATACTTGGTACTATACTTGGTAAAGTGCTGGGTGCTGATGATTCAATGTAAATGAATCTGTCTCTCATTTCTTTTTCCCAAAAAAAATGTAACAGTGTAATGTGGGCTAGGTGAAATGAGGGAGATTGCTAGACTAATGAGGGAGAGAGGGAGATTGCTGTTATGTCAGGGAGTCTCCTGCAGAATGCAGGAGGGTAGGCAGCTATGAATGTAGTAGTTGTGTTTTACATCCAGGATTTTCCGCTATTGTTATGTTGTACACTGTTGGACTGTTTGGAAGGAGATAAAGCTAAATTCCCATAAGGATTTATTCATTTCTGGGGTGCTTTCTATAAATCAGCATATTTGTTTTTGATGCTCTTAGAAAGCATCTTTATGTTCAGAAACGGATTGAATTTGGTGGGTAAATTGAGCTTATTATGGTACTTTAATTTCAATTTCTCCTCTAAAACGGTCTTTTAATTCCTGGTGATTTGTTTGTGACATGATTAAACGGTCAGACTTGGCAGCAGTCCACCCTCGGAGCTCTAGGCAGAGAGAATCTTTACATCATTAAAGATTAAGATGTTTTGCTCACCTAAAAATATTAAATTGGCAGGCAATTACAAAAAAAGGAATGACTTGGAGGCTGTAAACAGCGAAGGCCACTGCTAGGTCACTTTAGAGTGTTCCTGTCAGCTCCTTAATTCTTCGGATCATTTCCTTCCCTTCCCCCCTTAATTATTCATTAAAATGTATGACAAGTGAGGTTAGTAAGCACAGCTGACGACAGGTGTCACTTCAGAAATGCTCTGCCTTGCAACCTCAGGCACTTAGCTGCAGCCAGATAAGGCCAGGAAATAGGTCCCGTGTCTGGAGCCGAATGATGATGCATTTGTTCCATTCCGTGCTCTCACTGACAATGTTCTGCACAAATCATATTTAAATAAGTGAACAACTGAAGAATAAACAACCCGTGGAAGTTGACATTGGAGGAACTCTGAAAAAAGTGCCAAAACCCACCTAGGGGACGATTTGTCATATAATATTTAATTTGCGGCTAATTCCCCGAAAACACCAGTTTAGCCACAAATATTAAGTATCCCCCGAATGTATACAGGAGGCACTGCAGCAGGTATCTCCGATCCCTTCTGTGATCCCTCCTGCCCCACCACCAGCCGCTTCGCCATATGTTACTATGGGGGATGCAATGCTGCATAAATTATTAACAAAGGACAGCATTGCAGTATGTCCATTCTGAGATGGTGGCAGACCATAATAGCCTATAGTCTGGCTGGGCAGTGCAGTGAGCAGGGTTTGCCTGGGGTCAACGCTAACCACGCAAACGCAGACCACCAGCATCCGGCGAAGTCGGTATAAAAGTACATCCTCTGTGTACTTTTATAAAGGGGACAATTATTGAATTCAACATTGCTGCACAAATCATTAGTATTTGTCATTTTATACCCACCTCTCTTTTCGCTTTTGCTTTGAGCGGGCGTAGCGAGTTATTAGTATAAATAGTCGAGTAATTGGGCCTTCTATTTCTATTGTATTAAGACCGGTCTTGTTTTTTATATTTTTATCAAATGTCTAATGTCTGTTATCCATGTCAGCCTTGCGTTGAAATAGTTGCAGAGAAACATTTTTATTTAGTTTAAACCAGGGTCACCTGCTAGCCCATTACATGTAATTCACAAGGCCTAATTATGGGCCAAATGCCAGTGTACCTAAAAGTCAGAGGGCCAAATGTATCAGCCTCCGTGTTTGTCGGCATCCCGCACAGCCACCAAACATGTAGGCTATTACATTTGGCCCAATGTCTCAATAGGGACCACCTGCAAGCCATCACCAAACTTTATTCTTAGGGCCAGATGCACTAAGCTTCAATAGTGATGAAATGGAGAGTGATAAACAGCCAGCCAATCAGCTCCTACCTGTCATGACACAGGCTGGGTTTGAAAAATTGCAGGTAGGAGCTGATTGGCTGGCTGTTTTTCACTCTCCATTTTATCACTTTTTGAAGCTTGATACATCTGACCATTAGGGAGAAAGAGTGGGGACATCTGAAGCAAGAGGCCCCCCAATTCAGAAAACAATAGTGCACAAACCATACCCCAAAAACACCCTTCAATTCCTGACAGGTCAGAGTAAAAACATGTCCTTTCCTAAACCCCAGCCTTCTATCAAATTAACCCCTGCTGCTAAATGTATGATCTCCCATTCTAAAGGCGTATATCCCACTAGGGATATTAAATGCATTCTGTCTCCAACAACGCCACCTTCTTAATTACATTCGAATCAATATTTTTTTACTCTAAAAATATCGCTTGTTTAAGACTCGTTTATATTTGAGATAAATGATCACAGCGAGAGAACATTGGCACTGTCCCTGTTTCATGCATCACTATTGTACATTTTAATGTTTTATTACATTATTAAAACTGCAAATATAAATGTTATTTCGTCTATAAAATCATTTTAGAAGGTGAAAAGGGCTCACTATTGAAAATATAGTTCAACCATCTCCAAGCCAGTAAAACGAAGTCCTCTTACATGAGAAAAGTCCTACCCTCTGCCCAGAGCTGTTCAACTCTATTGCGAAAGGCCACTGTGTAATGCCGCTAGTTCCACCTCTGACCCACCATCCTTTTCCCAGCAGAGAACCCATCACCTAGCAACACCCAGTACTATTTTTCTGGAAAAATAGGTGCAGGAACTCCATGTCTGGGGGTGGATCAATTAAATAAAAAATAATATATATAATAAAGAGAGGGATGGACAGATAGATTTATATATTGTATTTAGAAACAAAGGCAGTCACAGGTGACTTTAAAATAAAACTTATCTTAAAGAAAGTACATTTTTAGTTCCTGATGATGTCATATTTAATTAGAGGTTCAGGAATTGAGTTCCTGCTGGTTCCTGCTGAAAAATAGCACTGGCAACACCCATCACCCCTCACTCAACGATCCAGGTGCTCCACGCCTCCGCCGGCCCTATGAATGGTACCGTATCTTGTAAGCGCATGACATTATACAACCTAATTTGTGCAGTAGGCCTGTACATTTGCATTTTACTAACATTAGTGGACTTTACACTCCGACCACAACCGAGTAAATAAACCTTAATATTGTTATGCAATTTACAAAAGAAAAATGTAATTGAGTTCAAATATCATAATTACTGTAATTGCAGTATCCCAATTACAGTTAACTGATAATGTCACCGTTTTCAAATTGTCATATTTCTGAGCTACACGAAATTCCTAAGATACATTCACTGAATAAGGTGTCACATTAGTGCATAAAACCAAAATTCAATAAAAATATTTACTTGCTAAAGTAATGTTTTATATGTTTATGTATTCAGTACAATGGCATAAAACAAGAAGCCTTTGACAAATTAAATGAACATAACATTTTTGTGGTTACTTTTGCTTTACATCAATTTGCACTAGGATTGACAACTGAAATGGTCTCCATGGAAACCAATTTTACTATCTCTCCTAGGAAACAGTAGAGGTAGGAGGGTAGCTTGATCACTCTGTGTGGGTTATTATGAGATTATTCACATTTGTAAGTGTAGAATTTGTTTATTCTTTTTATTATTGATATTTTCTGATAGATGAAGGAGGTAAAATGGTGAATATAAAGTTATTTTTTTTAGGCCTAGTGATCCTATATATTAGCTGATAAATACCCTAAAACAGGGGTTCTCAAATTCGTTCCTCAGGACCCCACACACAGTTCACGTTTTCCAGGTCACCGGACAGTTGCACAGGTGCAATCATTACTCATTGACACATTTTAAAAGATCCACAGGTGGAGCTAATTATTTCACTTGTGATTCTGTGAGGAGACCTGCAAAACATGCACTGCGTGGGGTCCTGAGGACCGAGTTTGAGAGCCCGTGCCCTAAGAGAATCTAAAATGAAAACTGTTATGATGGGGGAAGATCCCTAAGGGTTGGTCATCCGTTGGTGGTAATGGAAAACGCAGGGGCGTTGCATACTTTGTTGTGGCATATTTTATTTGTGGTACTGTTAGCTGTCCAACTATGCTATTGTTGTCTCGGGGTAATGGTAGCAAATGCTCTGCATGCTTTATTATAGCATTATTATGTTGACGTAAGTCGACATAGACACCCAAAAACTGTGAAACCATATTTTGACCTATTCCATGTTGACATATCCCTTTTGTTGACATTTTCACCCTGTCGGCGTATGGCCTGTTGACCAATAGTGGTTGACCTAATGACTGTGGACCTTAATGTAGATGACCTTATGACCCATTCCCAGGCCTGATGACATGCCATTTCAGCACCGCCCCCGAGGTGTCGAGTTTCATATCCTCTCCAGGATTCTCTGTAGAGGAGAACTAAAAAGTAGGTAGGTATGGTCAATGTACACTGCAAATATGCCTATGCCAGTGGTTTCCAAACTGTGTGACGTGGCACCCTGGGGTGCCTTGGGGGACTTGCAAGGGTGTCCTAGGTTGGTGGTCCAGGACCACTTCCAGTTATTTATGTCCATTATAATAGTCAATTTGTGGACAAACAGAAGTGAATCCTGTCCATTATCACATAACAATTTATTTAAATATTTGAATCCTGTCCATTATCACATAACAATTTATTTAAATTAATATTTGTTTCTGACTTTCTCAATGAGAAACCTTTAGCCTAAGGGTGCAGCGAAAACATTTCTGATGCTTCGGGTTGCCGTGATTCAAAAACTTTGGGAACCCCTGGCCTATGCTCACTCAGAAAAGATGCTTCTACAGTCTGCCAGTAGCACTAGGGACAGGGCTGGCTCTACAATTAGGCAGCTTTAGGCAGCTGCTTAGGGCGCCGGGTTCTGGGGGGGCGCCACCATGTATGTCTATCAGAAAATCAAGACTGTCTATGAGGATTCTAGTTGTACTTAATGCAGGTGGCAGCTCCAGATTTTTCCTTGAGGCATACTCTTAAACTTTGCTGCTACTTTTTCCTTGTACCCTGTTGTAGGTGGCAAATGGGAGAGTGCGGGGAGCCTCCAGGGAAAGCAGGGGACTTGCCCAGCTCCCCAGGGGATGGGTAGACCACCCGATTTTTGAGCCTCCCTGCCATTCCGGAATGTTAGGCAAGTATGCATTAATGGGTTTGAAAGTGGTTATTTGTGGCAGTATGGGGGGGGGGGGGGGGTGGGTTGAAGTTTTGCCTAGGGTGCTGAGAATCCTTTCACTGGCCCTGACTAGGGGAGATACTGTATGGCAGGTTTTCCAGCGATTTACTTGAAATAAATAGTAATAAGTTTAGATTAGATTTCTGAAAGAAATTATCTGTGGAATAATTTTCACCATGTTAATAGCAAACTGATTTGAGAAAATATCAACACAGCTCTTCATAAAAGCTTGAGATCACTTAATTCACATTGAGGATTTTCAGCTTGTCAATTTTGCAATTCTACAAGAGTAACAACACACTAGCTCACAGAAATATAATTGGGGTAGAATGAAATATCAGATGTATCCATTCATGCAGCTACATATTCATCATAAACATTTGTAAACTATTATAAGCCACAAACAAACAACTACTTCATTACGGCTCCTACGGAATGGGTGAGTGAATCTCCTTCATAAGATACTTAAGCTGTAGCTATTTCCACTATGTATGTTGCTATCAATGTGATGATAAAAGACAACTTTTTTTTTCTGGAATATTCTATTTCCGCTATGGTAGAAGCTGCTGAAGTTACTGTATGTCAGTGGATAAGATCTATTAAGGAGCTATAGGATTTACAAGTGCACTCACTATCATTTACTTATGCTAGTGGCAGGTGAGTACTCTGTAAATCTAACCTATGCATAAATCGTTGCCAATTCGTCTTAAAGCAATAATGTACGGCCTCATGGGATGTAACTGGGGGAAGCAGATGCAGTTTTTTCTTTAAAGTGTGACAGCGGTAGCCATTGCAGTATCCTGGATGCAGGGGAGAAGACTGGCCTCTCACGGATATTATTTGGGTTCTATTTATAATGCAGTTATAACATGCTTGCCTACTTTTGAAATCTAGTTTCAGGGAGATTATAGTTCGTAGTAGAATTTTGCAAAGCAGCCCATTGAGGGGGCGTGTCATGCTCCACTTAAGGGGCGTGTCTAGGTCCATATTTGGAGAGATTGTGAAAAGAGATTGTGAACGTGGCACCTAGAAGAGTGGGTGTGTGCTGCTATATACAAATGTAGATGAGCCCCAAAGCAGTTAGTAAGAGCTACTATACTTGGTATAGTGCTGAGAAATGGCGCTGATGATTCAATGTAAATGTATCTATCTCTCATTCCTTTTTCCCAAACAATTTAACAGTGTAATGTGGGCTAGATGAAATGAGGAAGATTGCTAAACTAATGAGGGAGAGAGGGAGATTGCTGTTATTTTGGGGAGTCTCCTGCAGAATGCAGGAGGGTAGGCAACTGTGAGTTATAACCACTTTTCTGAATAAATGGTTTCCTGCCATTTATCAAACAGGTTATTTTTCTTTTCTCTCTTTACTGCATCCCCATGGGGATACGGTCATATTATCTACATAATTTAGGTCTACAAGCATTAGGTCTACACCACTAGGTCGACCTGCATTAAGGTCGACCTGCATTTAGGTATTCATGCATTTAGGTCGACATGACTGAAGGTCGATATGACTTAGGTCGACAGGGTCATTAGGTCGACTTTTATAAGGTCGACAGGGTCATTAGGTCGACATGGGGAAGGTCGACAGGCAAAAGGTCCACATGGGGTAATTTGACTGTTTTATGAGTCGACATGTGCTGACAGGCGGTATTTCATGCCCTACCATCCACTAGGGCGTGGTGGGAGAATAAAATTGTGTGCCGAGCGTAGCGAGGCACCGTGCACGAAGCATGGCGAGCGCAGCGAGGGGACGCGGTGCTATGTTGACTGTGTCGACGCTTGCAAAAAATAAACATGTCGACTTTTTCACTGTCGACCTAATGACTCTCGACCTTATACCTGTCGACCTAATGACCCTGTCGACCTAACACCTGTCAACCTAACACATGTCGACCTAATGACCCTGTCGACCTAATGACCCTGTTGACCTAACCCATGTCGACCTTCAGTCAGGTCGACCTAAATGCAATTCGACCTAATGGTGTAGAGTAGACCTAATGCTTGTAGACCTAAATGCAGTCTGACGAATGATCCCATTCCATCCCATGTTATGAGTCTGTGCCACATTGGCCATTTACCAAAATGCACAAAGTTTCTGTTTTTTTACACTGCTGCCCATGGGTGGGATGTGGGACAGTCCCCCCAAAAAACATCAGGACATTTGGGAGGTATGCGATAACGATAACTGGCCATATGCGGCATTAGGGGCTTGTTCATTTCCCAATTAAGGAAAAAGTATTACTGGGCAAGCACTGATGTGTAGGCCAAGCATACAGAAAGTAGCAACAATGTGATAGAGCTAACAGTGATTTTACTGATTTAACTACACATAACGTGTTATGTAATATTATTTGTCTGCTGTGATCTATGTAGTTACATTGCAGTGATACAACTTCCTGCATTGCTGCAGCGATAAACAATGTGAACTCTCTATAAATATGTTCATTAGAGACCTCATATTTAGTTTAATGCTGGGTTCACAATGTTTAATGCATGTGCAGCACGTATGGTGTCATGGTTAGCATTCCTGCCTCACAGCGCTGAGGTCATGGGTTTAATTCCCACCATGGCCCAGACTGTGCGGAGTTTGTATATTCTCCCCGTGCTTGCCTGGGTTTCCTCCGGGTACTCCGGTTTCCTCCCTCAATCCAAAAATATACTGGTAGGTTATTTGGCTCCCAACAAAATTAACCCTAGAATGTCTGTATGTGCGTATACATGTGGTAGGTAATATAGATTGTAAGCTCCACTCGTGCAGGGACTGATGTGAGTGTTCAAATATTCTCTGTAAAGCGCTGCAGAATATGTGTGCGCTATATACGAAACTGTTATTAAATAAATAATAAATGTTTGTACCCAACAATGACCTTGTAAACCATGGGACCCAGTAGCGCAGCCAGTATTGGCAAGTGCATATCGCCTGCCGATGCCGGCAGCAATAAGGAAATTTCAGCTTGCTGAACTTCACTGTCAGTTGTAAATCTTCTTCAATGGTCCAAAGAGATGGACATCAGCTTGTGCCAGATCAGGGCTGCAGGGAGGATGGTCCAGTAACTCTCGCGCTCTTCTTGAAAGTCAGTCCTGCTCTTATGAAGGGCAGTGCGCCAAACCCTAACCTGTTTTCGTGATATGTTATCACCATACACTTTGACAAACTGGCAATGAATTACAGCTGCTGATGTGCCCTTTAGATGTAGATATCTGGTCACACCATGCACCTGAATGTTTGACTATATTTCCGCCATCATTCCAACTTTTCTTTTTAGCACGAATGAAATAGTACATACGTAACTGCTGGGTGTGTACAAAAACACCAGCAGAAACCGAAATATCACAGCGTTTAATAATGTGTAGAAAGTGTGAAGGGTATAATGATACAGTATATAGTATGGAGTTATTTGTATTGCAGCCACGGCGTGTGTACATACTATTATAGCAGTCTCGCAGGGTTGGCGGTGTAGACTAGAGACTTATCTTTGTGGCAGCAGTGTGACCACAGGGTGTGTTGCAAGAAGCAGAGAGCTTGATGAATGGCTGAAAAGCAGCACCATGCCTGGAAGGTGTGGGGGAGCAACATTTTGGGCTCACGGAGCCATGAAATGCTCCTAATGATTTCATTTTAGCAAAGGAAATGTAGTGCTATGCACTGTGTGATGCATTATATGTACTGGATCTGGATATTACTTCTTCCTGGATTTCCCCAAGCTATGAACTTTACCAAAGAAATGATGAGAAATTCTCATGATTCGTCCATGCATTGAAATACTGATATGAAATGTACACATGTTGAGCGGTTACTGAGCAGGAAAAGACATTTCGAGGAGCCCAGGCATAGCAACTACTATATTCCAAATTAGATTAAAATGCCCCCTTTTCCACTCAATACCGATGCTCTTGTTTATTGTATTCCTCTGGAATACAATACACAGGGATGTTGTGAGACCCGGCTCAAATCTGAGTTAGGGTCAGACTTTGGGGGGGCAGGTGGGGGATTAGATGCTAGGTTGCTGCAAGGGAGGGTTGGGGGTCAGGGGGAAGGTGAGTATACTTACCTTGACCCCTGTCAGGATTCCTACCTTCGGGATGTCGGCATCGGTATTTTGACCACCAGCAACCCAAACGCCGGTCATCTATGTATCCCCTTGCCCCTCCTTTGCCCAGTTGTTCAGATCCGTGGTAAACTCTGCTGCAGAAACAGCGGTGTAACTCCCAGAGACAAAGGCACCAGCTGGTTAACAATGGGATCCAAATGTGACCACTGCTTTTCCAATGGAGCATTGCAGGACACCCCCTGCAAAAACAGCCCTGTCCCTGGAGTCCTGCTAATACTTGCAATAGAGGACAGGACAGCTCCTTCCTAGCATAGCCAGATTAAGGGGGGAATGTGCAGGGCATACTGTACCCCAGGCCCCCTTTTGCCAGGGTGCCCCCGACTGGAGTGCACTTACTTAGCTGTCCCTCTTATGCAGCAGCAGGTCCAGGCAAATAGAATTCAAGCAGAAGTGCAGGTTTCATGCACTCGAACTGGAATGGGTCATGTTGGGAGATTTGCATAATCTAATAAAACCCACCAATATCACTTGGGATGCGGTCATTTGGTCTACAGCGTTATGGTCGACAGTCATTAGGTTGACAACATGGGAAAAGGTCGACATGGGTCTAGGTCAACATGGGAAAAAGTCGACATGGTTCTAGGTAAAAAGGCCATTAGTTAGACAGGTCGTTAGTTCGACAGTCAAAAGGCCGACATGGAGTTTTCCACAGTTTTTTTGAGCCAACATGTGCCGACAGGTGGAATTTCATGCCCTACCATCCACTAGGGGGGTGGGAGAGATTAAAATAGTGTGCTTAGCGTAGTGAGGCACCGTGCCCGACGCATTGCGAGCGCAGCGAGCGATGTGAGGGAATTCGGTGCACTTTAAACTGTGTCCATGTCAACTGTGTTGACATTCAGGATAAAAAAGCAGTGAAAATCCCCAGGTCGACCTTTTGACTGTTGACCTAGACATTGTTGAACTAATGACCTGTCGATCGAATGACCTTTCGACCTACAGGTATAACCATGTCGAACTTTTCCCACGTCGATCTAGACCCATGTCTACCTTTCCCATGTAGACCTAATGGTGTCGACCTAATGACTGTCGACCATCATGCTGTAGACCAAATGATCCCAACCCTAAAACTTACACCACCTTCCACTGGATTCCTCTTGTCTGAAATACCCCGGGCATGCCCAAGGCTTAATCTAGCCCTGCTGCCTGGTTCCGCTTAGCCTGCACTGCAGCAAGCAACAGGGCACTTGCCACTGCTAATGTACTGTGAGGTGGGACCCACAGATGAAAGCTGATTCATACTGCAGATGGCTGAATCTTGTGAGTCTGACTTTTATCCACCAACTATCGACACACCTTTTTACAAGGGGCGCGGGGCACCAAATTTCACTTTGTCTCCGGGTGACGGTGATGAACCTATGCATCTCTATTGGTAATATTGGTGTGTTTCACTTTTCTTAAGTAACTTCTTCCCTCTCTTTAACCTATTAAACCCTTCACCAACAGCGTTTTACTGACTCTCAGATTTCTCTCTGGCTTCAGTCTATTCTGTTTCATTCTGTGTGTAATTAAATGGTAGCACACGCTCTGCCAGTGCAGCGGATTGAAGCCGAAGTTGCATCATTCTTCTTTAAATTAAGTTTTAAAACAGTTCAAGCATCCTCATCCGTCAAGGCTGGATTAAAGGTTCCTGCTCACAAATTTACTAGAAGTATTTCCCAGCATAGGCCATATAAATCTTAGGCCCATATAAATCCCTAAATAGATTCTACTTAGCTTCTAAAATGTATTTTAAACTGTATCTATCTTTAACGTGACCTCTTACTACCCCTGTCCTAAGAGACCAATTTGTCCTAATACTGTATGTATAAATGATGCTTATCTGCCTCAAGACTATGGGCCAGATACACTAAGCTTCAAAATTGATAAAATGGAGAATAATAAACAGCCAGCCAATCAGCTCCTGCTTGACATTTTTCAAACACAGTCTGCGACATGGCAGGTAGGAGCTGATTGGCTGGCTGTTTATCACTCTCCATTTCATCACTTTTGAACATAGATGCATACCCTCCAACGTGACCCATTCCATTAGGTACAAAATGCTCTGCTTCTGAACTTCCCTCTTAAAGTATAATTGCCATCACCTGTGTTGGAACACCTTTCTTATAAATTAACTAGATCAACACAGGTGACGGCAATCATACATTAAGAGGGAAGTCCGGGAGCAGAGCATTTTGTACCCAATGGAATGGGTCATGTTGGAGGGTATGTAGATGCCTACCCTCCTGCATTCTGCAGGAGACTCCCTGAAATAGCAGCAATCTCCCTCACTCCCTCATTAGTCTAGCAATCTCCCTCATGTCACCTAGACCACATTACACTGTTATATTTTTTGGGGAAAAAGGAATGAGAGACAGATACATTTACATTGAATCATCAGTGCCATTTCCCAGCACTTTACCAAGTACAGTAGCTCTTACTAACTGCTTTGGGGCTCATCTACATTTGGATATAAGTCATTTTAAAAGATTCCTCTCAGATGTAGCAGTACACAGCCACGCTTCTAGGTGCCACGTTCACAATCTATTTTCACAATCTCTCCAAATATGGACCTAGACACGCCCTTTGGGAGGAGCATGAAATGCCCCTCTCAATGGGGCGCTGTGCAAAATTATATTACCAACTATAATCTACCTGAAACTACTTATTAAAAGTAGGCAAGTATGTTTCTGAATCTTAGTGCATCTGGCCCTATACCTTTTCTAACCTGTTAGATGTGCTGGCTGAGTCACAGGGTCAGGTAACAAATAGCTTTCTGGGTATTGCGATAATGCAATACATACAGTACTGTAGCACACCTTGCCAGTTTGGGGCACAACCTCTTGAGCATACTTTCCTTCTTCCTTAATAGCCCAGGAGACTCTCAAATCCAGGAAGAGTAGGCAAGTATCCACAATCAGCACCCTGCAGAGTGCAGTGGGCATTCTGGGTGGCTTGAAGATATGCTGAATCACATCATTGTGGTCCTGCCTGTCCTCCTTACAAAGCTGTGAATCAATGTTTGGAGATACTGTAGCATGCACGATATTGCAATGACGCCATATCCCTGCACTGCCCTTTTGGATACACCACAACCCTGTACCTTCCACTTGGCTGTCCCCTGTATATACTAATGTGTATATCATGACCTGGCTCTACCCCAGATCCATCATGATAGTCACACAAAAAGCTTAAAAAGAAGCAAAAAGCATGGAAAGACATTTTTTTTTAATAATCATGCGGAGCTATTAATATTAGTATGTATCAGTAGTGTGCGGCAGGTGAGGCTCAGCCTTTCCTGTCATACTAACGTATATGCCGGAGTTTTGAATTTATAAAGTATGTCAAAAATACAAAGAATATATAAAAATATATAAATCTTATTTTTATTATTCTAATCATTTTTATAGTAAAAACTCTGGAGTAAAAAGTCTATAGCAGGTGAGGCAGTGCCTCACCTGGCTACCTTTTCTGCACATCTCTTATCAAAACTCATTGAAACTCCAGCAGTGTATACTGCTGCACATGTGTATAATGCCGGCATGTACTCCATGGCTTCTATATTGTGTGCAGATCTGGCTCTGGTACTTGTCAGGGACTCCTCAGCCATTTACTTCACCGCACGTCCCATATGATATGATTTATATGTCTCAGCCAGTGGAGAACCACAAATTTCACATATGTGGCAGTACATGCAGGGACTTGTTCTTCAGCAACCAGCGAGCCATAGCTCGGTGTAGGGACTATGCTGTAATTAAAGCAGGCCTTGCTTGGGATGAAATGTAATAGTGTAGTTTGGAAACAAAGATTAATTATGGAGCCTTGTGTGTGCTATTATACTCTGTATATACAGAAAACACAATCAGAAGAAATGCAATTTGCTGCCTGAGTCTTCTCCATTCTCTCCATCTCTCCTTCCTCTCCATACCCCCTCCTTCTGGTTCCCGTTGACGCGGTTAATTTATTAGCTTTACAGAAACTGTCTCGCTGGTATTACTTAACATAATTCTTTCTTATTAAGCGAGGAGAGTACATTTGTTAGCTCTGCCCAGACGATAGTGTTTTGCCTTTTACATCATCAGCCATGAAATTCGCTTCTTGATCCTCCGCTCACTGCTGGCCCTCATATCTCTGACCCCCGGGCAAGATGCAAGGGGGGGCTACTAGCAATGAGTGATACCATGCTAGAGAGATGGGAAAAGCAGGAGAAAGACAGCGGGAATGAGAACAGTACATACAGTATATGTAAACCAACGGTGAGCACAGCAGTAGGGAGACATAAGAAGGAATATGTACTATACACTTTATCTCCAACTGATTGTAATGACATTATAATGATATGATTTACAGGGGAAAATGCATGTTTTCTTATATAGCACATGCAGGTACTTTACGTAGCACAATGCATGGAAACCCTGCAATCTGAATATTCCTTCTTACATCTACTACTTCTCCTATAGTAAAAAAAAATAGAACCATACAATGCATCTTGAAAGTATTCACAGCGCTTTACTTTTTCCGCATTTCGTTATCTTACAACATTATTTAAAGATGGAATAAATTCATTGTTTCCCTTAAAATTCTACACAAATATACACCCATAATCACAACATGAAAAAAGTTTTGGGAGAGATTTTTATTAATTAATTAAAAATAAATAAAAAAAAATCACAGAAAAAGGGTACAGAAAAATATCTGCTGCTTTGAAGGTCCCAATGAGCACAGTGGCCTCCATCATCCATGAATGGAAGAAGTTCAGAACCACCAGGACTCTTCCTAGAGCTGGCCGGACATCTTAACTGAGTGATCCGGGAAGAAGGGCCCTAGTTCAGGGAGGTGAGCAAGAACACGATGGTCCCTCTACACCTTTCCACTGTGGAAAGAGGAGAACCTTCCAGAAGGACAACCATCTGTAGCAATCCACCAATCAGGTCTGTATGGTAGAATGCTAGATGGAAGCCACTCGTTAGTAAAAAGCATATGGCAGCCCACCTGGAGAGTTTGCCAAAATGCACCTGAAGGACTCTCAGACTATGAGAAACAAAATTCTATGGTCTGATGAGACAAAGATTGAACGCTTTGGTGTGAATGCCAGGTGGCATGTTTGACGGAAAGCAAGCACCATTCATCTCTAGGCCAATACCATCCCTACACTGAAGCATGATGGTGGCCGCATCATGCTGTGGGGATGTTTTTCAGTGCCAGGAACTGGGAGACTAGTCAGGATAGAGGAAAAGTTTATTGCAGCAATGTACAGAGACATCCTGGTTCTTCTTTCAGCAGGACAACGATCCTAAGCACACAGATATTAAGATATTAAGATTTCAAAGGAGTGGATTCAGGACAATTCTGTGAATGTCCTTGAGTGGCCCAGCCGGAGCCCAGACTTGAATCTGATTGAACATCTCTGGGGAGATGTGAAAATGGCTGTGCACCAACCAGCTTCCTTCCAACCTGATGGAGCTTGAGAGGTGTTGCAAAATGGGCAAAACTAGGTGTGCCAAGATAGTGGAATCATATTAAGAAAGACTTAAATCTATAATTGCTTCCAAAGATGCATCAACAAAGTATTGAGCAAAGGCTGTGAATACTTATGTACATGTGATTTCTTAGTTATTTTTAATAATTTTGCAAAAATCTCCCAAAAACATTTTCTTTGTTGTCATTATGGGGTAAAGTGTGTAGAATTTTAAGGGAAAAAATAAATGTATTCCATTTTGAAATAAGGCTGTAACATAACAAAATGTGGAAAAAGTGAAGCGATGTGAATACTTTACGGATGCACTGTAGACAATACATTTTTGGGGTAAACATTTTACAGTAGGACTTGGACAACCGGCAAACACAGATTATCCGACACCAGCATCTCGATAGAGGGATTCCCGACAGAGGTCAGGTAAGTATACTTATCTTCCTACTGATCTCCCCTAACCCTTACACTCTCTCCCCACAGCCTAACCCAAACCCTCCCTCTGCAGCCTAAGCGTAACCCAAGAGGCAACCGTGCAACCGTAAACCCCCCTGCATTTCCCTTTGACTCTGCATTGCCTGTACGTGTGTATATTCAGCAGTTGATCATGCTCAGCAGAAATATGCATAATACACCTACAAAACCATCTTGTATTCATCCCTGCATAAGTCTCTCAGGTTTAACACCCACTGGTATTTTTAAAAGTGCTATAGTCTTTTTTTATCATCAATAAAACTCATGTAAACAGGTCTGACACTAGAAACCACTGTCTTTGGTGTTAACGATCCCGTTGAGTATTTAATTGCTTTGCAGTCTGTTGAGTTGCGGTAGAATTTCTCAGAAAGCTACTTTTTCCATCTGCATGCATTTCCATATTACAGTGCATTAGAAACAGCTAATTAGTAAAAAGAAAACAAAGATCCAATATTTGTGCATTTCATATGCATGTTTTATTCGTTTTATTGGCTTTAAAGTAAAATATACCAGTGGGCATGCAGCCTTTCCCATGTATTAGATTAGCATGAGAGAAAGGAGAGCAACAGATGAGAGCTGGAAAAGCAATGTAATGTCACACAGGACCTGGTCAGCAGTGCATGCAGTTGCACTCGGAACTGAGTATTCAAACGCATCGGCTCTGATGAACTATACTGATGCCGCTTGCTTAAAAAAAAGGAACCATCGCACACACCACCGAAATGGTTGCAACACACCGGTGTCTCTGAATCCACCCCCGGCAGGATGCCATCATCTGTGGGGTGCTCACCCGCTGCTTTCTGGGAGTGTCCGGAAAAATACAGGCATGCCCCAGCATTTTCAGGGAGGGTGTGCGATGTCAGCTCCACCCCTTGATCTGTCGCAGAGTTGTGGAAGGTCAGAGTTAAACGTACTTGCACAGACTGGACAAATCATTCGATGGTGAGTGAGTTGCTTATGGATTTGCAACTGGCCCTAATCAGCAATATCACAGGGTTGCCGACTTTGTTATTCTCCTCTCCGGGAGAAGCCCGGAGAGGAGAGTTTCAGCAGCCGCGCAGGGGGCGGGGCTTAAGCATGACATCACTAGGCCCCGCCCCATGATGCTAAACCAGTACATTTACGGATCTCCGTGGAGGTGGCGTGGCTAAAATGACGCGATTGTGACATTTTAGCTCCGCCCCCTCCTCTGAGACCCGAGGATTGCGGCATTTTAATGCCGCGATCCAGGGGACAGCGGGGGTGCCCCCTGAATCCGGGAGGGTTGCCCACCCTTCCGGGGGCCGGGAGAGGGGACCCGATTTTCGGGAGTCTCTCGGAAATTCCGGGAGGGTTGGCAACCCTGCAATATCATATAGCAATTCATTTGCAGAATTGCATATGGCAGGTGTTCACTCTGATCGTAAGCCTCTGTAAAGTTGCACAGCAATGAAAAGTTCTGAATCAGGCCCAGTCTTCGCTGTTGCTAATTAACTGTGTAAACTGTTTGAAGAGCAGTGATTGGGTGGGTGTAGGGTGCAGTGAGGGAGGTGGTTGTAGGGACCATTGAGGGAGGGTGCAAGGAACAATGAGGGGGAGGGAGAGTATAGAGCAGTGAAGGTGGATATGTGAGGAAAACAGACTGGAGGTCAAAATCCTGACGGATCCTGGCAAGTATTTTAACCATAATCCTTAACCTAACCCACCCCTCCCACAGCATAACCCTAATCGTCCCCTCCCACCCAGGGCCAAAACTAGGGATTTTGGCAAGGCAAAAAATAATGTCAATTATTTCATGTACTGTAGTAGTGAAACCTTACTCACATTACACCACACAGTAGTGCGGGCTACAGCTCACACATGCTGGATTAAACTGCACTGTTTCAGCACACACACTGGGTAACACTGCACTGCTCTAAAACACACACACATACACATTGGGTTACACTAAATGGTCCCAGCATACAAACTGCATCCCATATCCATATATAAAGTAATGTGATAGGTCTAAAGACTGCAAATTAAGCAGCATATGTCACTGAACCATTGAAACGTGTTACAGTATTACTGGACAAGTCTGTGTGTTTGAATCCACAAATGCATACACATAGCACATCTCCAATGCCGACAAGTCATGTCTCAGATGGATAAGGCCTCGGGTGTCTGTGCACTGCCTGGAGTTACAACTTGGCACTTTGGTTACTTCACGTATATAATTTATCTCTCTTGTATTCAGACTTTGACGTATACCCAATAGTATGCCCACTTGTTATCATTTTAGAATGATTTTTTTATATTCTTTTTCTTTTATCCAACACATGCATATATATTTAAATTGTATTTCAAATCAGCAGAATCACATTTGGCAAATACAATAATACGAGTAACATCTGTAAGTGCAGGCTGTGATTGTTCCTGCTGCAAGTGATACGTTTTCTAAGAGAACCCTTTATTATTGATTTGGTTCTATGCTGTAACATGATAAATATAGGAAAGATATTCAGGCTTCTACTGTAATTCCGTTTCTGTAGAGAAATGCACAGTTTGAAAGAAGAAGAAACATCTCTGAGACAGGAGCACAAAACACTTGCCAATAAATGATAAGTACTTAAATTGCACCAGTCACAGTGGATGCTGCCATCTTGTTTACTTAAACAATATTCCGCCTATCATTTCACTAAAAACTAGTGATATGAGATGTACTAAGATTGAAAAGTGATAAAATGGAGAGTGATAAACTACCAGCCAATCAGGTCCTTCCTGCAATGTCACAGGCTGTGTTTAAAAAAATGACAGGTAGGAGCTGATTGGTTGGTGGCTTATCACTCTACTTTTGATCACTTTTCAGGGCTTAGTACATCTCGCCCATTGTGCATTAGAACTAGGGTGCATTAGACCATACCTCCCAACAGTCCCGATTTTATCGGGACAGTCCCGATTATCAGGGCCTGTCCCGCTGTCACACCCGCGGGCGGCAGTGTCCCGTGGTGTGGGGGGGCTGTTGGGAGTCCCCCCTGTCAGCTGCTAAGCAGCGGGGAATAAACGCTGTGCGCATGCGCACAGCGTCTATTCCCGCAGCCAGGGGACTGGGGGCATGGCTAGAGGCTCACAGAGCCTCTGGGTCATGCCCCCATAGCGCCAAAATGGGGGCGTGGCCTCGCGGAAGAGCCGCGAGTATAGGCCACGCCCCAAAATTAGGCCACGCCCCCGAAAATTTCGACGCGCCTGCGGCGCGCAACAACAGCGTCCCGCATGCTTAACTGACAAAGTAGGGAGGTATGTTAGACTGGGGACCAGCACCCCCGGAAGAGGGGCAATTCTGCTTACTCCCTAATGAAATTGGTAGGGTGGGGAGATTATACCAGGAATTACAGCTCCGTAATGACGGGGACAGCCTATATTGCATCATTTTAGCCCTTTCCCTTCCTTACTCATCAGCAAAACGCAGCATTTTACTGTGACAGGGGTGGGACCTACTGAGGTAACAGGCCATCCCCGCCTTTCTCAAATGGCCAGCTGCAGCTAGCCATAAAAAGTAGGCATGTATGGCCTTGTTATTAGGAATTGATTTGCAGCATTGTCATTAATATTGGTTCAGTCTACAAAATGGTTGCCTCTGTTAAAGGCAGGTGGCAGGGCTAACTTTAATGTTAAATAACTAGTGGCACTTTAGCTGTCGCCTAGCAACATCTCCCAACATGCTCTTTAACTCAAAAAAGCATGATAGTACTATTAGTTCTGTGGGTAGCATAGACTCACAGATTGGCTTACCTTGTTTATAATCATGTACAAACAACTGCTACTAACAGGAGAAAATTCTGGATCATTTAGCAAGAACTTATGATGAGAGAAAATAATAACACGCTCATTTTTCTGACACTCCCTTGTAATGAAGTAGATGAGCGGATCAGGGGGAGGAATGGATAATAAGGGAGAAATAGGATGAAATGTGGATAAACACTGGCAAACAAGTGAAAATGATTAGGGGAAATGCGGTGGACTTGGAAGAAAGGTCAGAGCCGATGATGAATACATTTATTAATTACAGTGCAAGCACAGGAAAATAGTGTTGTAGAGGAGTGTTCATCAGCTGAATGGATTTAAAAATTTGTAGAGGTGAATCAATCATTAACACATTACTTGTGTGAATACTGTGTATGTCACATCAGTACATCAGAATATATTATATATTTATTTATTAGCCGTTTCTTATAGCGCATACATATTCCACAGCGCTTTAGCGCGAACATTTTTTTTTTTAAAGAGTCACATCAGACCCTGCCCCATTACATTGTATAGTCCCTACCACATGTACACGCACACACATTCACTCTTGGGTTAATTTTTGGTGGGAGCCAATTAACCTACCAGTATGTTTGTTGGAATGTGGGAGGAAACCAGAGGACCTTGAGGAAACCCACGCAAGACAGGGAGAATATGCAAACTACGCTCAGTTAGGGCCATGGTGGGAATCAAACCCATGACCTCATTGCTGTGAGGTATTAATGCTAACCATTACACCATCCGTACTGCCCCACATATATACAGTATATTGGTAGTAAATATATTATGCAGATAACTGTGATAGGGGTAACCATGAAAACTAATACTAATTGCATCAAAGCTGAACTTGGAATGGGCAATGAAATAAAAGTAAACCATAAAATGTTTTTTTTTTTTTTTTTTTTTTGTATTCAGGGGCATAACAAAGACTTTGTGGGACCTATGGTAATATACTTAAAGAAAGAAAATTGTGCTTTCCTGCCATCTTTATGTTTAGTTATGCAGCGTTGAACGCAGTCTAGTATCCATTTGCCCACACTACCTCCAATCTACAGCCACTAGCCTTGGGAGGGCACAAAAGCACAGTTGGGGGTGGTGGTTTCACAATAAGAGATAGGAAGGGTGGCTCAGAGGCACACATGGCGAAATGGTCAGAGGCACACATGGCAAAGGTGGTTCACAGGCACACATGGAGAAGGTTGGATCACAGGAACACGTGATGAAAAGGTCAATTCAGAGATACTGTTGAGGTGTCATCAACACACACACGAAGGTGGGTTCAAAGGTAAAGTTTGGAATGGGGCCAGAACACATTCTAAATACATGGGGAGGAGACACAAAGAGGCTGGGTTCAGAGGAACACACCGAGAGCTGGGTCACTGACATAGTTTGGTGGGGGGGTTCAGGGGTAATAGGACCACTATGAGAAGGGTTGATGTACACTAGGGGAGGAATTGGAGGAGGTATAGGGGCACAGATTCTCTGGGGGCATCCTAACACTTCTGGGACTGTTGGAAAAATGTTAGAGTGGTAAAAAAAGCCCACATCGCTTCCACATCAGGTTATGTTCCTTTTCGGTATTGATTTGCACTTGGTGATATCAACCCTAGTAATGCCACTGATAGGACAGCAGCTAGTAGAACTTACATAGTCGTAGCATCACGTGATGATTTGATAAGCTATAATGAAGAGATAGATTTTGAGAGAGTGCCCAAAAAATTCAAAGTCTGGTCGGGTGGGGTATTAAGTTCTATAACTGCATGGAAAGAAGTCTTGGAGGCAGGATCTAAGAGGGCAATCATCTTGGGATGTGGTCAGGGATATATCAGTGTATGAGACCTTTTAATGTAAGAATGAGAAGCTTGAAATGTGTTTTGAATGTAACCTTGAGCCAGTGCTGAGATTTGCAGACCGGTGCAATCTACATAGTCATAGTCATCAGTAAATAAGGGCAACTTACAATCTAGGCCATCCACTAAGTCACTCAAGCATAAATGGAAAGCTCTTAGTCCTAATCACTGTGGTACATATTAAATAGCTTTATCGCGGGGCTCGCTGCACTCGCCACGCTTCGGGCTGGCGTGGATAGGGGGGGTTTGAAATGGAGGCATTTGCCAGTATGTAACATGGAGCAGTGGCAAATACGTCCTTTATTTTGCATGAGACGCACTTGTGCACTGCACCCCCCTTTGTGCAGGAGACGAACGTGCTACCGAACCCCTAACCCTGTCTGTCTCCCTGAAGTGGACATGGGCAGGGTGGCCGTACCTCCACCGGCGCCAGCATGATCGCCTCTCCGCCAGCGTCCGCCAGTGCAGGGGATCTGGCGGTTACCAGCGCTTTGTGAGAGGCGCTCACTAGGCTTGCCAGGGACGCCGGGGACAGAGCTGCAGCTTGTGGGGACAGTACGGTTACTATGCTGCCTGATGGGGACACTATGCTGACTACGCTATCCTGCCGTTGGGCTACGCTGACAGCGCAGCGTAAGGAGCCGACATGAAACTACACAAGTACCACATGCTCCTCTCCACTACAAAGAGCTCCATTGTTATTTTACAAAGCTATGAAGCAGCATGAGTAGGGTCAGAGTAGGGCACTTACCAGCTCCTGGCATCATACCATACAATTCTCTGTAAGAAATAATTCAATGAACACTGAAATTGCTAATGTCATGGGACACTTGTGCCTGACCACATTCATGATCTGGACTTCTTTTGCCTTGCCTAATGCCTTGTCCGATGCCTTAGTCGGTTCTCTTTCCCTGTGTACTCATATAAGGGATGAGAGAACAGCCTGGACCATTTTATGCTGGCATTATTCCCACTATCCACATTAATTCCTTCAGTTTTTGTCCTAGTTGC
The DNA here is from genome assembly GCF_055691185.1 of Crinia signifera. Taxonomy (NCBI): domain Eukaryota; kingdom Metazoa; phylum Chordata; class Amphibia; order Anura; family Myobatrachidae; genus Crinia; species Crinia signifera. The sequence continues at coordinate 70,739,143 of NC_139218.1, forward strand.
AGCCACTGGAAATAGATTTTTCTCTTGCCACTTGATTGGGGTCAGGTCTCTATGAACCTTTCTTTCATCCTTCAGGCTCAGCAGGCGAAAGTAAAGAAATGCTCATTTTATTTTTAAGGAATGTGGCCCTGGAACAAGTTGCAAATAATTTTTGCTCTGCAGCTCTGGATTCCATTTTGGTTCAAAGGTTACTGATTGCCAGAGCTTATTTTTAGGTCAAAGAAAGAAGTATAAAGACTTCAGTCTGAACTGTGAAATTTGGCTGCTGAAAACTTCACAAATCTTTCTTTCGCATCTTTGAACTATGTGCAAGATACAGCAGTTTGATAATGTGTGTGTGCTGAAGATAGAAATCTTCTGTAAACTTTATATGAGAATATCTTGGAAATTATAAGAGAAAATCGCATACAATAAATATATGGTTCATCATGTAATTTAAAGAATGTGCAATTAGCACAGTGTTTCACAAACTCTATCTCATGGACCGTAAAAAGATCAAATTTTTCAGACGTCCTAGCTGGTGCAGGGCGTTTGTGTGGTACTAACCACTAACATGTACTAACATGTGCAGAGAGAATTAGATTTGGGTGAGTAATTTTGTTTCTGTGCAGGGAAAATACTGACTGCCTTATTTTTACACTGCAATATAGATCTCACTTTGAAGTAAAACCCCACCCAAATCTAATTCTCTCTGCACAAGTAACATCTGCCCCACCTGCAGTGCACATGGTTTTGCCCATCTAAGAAGGATTTTGTCAGAAAGAATGAACCAAAATAAGGCCCTTAGTGTTAGCCTACAAGTGGCTTCTCTGTCACATTCTAAAGGATCCATATAAACAGTTTTAACGTTCTTGTTGCGCTACCCATGGTTTCCAGCTAGTGACACAATAGAAAACCATCACCAAGTTTAGAACAAAGTATTTAATTGTACATATAAATTGGTCACACCAAGCAATACCACAATACAGATGTAGAGATATAGATCCCTTCTTACATGGGAATTCCTTTTCTCTATAAGATATCCCTTAAAATCTCAAACAGAAAACAACCATAGTTCAGATGGTTTAAACCATGAAAGTTTAAAAGCCACTGTATGCACTCACATGGATCCAAAAATGTCAACACTGATGGACACTGATGGTCCTGCATAGATAAATCCCTCTAAACAAAGGGCATCCTGTGGTTCTTCAAAAACTCAAAACAGTATATAATAGTGCAACACTGTATAATCTACAAACAATACTTTTATTACAGTTGTGTTCTCACATGAACATATAAAAACAGCATACAAATACCATGGAAGGTGTGAATTGAGCACTGGATGCAGATATCTGTTCAGGGTGATACTTGGTATCGGTAAGTCCGGGGTGCCAGCTCCTCCAATGGCTACCAGATGGTTAACAGGTCTTTCCCTAAATAGTTTCTCTTGATCCAGTGAGATGGTGTTCCTTTTTAGCTTTAACATGTTTTTAGACCATAAAGGTCCTTCCTCAGAAGCTGTGGGGCACCAACTCCACGGAGCCCTAATTAGTAGCTATTTAGATAGGGCTTCATGGAGATGGTGCGCCACAGCTTCTGAGAAAAAAAATCCCATGTAAGAAGGGATCTAAGGACCTTATTCAGGTCCGTTCGCAGCTAGTCTGCGTCCACATGGGGACCAATGTATGCATGCACCCACGATGAAGATTCTGTTTGCTGGGTGCACGCACCCAACATAGCAGGCGGAGGCGGAGAGGGGAGCGGGGCACCGGGCAGCCTCATTACCATATAGGAATGCCCAGCGTTTCATGGGCATTCCCATGAGAACGCTGGGCATTCTCATAGTAATGAGGCCGTGACGCGGGGGCAGGCCGCTAATATCACCGGATGTCATCTGCCCACCCATTTCCATCCATCCACTTTTATATGCATGCACCTTCCACATCTATTGATGGTTGATGACCATCGAAAGATGTGGGTGTTCCCCACAGCATGCGAATGGATGTTTATGTTAAACATCCATTCACAGCCTGTGCGTGGGAACACACACTGCCAGGGGGGCGGGTGGCGGGTTTTGTGGACTCACAAGGCTGGAGATTCGCAGCCTTGCGAATTAACCAGAATAATCAACTTTATCTCTACATCTGTATTGTGGTATCGGTTGGTGTGACCAATTTCTATGTAGAATACAGATTCTAAAGATGTCTGGAGAACATAAACTGTTAGAGATTCTGAGGACCGAGCTTGAGAAACAATGAATAAGATACATTTACTGTAGTATGTTATTGATTTTTTTTCACTTTTTATTTAGGTTTGATTTCTGCAGTGACAAATGGAATTAGCAGCAAGGCCCTTGGAAGTTGGGATACAAAATTAGATCCTACATCCACTTCCATGGTAGAGGATCTAGAAGGAGAGATACCTTTCATAACAACGGCACCTACTATGACATTGTTGAACCACCATCCAGTTTTAGAGGGGATTCTTCATGAAAGCATCATGAAGAAAGATTTCCGGTACCTACCACCTTACTTTGCAAGAACCAAACAACCAGTAGACAATAGCGATTTGAAAGAGAGATTGTCTGCACTCAAAACAATGGGTAATCTAGCACATCCAGACTATGTCACTACATCCCAAGGTGATTTTCCTACACCTGCCATGCCTCTTGCTCCATCAACAATGATAATGGACACCACATCCATTGTTACCGAATATGGAAGGGACACTAAAGAAACAGTGTCATCAGCCCCAGTCTTAGAACCACTGCCAACTACTGATGCTCAAGATCTATTCCAGGCAGATAAGAGTAATGCTGATGAATATTCCCAACATAATGGTAAAACTCATACTAAGTTTTTAATTGCTACACAAGATAGTAGCGGCCCTACGAATTCTGTTCTAAGTAAAACCACCACCAGCATTCCAGCAGGATCAAATGGCCTAGATATGAAGAAGGTCATATCCAATATCTCACCATCTACAGTTACATCCTATGAAGAGGAAGAGGAAACCACAACCAGCACAATCATCACCACAACAGTGACCATGACAGCTCCAGCACCAGGTGACTATGACATTACTATATTGTGATTAACTGCTTAATGCTTAGCACCTGATTAGGAAACATTGGCAACATTTGGCCAGTGAGTGTGAGCGGTGCTTGGCAGTCCCACCTTCTCTGCCCAACATCATCCTCTTACGGGACGACACAAGGCATCACAGAGCCCCGTTAGAGCAGTGAAAGCTATGGTAGTGTGTTTACAGTGGAGAGACTATTATTGGATTTATTGCAGAAGCCGCCATCTGTGATGGTTTGGTAATTAAGTCATAATTTAATATACTGATTTATATAACTACTGTATATCCTTCTTTATAGTATAGAAGGGACATCTACTGTACTATGCGATTCATTATCAAACAATTACAATCAGTATTGATGATATATATGCAGCCACTCTATATTGCTGAGCTGGTTATGTACCAGAATGGAAACAGTCCGACAATCTCTCATGGCTGGCTTATATACAGGGCTATTATTCATATATATATATATATATATATATATATATATATATATATATATATATATATATATATATATATATATATATATAAGCAGGGCTATTTTTCAGCAGGCTCCAGCAGGAACTGAGGCCCTTATTCTAGTTCACTCTTTCTGACAAAATATTTCTTAGATGGACAAAACCATGTGAACTGCAGGTGAGGCAGGTGTTACTTGTGCAGAGATAATTAGATTTGGGTGGGGTTTTACACCTGCCTCACCTGCAGTGCACATGGGGCCTTATTTTGGTTCACTCTTTCTGACAAAATCCTTCTTAGATGGACAAAACCATGTGCACTGCAGGGGAGCATATGCAAAATGTGCAGAGAGAGTTAGATTTGGGTGGGGTTTTACTTCAATCTGAGATCTATATTGAAGTGTAAAAATAAAGCAGCCAGTATTTTCCCTGCACAGAAACAAAATTACTCACCCAAATCTAATTCTCTCTGCACATGTTACATCTGCCCCCCTGCAGTGCACATGGTTTTGTCCATCTAAGAAGTATTTTGTCAGAAAGAGTGAACCAAAATAAGGCCCATGGTGTTGTCCATCTAAGAAATATTTTGTCAGAAGGTGTGAACTAGAATAAGGGCCTCAGCTCCTGCTGGAGCCTGCTGAAAAATAGCCCTGCTTTTATATATATATATATATATATATATATATATATATACAAGGCAAGGTTCCCCACGGAGAACAAGCACGTCACTGCAGCAATTTCTTATGAAGAAAGATGTTTATTGAGCCTCGACGGGCCGTTTCGGGGTACAACCCCTTCCTCAAGAGACTTCAAACAGGTACAATCATCACCACAGTGTTACACATTTAAATACCCTCACCTTGCCGCCAAAACACCTTCGGTCACGCCAGACACGCCTCCTGCTGCACGCCAGTCGGCTCTGGCGCATGACAACAGCATCATTGCCTCACACACAATGATCCGTTGCCATAGCAACCAGACGCCGATCGGCGACCCGAACACATCCTACAGGTGCGAGCGCCCGCCACTCTCATCTAGCGGGAACTCCCTACCTGCGGGACCGATCAGGCTTGCAGTGAACTGCGAGTCCACGCTGACACACTCACCGATCACCTCCCTGATTAGTGCCGGCACCCAGAGCGGCTCGCGGCGTCTCTCACAAGCCGCTGCCACTCTGATGGTAACCTAGCAACCAACCAAGCTGCCGCAACGTCACACAGGAAGCACACGCCCACGGCTCACACCACGCCAGCGCTGCTCCCATGGTAACGCTCAGCTGAGGCAATCATGAGTGTAGATGTTACAAACAGGTTATGGACAAATATACAGCATTTCTATGGACCTTATAAAAAAATCACATAACTCAAGGCAAAAAACCTAAATGGGCGATCATTTATCTTATGTGGCCGAACTGTCTCCCACACAGCTCAAATCACACAGACAAATGGCCGCACACATCAGCTGCGCTGTCATCCTGGGTGCTCACACCAACCCAGGTCGACAGCACAGCTGTCGACATACCATCTGCTGTAAACAATATAGACACCCTTAATAACTTAGACATCACCAGCAACAATACAATCAAGTATAAAAAGAAACATTACAAAAATCATACACAAAAAAGAATATATATAAAAAATAATGACAAAACATAAAGAATCCAGTATGGGTATAGGCAGGGATCAACATCCATCACATATTATATGAACCCAAGAAATCGCCTAATATGAACATCAATATTTCAAAACACAGCAGTTATATAGAGAGAACCTAAGCATTCACATAAATGAACTCCATACCAGCCGCTCATTAAGGCCATGGGGTGCAACTGTATTTAATGTAAAAATCCACTTAGCTTCAAGTCTAAGTAACTTTTTATACCGATCTCCACCCCTAATTGAGTCAGGGACATGATCTATGATTTGATATTTTAAAGAGTCTAAGGAATGACCCTTTTCTCTAAAATGCATCGCCACTGGTTGCTCTACCGTTTTGCTTGTTATTTTACCACCAATGGAGGCCCTTATGGCTGAGCGATGCATCGCCATCCTTTCCTTGAACTTGCGCGATGTCATCCCGACATAGCACAAGCCACAAGGACAGCTGGCCATGTACACCACATAACGTGTATCACACGTCAGAACATGTCGGATGGAGAATAGTTTAGAGGAATGAGGATCTTTGAATTTATTGCCCGTCACAAGAAAACTACAGGTGACACATTTTGGGCACCTATAGCACCCCGGAGCTTTCACTCTCATGTTGGCAATATTTGCTTTATCAAAACCAGACACATCTGTATGTACCAAGATGTCTCGCAAATTCCGTCCTCTGGTATAACATGCCAGAGGACGGATTTTTCTAAAGACCGGTAGGTCTTTGTCACTGGCCAAGATAGGCCAAAGGGCTTTACTAGCAATGGGTACCACTGTACTGGATGTGTCAAACTGGGAGATAAATGGAAACACCTCCCCCTGTTTTTTAATGTTGGGTTTTAATAAATCACTCCTCTTTAACTTTAGTGCCCTCTCTTTGGCTATTTTGAGCGTCTTGAGGGAGTATCCCCTCTCTCGGAACTTGTCGACAACTTTATCCAATTCCTGTTCAACTGTCTCATGATTGCTGCAAATCCGCATTGCCCTCACCATTTGTGAATATGGCAACCCCTTCTTCAAGGGAGGGGGATGGTGACTACTGGCCAATAACAATGTGTTACGGTCAGTAGCCTTACTGTACAATGATGTGCTGATCCTACCACCTTGGATACTCACCGACACATCAAGAAAGTCGATCTTACTATCACTAGTTTTAAATGTGAATTTGATTGGTGTGTCAGCTTCATTAATTTCAGCCATCATTGTATTGAATAGTTCAATGCCACCATTCCAGAACATGAACAGGTCATCGATGTATCTGCAGAACGCCCGGATGTGTTGGCCATAGCGATGTTGGAAAAAGTGTTCCTGCTCAAAGCTGAACATAAACACATTCGCATAGGCCGGAGCCACTGCTGCTCCCATAGCACACCCGGACGTCTGCAGATACATCTCGCCGTTAAAAATGAAATAATTTTTGGTGAGAACCAATTCTAGCAGTTGCAGGTATAAATCAACATTAAATTGGAAGCTATCTAAATTACACAGAAAGTTCCTCATGGCTGATAGTCCCTCTTGGTGCGGAATGGACGTATAAAGACTGGATACGTCCATTACGCACATAATGGTATGGGATTGTAAATCATCAAATGCATTGACATGATTCAAAAAATTGGTCGTGTCCTTCAGAAATGTCGGTTGGACACACAAGTGCGGTTGTATCAACATATCAAGCAACTGTGACACTGGCTGTAGAATACTCCCCCTGGCAGAGATGATGGGTCTGCCAGGGGGGTGTGCACTATCTTTGTGCACCTTAGGCAAGGTGTAAAGGACCGGGATGACCGGAAAAGCTGGTTTGAGTGCCATCCCACATTTCTCACTAATCAACCCCTCTAATACAGCAGTATCAACAATTGCAAATAATTCTCTCTGGAACATAGGTGTAGGATCTGTTGTCAATTTACAATAAACATTCACATCAGATAACTGTCGATAAATTTCAAGACAATAATCACTTAAGTCCTGTATCACTATTCCGCCCCCCTTATCGGCGGGGCGGATAGTGATACTTTTGTCTTGACTCAATATTTTAAGAGCATTTTGCTCATCTCGGTTCAAGTTCCTGTGTACCACATCTGACGCCGCATTAAATCGGGTCATTGAATCATCAAATAGACGGGTAAAAGTCTTAATCGATGTATTGGAACTGACCGGATCAAATTTAGACAAGTGTTGGCGTGAAATGAATTTGTCAATGACACTAGTGTTCTGTACAGAAGAAGAGTCTTGGAAATACTCACGCAGTCGCATGTTCCTTCCCATTCTCTGAAGGCTACATTGCCATTCAAATTTATCATGGGTTGTAGTCGGAATGAACGATAATCCTTTACTCAGGACTCGTCGCTCACCATCCGATAATGCCCTTGAAGATAGATTAAAGATTAGTTCATTTTGGAGCTGCTTGCTCTTGTAGATTCTCTCATTTTGCCCACTTCGGCGGGTTCTCTGAAACGGGGTCCTTCCTTTCTTCTGGTGCTTACCCCTAAAGGGGGCCTCGCCGCTGATGGATCATCAGATTCTGGCCAGGCAAAGTCACTGTCAGATGAAGATCTCTGTGGCTCCCGTCTGCCTCTCCTGTTACGCCAGGAGATATCACGTCTGCTTTGTTGAAAATTGCGTTTGGGTCCTGTCTGACCCCCAATCCATCTGTACACAGAATTGTCCTCATAATCCTGCTGTACAGTATGCAGTTTTGCTCTCTTGAACTTAAGCAATTCAGCTTTATACGAGTCACATTGAGTCTGGAGTTTATTCCATAGTTTAGAATGTTCCTGACTATTGAGGAGGGCGGTGTGCTCGGAGGATAATGTATCTATCTTGTCTTTGGTGATTTTGAGCTCACGTCCAGCTTGCTCGATCACCAATAGCATTAAATCCAATCCACATTTGTTCAGCACCGCCACCCATCTCCTGCAGAATTCCGAACTTGATCTGCCGATAGTCGGTACATTATGCACTCGAAAGCCTCTTGGAATTAATTTTTGGCGAAAGTAGTCCGAGAGCGACTGTCCATGCAATAGGAAATCAACTTCGCGTTTACGCAATTTCAACAACCTGTGATACACATCCTCTGCATCCAGGATAGAGTTGCCAGGGGTTTCAGCAAATAAAATCCCAGAAACTTCATCATGATTAAAGCTTAGAGTCTCACCAACGGGTAAGCTTGTATTCCCAGATAAATGGATACCTCCTAGACCCAGATCTTGTTGGGATCCGTCCATCATGCAATCGGTGTCGACACGTGTCGGTATCTCTGTAGTGTCACACTTGAATCAAAAAGTCCAATATAATCAGGGGTGCCTTGACCCTAATGATAAGCAACAGCTCACCAAATAGTATAGCGTGTGTCGGACCGGCACTCCCACAATCAAAGCATCGATGCTGCGTGCCTTTGCAAGGATACGATACAAGGCAAGGTTCCCCACGGAGAACAAGCACGTCACTGCAGCAATTTCTTATGAAGAAAGATGTTTATTGAGCCTCGACGGGCCGTTTCGGGGTACAACCCCTTCCTCAAGAGACTTCAAACAGGTACAATCATCACCACAGTGTTACACATTTAAATACCCTCACCTTGCCGCCAAAACACCTTCGGTCACGCCAGACACGCCTCCTGCTGCACGCCAGTCGGCTCTGGCGCATGACAACAGCATCATTGCCTCACACACAATGATCCGTTGCCATAGCAACCAGACGCCGATCGGCGACCCGAACACATCCTACAGGTGCGAGCGCCCGCCACTCTCATCTAGCGGGAACTCCCTACCTGCGGGACCGATCAGGCTTGCAGTGAACTGCGAGTCCACGCTGACACACTCACCGATCACCTCCCTGATTAGTGCCGGCACCCAGAGCGGCTCGCGGCGTCTCTCACAAGCCGCTGCCACTCTGATGGTAACCTAGCAACCAACCAAGCTGCCGCAACGTCACACAGGAAGCACACGCCCACGGCTCACACCACGCCAGCGCTGCTCCCATGGTAACGCTCAGCTGAGGCAATCATGAGTGTAGATGTTACAAACAGGTTATGGACAAATATACAGCATTTCTATGGACCTTATAAAAAAATCACATAACTCAAGGCAAAAAACCTAAATGGGCGATCATTTATCTTATGTGGCCGAACTGTCTCCCACACAGCTCAAATCACACAGACAAATGGCCGCACACATCAGCTGCGCTGTCATCCTGGGTGCTCACACCAACCCAGGTCGACAGCACAGCTGTCGACATACCATCTGCTGTAAACAATATAGACACCCTTAATAACTTAGACATCACCAGCAACAATACAATCAAGTATAAAAAGAAACATTACAAAAATCATACACAAAAAAGAATATATATAAAAAATAATGACAAAACATAAAGAATCCAGTATGGGTATAGGCAGGGATCAACATCCATCACATATTATATGAACCCAAGAAATCGCCTAATATGAACATCAATATTTCAAAACACAGCAGTTATATAGAGAGAACCTAAGCATTCACATAAATGAACTCCATACCAGCCGCTCATTAAGGCCATGGGGTGCAACTGTATTTAATGTAAAAATCCACTTAGCTTCAAGTCTAAGTAACTTTTTATACCGATCTCCACCCCTAATTGAGTCAGGGACATGATCTATGATTTGATATTTTAAAGAGTCTAAGGAATGACCCTTTTCTCTAAAATGCATCGCCACTGGTTGCTCTACCGTTTTGCTTGTTATTTTACCACCAATGGAGGCCCTTATGGCTGAGCGATGCATCGCCATCCTTTCCTTGAACTTGCGCGATGTCATCCCGACATAGCACAAGCCACAAGGACAGCTGGCCATGTACACCACATAACGTGTATCACACGTCAGAACATGTCGGATGGAGAATAGTTTAGAGGAATGAGGATCTTTGAATTTATTGCCCGTCACAAGAAAACTACAGGTGACACATTTTGGGCACCTATAGCACCCCGGAGCTTTCACTCTCATGTTGGCAATATTTGCTTTATCAAAACCAGACACATCTGTATGTACCAAGATGTCTCGCAAATTCCGTCCTCTGGTATAACATGCCAGAGGACGGATTTTTCTAAAGACCGGTAGGTCTTTGTCACTGGCCAAGATAGGCCAAAGGGCTTTACTAGCAATGGGTACCACTGTACTGGATGTGTCAAACTGGGAGATAAATGGAAACACCTCCCCCTGTTTTTTAATGTTGGGTTTTAATAAATCACTCCTCTTTAACTTTAGTGCCCTCTCTTTGGCTATTTTGAGCGTCTTGAGGGAGTATCCCCTCTCTCGGAACTTGTCGACAACTTTATCCAATTCCTGTTCAACTGTCTCATGATTGCTGCAAATCCGCATTGCCCTCACCATTTGTGAATATGGCAACCCCTTCTTCAAGGGAGGGGGATGGTGACTACTGGCCAATAACAATGTGTTACGGTCAGTAGCCTTACTGTACAATGATGTGCTGATCCTACCACCTTGGATACTCACCGACACATCAAGAAAGTCGATCTTACTATCACTAGTTTTAAATGTGAATTTGATTGGTGTGTCAGCTTCATTAATTTCAGCCATCATTGTATTGAATAGTTCAATGCCACCATTCCAGAACATGAACAGGTCATCGATGTATCTGCAGAACGCCCGGATGTGTTGGCCATAGCGATGTTGGAAAAAGTGTTCCTGCTCAAAGCTGAACATAAACACATTCGCATAGGCCGGAGCCACTGCTGCTCCCATAGCACACCCGGACGTCTGCAGATACATCTCGCCGTTAAAAATGAAATAATTTTTGGTGAGAACCAATTCTAGCAGTTGCAGGTATAAATCAACATTAAATTGGAAGCTATCTAAATTACACAGAAAGTTCCTCATGGCTGATAGTCCCTCTTGGTGCGGAATGGACGTATAAAGACTGGATACGTCCATTACGCACATAATGGTATGGGATTGTAAATCATCAAATGCATTGACATGATTCAAAAAATTGGTCGTGTCCTTCAGAAATGTCGGTTGGACACACAAGTGCGGTTGTATCAACATATCAAGCAACTGTGACACTGGCTGTAGAATACTCCCCCTGGCAGAGATGATGGGTCTGCCAGGGGGGTGTGCACTATCTTTGTGCACCTTAGGCAAGGTGTAAAGGACCGGGATGACCGGAAAAGCTGGTTTGAGTGCCATCCCACATTTCTCACTAATCAACCCCTCTAATACAGCAGTATCAACAATTGCAAATAATTCTCTCTGGAACATAGGTGTAGGATCTGTTGTCAATTTACAATAAACATTCACATCAGATAACTGTCGATAAATTTCAAGACAATAATCACTTAAGTCCTGTATCACTATTCCGCCCCCCTTATCGGCGGGGCGGATAGTGATACTTTTGTCTTGACTCAATATTTTAAGAGCATTTTGCTCATCTCGGTTCAAGTTCCTGTGTACCACATCTGACGCCGCATTAAATCGGGTCATTGAATCATCAAATAGACGGGTAAAAGTCTTAATCGATGTATTGGAACTGACCGGATCAAATTTAGACAAGTGTTGGCGTGAAATGAATTTGTCAATGACACTAGTGTTCTGTACAGAAGAAGAGTCTTGGAAATACTCACGCAGTCGCATGTTCCTTCCCATTCTCTGAAGGCTACATTGCCATTCAAATTTATCATGGGTTGTAGTCGGAATGAACGATAATCCTTTACTCAGGACTCGTCGCTCACCATCCGATAATGCCCTTGAAGATAGATTAAAGATTAGTTCATTTTGGAGCTGCTTGCTCTTGTAGATTCTCTCATTTTGCCCACTTCGGCGGGTTCTCTGAAACGGGGTCCTTCCTTTCTTCTGGTGCTTACCCCTAAAGGGGGCCTCGCCGCTGATGGATCATCAGATTCTGGCCAGGCAAAGTCACTGTCAGATGAAGATCTCTGTGGCTCCCGTCTGCCTCTCCTGTTACGCCAGGAGATATCACGTCTGCTTTGTTGAAAATTGCGTTTGGGTCCTGTCTGACCCCCAATCCATCTGTACACAGAATTGTCCTCATAATCCTGCTGTACAGTATGCAGTTTTGCTCTCTTGAACTTAAGCAATTCAGCTTTATACGAGTCACATTGAGTCTGGAGTTTATTCCATAGTTTAGAATGTTCCTGACTATTGAGGAGGGCGGTGTGCTCGGAGGATAATGTATCTATCTTGTCTTTGGTGATTTTGAGCTCACGTCCAGCTTGCTCGATCACCAATAGCATTAAATCCAATCCACATTTGTTCAGCACCGCCACCCATCTCCTGCAGAATTCCGAACTTGATCTGCCGATAGTCGGTACATTATGCACTCGAAAGCCTCTTGGAATTAATTTTTGGCGAAAGTAGTCCGAGAGCGACTGTCCATGCAATAGGAAATCAACTTCGCGTTTACGCAATTTCAACAACCTGTGATACACATCCTCTGCATCCAGGATAGAGTTGCCAGGGGTTTCAGCAAATAAAATCCCAGAAACTTCATCATGATTAAAGCTTAGAGTCTCACCAACGGGTAAGCTTGTATTCCCAGATAAATGGATACCTCCTAGACCCAGATCTTGTTGGGATCCGTCCATCATGCAATCGGTGTCGACACGTGTCGGTATCTCTGTAGTGTCACACTTGAATCAAAAAGTCCAATATAATCAGGGGTGCCTTGACCCTAATGATAAGCAACAGCTCACCAAATAGTATAGCGTGTGTCGGACCGGCACTCCCACAATCAAAGCATCGATGCTGCGTGCCTTTGCAAGGATACGATACAAGGCAAGGTTCCCCACGGAGAACAAGCACGTCACTGCAGCAATTTCTTATGAAGAAAGATGTTTATTGAGCCTCGACGGGCCGGTAGAGCAACCAGTGGCGATGCATTTTAGAGAAAAGGGTCATTCCTTAGACTCTTTAAAATATCAAATCATAGATCATGTCCCTGACTCAATTAGGGGTGGAGATCGGTATAAAAAGTTACTTAGACTTGAAGCTAAGTGGATTTTTACATTAAATACAGTTGCACCCCATGGCCTTAATGAGCGGCTGGTATGGAGTTCATTTATGTGAATGCTTAGGTTCTCTCTATATAACTGCTGTGTTTTGAAATATTGATGTTCATATTAGGCGATTTCTTGGGTTCATATAATATGTGATGGATGTTGATCCCTGCCTATACCCATACTGGATTCTTTATGTTTTGTCATTATTTTTTATATATATTCTTTTTTGTGTATGATTTTTGTAATGTTTCTTTTTATACTTGATTGTATTGTTGCTGGTGATGTCTAAGTTATTAAGGGTGTCTATATTGTTTACAGCAGATGGTATGTCGACAGCTGTGCTGTCGACCTGGGTTGGTGTGAGCACCCAGGATGACAGCGCAGCTGATGTGTGCGGCCATTTGTCTGTGTGATTTGAGCTGTGTGGGAGACAGTTCGGCCACATAAGATAAATGATCGCCCATTTAGGTTTTTTGCCTTGAGTTATGTGATTTTTTTATAAGGTCCATAGAAATGCTGTATATTTGTCCATAACCTGTTTGTAACATCTACACTCATGATTGCCTCAGCTGAGCGTTACCATGGGAGCAGCGCTGGCGTGGTGTGAGCCGTGGGCGTGTGCTTCCTGTGTGACGTTGCGGCAGCTTGGTTGGTTGCTAGGTTACCATCAGAGTGGCAGCGGCTTGTGAGAGACGCCGCGAGCCGCTCTGGGTGCCGGCACTAATCAGGGAGGTGATCGGTGAGTGTGTCAGCGTGGACTCGCAGTTCACTGCAAGCCTGATCGGTCCCGCAGGTAGGGAGTTCCCGCTAGATGAGAGTGGCGGGCGCTCGCACCTGTAGGATGTGTTCGGGTCGCCGATCGGCGTCTGGTTGCTATGGCAACGGATCATTGTGTGTGAGGCAATGATGCTGTTGTCATGCGCCAGAGCCGACTGGCGTGCAGCAGGAGGCGTGTCTGGCGTGACCGAAGGTGTTTTGGCGGCAAGGTGAGGGTATTTAAATGTGTAACACTGTGGTGATGATTGTACCTGTTTGAAGTCTCTTGAGGAAGGGGTTGTACCCCGAAACGGCCCGTCGAGGCTCAATAAACATCTTTCTTCATAAGAAATTGCTGCAGTGACGTGCTTGTTCTCCGTGGGGAACCTTGCCTTGTATCGTATCCTTGCAAAGGCACGCAGCATCGATGCTTTGATTGTGGGAGTGCCGGTCCGACACACGCTATATATATATATATATATATATATATATATATATATATATATATGGAAAAGAAGGGGGGCGAGAAACAGCGCTCTCTAGTGTGATATCTGGGTCTCCAAGTTTTTGGTGAATAAATAATTATGCGTACTGTGAGGAAAGTAATAAAGTGCTCATCAATATGTGATGTTTAGGAGCTCCTGTCCTTGGGATTACCAGGATATTTGCCCGGAAAACGATTCAGCCTTTCAGCAGTATTGTCCCATGGGTTCATACAGGGTCCAAGACCATCAGTGCCACGTGATAGGTATAAATATAAGGAAGAAACTCCAATTATAATTTAAAAGGAGTTTATTTTTTAAAGGTGAACAAAGTGAACATAAAACAAGAAAAATAGCTTACATGAAGGTACTGTAGTAGAACACAGACCACTCTCAACGCGTTTCGTCGCTTACTGCCTATCAAAAGGGCTGGACTTCATCAGGAGAGTATAATAACCTCACAACATCATACCCTCCAACATGACCCATAGCATTCGGTACACAAATGCTATGGGTCATGTTGGAGGGTATGATGTTGTGAGGTTATTATAGTTTCTGTTCAGCGCCACTTTTTCCAGAACCCCACCCCTCTTTTCTCTACCCACATAATCATTGGATCAATAGGGATTGATCCACGGGTACTGGAAATACAGGCAGCAGAACTAAAGGAGCGCCACACCTATTTCCATTTTTTAGAAATATTAGATTGTGTGTCTCAAATAAATACCAGCCCTGGAAATAGCGTTCTGATCTATGCTGATGGAATGGTTTCAAATATTAACATACAGTATTGCCAAGGGTATGTATCTCATTAGAAATAAATCTAGCAATCATTTTGTGTTGTGTCTGCATCTTTCAAATCAGAATCTTTATCGATCATTGAAAATTGACAATTGAACAAGATTAGATAGATGTCGTTAGCTGTGTCTCATTTAATCATTTAACCTTATTATCCTGCTTTCTTTTACAGAACCTTGTAGTAAAAATTTCACTGCTCCGGAGGGCATTCTCCTGTCCCCAATTTATAGAAGTACACAGTATAGCGCTGGGGTGGACTGCAGTTACACCATCTATGTTTATTCTGGTTACGGAGTTGAAATTAAGGTAAGGACGATTAATGACAAGGAGTAAAGGTAAACATTTATTTTTAGGAAATCTTAAAAAACATTGAGCACATGACAATACACAGGGTATGCACATGTACCGGCAGTCAGAATTTTGCTCTACAGCAGGTGTGATCAAACTGGTCCTCAAGCTCTACCAACAGGTCATGTAGTAAATTAAGGACGCGGTTATTACATGGGAATGAGGCTCATTGAGCAAAAGTCTTTGAAAGTTACATATTGTTTTGAAACCATTTCTGGGGATATTTCTATTGTAATGACAGTCAGGGCCGGATCTACCTTTAGGCAGTTGTAGGCAGCTGGTTAGAGCACCAGGATCTTAGGGGGCACCACCGAGTCTGCCTATCAAAACTATAAGGATGTCTATGAGGAAGACATCCGTGTTGTACGTAATACAAGTGTTGGCTGTGGTTCTTCTAAGACGCCACCTCAACACCTTCTAGTGAGGGGCTAAAAAGTGGGTATTGATGGCGTAGGGGTTGGGGCAGTAGATTGACGTTCTGCCTAGGGTGCTAAGAAGCCATATACCAGCCATAAATACGGTGATCCAAATGTAATAGGGTGTGAGAGTTAGAGATTTTGGGAGAGTTTGCCAATTTTTTAAAGCGGCTGATACTTCGCATGTGTGCCAATGATGTGTGCTTAATCACATCGCTCAGCATGGGGCACCTGTTGCCTTGAGGTTATGGGGATTTAGTGTAGTGGGGAAGGTTAGGGTTATACTGTGCTGGGGTAGGTTTAGGCACTACAGGGTATGTAAGGGTTAGGCTACAGGGAGGGTGGGTTAGGGTTAGGCTTCATTGAAAGAGGGTAAGGTTGGGGGTAGGAAGGTATAGGGGGTGGGGGAGAGGGTTAGAATATTTACCTATAGAGTGTTATGATCCTTAATAGCCTTCTGATGCTGCGTCTGTGGTCAGATCACTGCTGCAGCAGGAGCTGTCTGCTTAATAGATGCCTCCTGCTGCATCTAAAGTACTTGCAGAGCTACAGAGCAAAAGGAAGCCGCAGCATTAGCTAATCCAGATCTCATTGCTAGAGCTTAGAACTGGAGCAATGTGTGATGGACCACCCTCAGGGATTCCCAGCCTGTGTGGCGGCTTCAGCCACATACCACTCCTTACAGCCCTGGTTTTTAGGATATGACTGTTTGTAATACTTTCTAACATAATTCATGTACTGTAAGCAAGAGACTAAGTAAAAGCTGCACCGGATAAGACCCCAGAACGCCGGACCGGACATCATACTCTGCACTCCGGCGTGTCCCATCCGGAGGATGTCTAGTTTGGGGAATCCCTGTGATAGCTTTCACCAGGGACATGGGGAAGGGGAGATTACAGCCTCCCCGTGTCGTCCGGACTGTTTTTATTACACCCCCGGACTGTAGGGAGGCTGTATTCTCCCTCTTCTCTTCTCCCTGGTGACAGGTGTCAGAACAGCCCCACCGGACAGGACAGCCCTGGCAATGCACCCCCCCCCCGGATTCTGCGGTTCTGTGTGGCTCGGTTTTTTACCCATACCCTGTAAGCAACAGGAACTATTTTACTGTGGATACGGGTTAAAAATGGTTAATTTGTTGCTGCTGGTATAGTTTTAAATTAAGGTTATTCATAGTGTGTGTGCTTGTGTGTGTGTGTGTGTGTGCCTGTGTGTGTGTGTGTGTGTGTGTGTGTGCTTGTGTGTGTGTGTGTGTGCCTGTGTGTGCACGCTTAAGTGTGATCCTGTGTGTTCGTGTGTGTTGCTATTGGCCCACATACTTTAAATGGAAAGTACGAGTTTAAATAGTTGCCAGCAATGAAACATTTAAAAAGTTGTCATTGAAAAATTGAATGGAACTTTATATTTGCAATGGGAGTAATATAATTAAAGGCTTATGTTTGCACAGTCGACGTTCTGTCAGCTCAAAAATAATTAGTGTGCTGGATCGCCATGTGATAGGATTCGGTCGGCATTCTAGCAGACCATCCCACCTCTATACAACTGGTGTTTGTAGCCTGCCGATTAATTAGTGCTTGGCAACTGCAAAACAATCAGCCGCACAGCTCACTCACAGACCCGCACAGACTGTTCTACATACAGTACAATGAGAGGCAGATAGATACCTTCTGGTCTCAGTTATTGTGCATGATAGACATCTAACTCTCTATCAGGGATATTATATGTACATTAGTGTATTTACAGTATATGTCAATAAATAGGTAATACATGTAAATACGGTACTCTTTACTTAGTTGGGCGCCCACGATCTCCATCGCGGGCATCGTGGGTAAAGAAATCGCGGTGATCGCGGCCAGTACATTAACGGCCGCGACGCGATGCCCGCGATCAACGCGATTTCCCATAGGGTTCAATGTTAAATTTAGTGCTGCCCGCGATTTTACATTCAATGCTTCAATGGCCGCGATTTGGCCATAGGAATCAATGTTAAATGGGCTACAGAGCCCAAATAGGCACAATTAAAACTTAAATGTCCCCCCAAATTTGTTACGCCACCCCACGATCCACGCCAACCCGAAGCATGGCGAGCGCAGCGAGCCCGCGAGGGGCGGCGGTACGCGTCCTACGACCTTTCCATACCCCCACTATCCACGTCGGCGTGGGGTTGAGAATAGAATAGTGTTGCGAGCGCAGCGAGCCACCGAGCCCGAAGCGTGGCGAGCGGACGCGGATACCTTCACAGGTAAACGTGGCCCTACGCGGGCTTCACAGGTATCCACGTCCCCTCGCGGGGCTCGCTGCGCTCGCCACGCTTCAGGCTCGATGGCTCGCTGCGCTCGCCACACTATTCTATTCTCAACTCCACGCCGACGTGGATAGTGGGGGTATGAAAAGGTCGGAGGACGCGTCACGCCGCCCCTCGCGGGCTCGGTGCGCTCGCCACGCTTCGGGTTGGCGTGGATCGTGGGGTGGCGTTACAAATTTGGGGGGACATTTAAGTGTTAATTGAGCCTATTTGGGCTTTGTAGCCCATTTAACATTGATTCCTATGGCCAAATCGCGGCCATTGAAGCATTGAATGTAAAATCGCGGGCAGCACTAAATTTAACATTGAACCCTATGGGAAATCGCGGTGATCGCGGGCATCGCGTCGCGGCCGTTAATGTACTGCCCGCGATGCCCGCGATCACCGCGATGGGCGCCCAACTAAGTAAAGAGTACCGTTAATACTATTTCAAGCATTATCATATGTACCATATTTAAGTCATCCACAATCCTTGTAATTAATTACCACCAATTTTAAAAGCAATTAAATTATCATCTTCTATACAAATTCTGTGAGTGGCAGCTCACACCATATTGTGCATAGGGGGAGCCATTTAGCACATACATGCAGGGATGTATGTGACATGTCATATGTGCTGGCTGCAAGCCCCTGGAGATTGGCAGCCCTGTATGTTGGGTTGCAGCATCCCGATCAGCTCCCTTCAAAGCCCGCCCAAAGAATCCTTTGAAACTCAGCCAAGGAGAGTATTACCTAATGCTGTTCTGGATGCTGCAGCAGCTTCTGTGATAGCCACAGAGCTGCCGACCCCAGGGACCTGCAGCCATCACATATGTTAGATACATTCCTATAAGGGTGTGGTATGGCGGTCCAACAGTCGGGACACCGACATCGGAATCCTGACTGCCGGTGCTCCGAGAGGGGAGAGAGCGCTCATAAGCCCCTTGTGGGCTTGCTGTGCTCGCCATCGGTTCTGTTCCCCCTGTATGGGGGTTATGGAACCCCACAAGGGAGAATAGCCACTATTGGTTGGGATCCCAACTGTCGTGCATTGCTCATGTCTTTTGTGACCAGTTACACTGAAGATTAGTTAGACCCAGCGCCACTTTAATAAAGAGTAAAGAGCTGAGTAGCAGTGGCGCTGGGATTAAAGGTGTTTAAATCAAGCATCTATATTGAGAAGCATCAGCAGTGTGAAAGAAGCCTGTATCTCATCTCTCCTGCCAGGCATCATAAATAGAACCTGGGAATCCGGATCTAGTAGCTGCTGCGTCTTTTTTTTCCTTTTTTTTTTTAAAGAAAATAAAGTGGAATAAATAAATTCATAAATAAACATACATAAAAACTGTCACAAAGGCAGGGGGAGGGGGCTCTGTAACATCACAAATGAATGGTGGATGGAAAGGAGATCAGGATCAAATTTGAAATAATTGGCATTGGATATCTCATTTAGCCAATGGGCGAAGATATTTTTTAATGTAATGTCTTTAATGTTATTGACAGTAATTGTCACAAGGAAACAGTGTGAAAGTTGTTAGGGTGGTAAGTAGAGATGAGCGGGTCCGGATTCATGAGATCCGACAGATCCGAATATCGGGGATCCGGGCCAGATCCGAGCCGGCTCGGGAGTTCCCGCCTGAATTCCGGACCAATAACGAGGCCGAACGTCATCATCGCGCTGTCGGATTCTCGCGGGAGCGGGATCTTATAAAAGACGCACGCGCGCCCCGCCATCTTCACTCCAATCTTGGAGAGAGAAGAGGGTGGTTGGGAAGCTCCGTGTGCTCCGTGCTGTGCTCTGTGCCATGTGCTCCGTGACCTGACCTGTGCCCTCACTGCCCTGTGCTGTGCTCCATGCCATGTGCTCCGTGCTGTGCTCCGTGACCTGCCCTCACTGTCCTGTGCTGTGCTCCGTGCCATGTGCTCCGTGCTGTGCTGTGCTCCGTGACCTGCCCTCACTGCCCTGTGTTGTAGACTTGTGGCCTGAGCCCTGTAGTGTGATTTAACTAACTAGGTGCTGCAGTGCTCACACGCAGGGGCTGCAGTGTCCACTGTCCAGGGGCTGTCCTGTGGCCCGTGCCCTGTTGTGATTTATTTAGCCCTAAGCCCTTGTGATTAATTTTATTTAGCCCTGAACCCTGTGTTTTTTGTGTGATTTAACTAACTAACTCAGTGCTGCAGTGCTCACACGCAGGGGCTGCAGTGCTGCTGAGTAGTACACTGTGTACAGGGGCAGCATTAAGGAGCTGTGTCCAGTGTGACGGCCTATATCTTATCCATTGTCCAGTGTCATGAGTCACTCACGACATATATCCTGTGTCCTGTCCTGTGTGACGACTGACGACATATCCCGTGTCCAGTGTGACGACATATATCCTGTGTCCAGTGTGACGACATATATCCTGTGTCCAGTGTGACGACATATATCCTGTGTCCAGCGTGACATATATCCATTGTCCAGTGTGACGACATATATCCTGTGTCCAGTGTGACATGTAATGTGTTCCGGCATATATCCTGTGTCCAGCGTGACATATATCCATTGTCCAGTGTGACGACATATATCCTGTGTCCAGTGTGACGACATATATCCTGTGTCCAGTGTGACGACATATATCCTGTGTCCAGCGTGACAGACACAGTCAATGTTGCACCAAACACCCACTGCTCCTTGGCTGCACATGCCAAACTGCAAAATCAATTCACATTGGGCTCTTTGTACTTGTGTGGAGGTTCTAACAGAGGAGCGCAGCTACAAGGGGGGGGGGGGGGAGGGGGGGTTATTAAACTGCCACCCTGTCTACCCCTGTAGTGCTGCTCTGCTTCCAACATGTGCCAGGTTGGAAGTGTAAGGTCCACATGTATGTGATGCCCACTGCTGTCGCCTAGCTTAGTCATCCGGCTACCTCGGGATAACCTTATGGCCCTACTACAGTATATGAAAACGATTTTGTGAGCTGTGAAGTGATCAAAATTGTCTAGAAATGAGTGGAAACTAATGTTATTGAGCTTAATAACACTTTAGGGGCAAAAACAGGCCCGAAAACTATTATTTTAGCAATTTTTAGCATTTTTCCAAATAAATCCAGATCCAAAACCAAAACCAAAACCCGCAAGGGTGGTTTTGCCAAAACCAATCCAGATCCAAAACACAAAGGGAGATCCAGATCCAAAACCAAAACCAAAACCCGAAAAAGTGGCCGCCGCACATCTCTAGTGGTAAGGGATAAAACACTTTGGGGCTGGTGTACAAAACATTGAAGAGTAAAAAAAAAAACAACCATCAAAAACAGCCATTAACATGGAAGTTAGGAGCTAATTGGCTGATGCATTATCTCTCTCTACTGTATCATGTTCCAAGGCTTAGCACATAGACCCTTTTGTCCCATGTTTCAACCAGTGGCAGAATTGCTCTGCTTGGTGTACATGCTAGGCAAGCTTAACAGTATCACTGTTGTGGGCATGATCTTAAATCAGGTTTAATTAATTCTACGGAGGTGAGGAGTCCAGTGGTGCCAATCTCTGTCTTGCCTCCAGATTAATAGAATAACTAGGACAAGTTACACTCCCGGTTCCCATACTTTGTGTAGGTGTGTATTTTTTATACTTCCTGGTAGTGCAGTTTTTACTCATGCTGGAATTTCAACCAGGGGAAAAAGAGGCAGGGGCATTGAACAGGGAGAATCCAATTCACCTCAAAAATGATTCAAATCATTAAAAAGTAAAACCCCCCCAAAGTCTTACGTTTTAGGAGCTTTGTACACAATCTTGGTGATTGCACGTTTTGAGTACAATGCTGTGTTCACACAATACAATGTGTGTACCCAGAAACATCACAGTGGTGGAGCGCAAGCATCGTCGGGACTATGTAAAATCCGGACCCGGACTAATCCCCAGACCCCTGACCGGACATCAAAATATGCAGTCCGGAGCTTGTGGTGTCCGGTCCGGGGGGTGTCCCATCCGGGGGTGTCTTGTCCGAGTGGTCCCTGTGATAGCTATCATCAGAGAGATGGGGAAGGGGAGATTTCAGCCTCCCCGAGTGGTCCGGACAGTTCTGATTTTTGCTACATGCTCGGACCATACAGGGAGGCTTTATTCTCCCCCTCCTCCTCTACCTGGTGACAGCTGTCACAGGCAGCCCCCCCCGGACAGGACACCTCCGGACAGGACACCCCCCGGAACCGACACTACAAGCTCCGGACTGATGATTTTGATGTCCGGTCCGGCATTCAGGGGTCTTGTCCTGCTATGGTTTTCACCCATACCCAGCATCGGCGAGTCTATGCCAGCAACTACAGAGTGAGGGCCATGCATTCCATAGCATGTCCCTTGCATGTGATGTCCTCTATTGTCAAACATGTACAGATGACAGAGGATGTTGCTGATGACGAGCAGGAGCGCACATTGCCAGTGACACAGTGGAGGTTATTCTGGTTCAGGCGGCTGGGCCGTAAGCGTACGTTCCTGGTTTTTTTTTTGATCTGCACATGCATACCTTCCGCAATGCGCAGGCGCGACGACTCCACAACGCTCACGGACGGGTCTTTCCGTGCGAAAAAAACTGTCCGCAAGAGTACGGTCACTGTGGGCGGCATAGGGGCGTGTTGAGGGGAGCGGCCAAAATAATGAGGGAAACTGGGCGTAAACATGGGCGTACACGGGGGTGTGCACAAAAAATGTACGCTGCTACTACCGCTCGATCGGAGAAAGCACCGTTCATTTCGGACACAAAACAGGCGGACGCCAACCGCCACCTCAGACCACCCCTACAGATACCGCATGAGAGCGGACGCCTGTGTCTGCTAATTAACGCTGATTACTACTCAAACACATACACCTGAATGTAATAAGCAATGCTGCAGTCTATTAAGTCCAAACCATTATTTCACTACCTGCAAGCCACACACAGCCCTCAAACACATTGGAAGCATATCTTTATACACTTCTCTACATGTAAAGGTTGGTTTCATTTTAGTTAAGATTCTTTTTAAGACCTGCTTATATATGCCAAGGTAGTTATTTGGAAACCATTTACACACATTCAGAAAGTGTTTTCATATACTTTAAACAGCAGTTTAAAATTCAGAATTCGGAAAACACTAATTTTGAACATAATTTAGTACATACACACAAACACTACCATAACTTTATTTAAAAGAAAATTGCAATGTGGGGACACATAGATAGTGATTAAAATGCAACCTTAGAACATAAAATATATACATGTAAGAAGGGTTAAAATGTATTATTTTTAGGCTGTTCATGAAGGTAGACAATTGAGGTAATAGAAAACAATAATTGATTAACAAATAGAATAATTCTTTTAATTGTCTTAATCATAGTTGAAAGGCTAGATTATGAGGGCCATATATGTGAAGGGTATGCCAGCGTGCACGGACATACGCTCACTCTCACGAGCGGTGACATACGCTGAGTTTTCCATTGAAAACAATAGAGACCCGTCCGTGCACAGTGGCGTACGCTCAGATAGCCGCAAGAAGTCGGTGGGAAGACGGACGAGAGATGTCCGTAAACGGTGGCGTACGCTCTGTTGTACGCCAGTTGTCGGAGTCTAAGGGGTGATCCGTCCGTGTACGTTGGCGTACACTCAATTGTATGCCACTCCCCTTTGTCGGTGTTTGTGCCCGTACGTATGCGGCTGTTTTGTGGGTGGACTTTCACTCAACGGCCGCGTACGGCAAACGTACGCTGATACGGAACGTACGTACGCGCGGCCGCCGTAACCAGAATAGGGTCCAGTATGAGGACATGAAGATTTTGTCATTCCAACCCATCCAGAATCTGCAAAATCTTTCATATCATCATCTAGTGTAGCCAGCTTAACTGTTTTGTAGTTTTCTTTCAAGAGTTAATATAATAGCAGCGATGGTGCTATCCAAGGAAGGCTGAATGTTCATTGATCTGTCTCACAACATAGGAATAGAACGAAAATAATTTTCTGGTTTTCTTACGTTTTTCGTTGCTTTTAACAGCTTACGCTTTTGTATCCCTGAGATTTTTAGTGAATGGTGCTCTGTCATTATTTCCCTACGTAGAAGCTGGCGAGTAGGTGCAGGAAATTATATTTTAGTGAATACCTTCACTGCAATTTCTGCATATGGCTGTATTTAAAAACGCTGCTATGGAGACCACTCATCCCTCTTAGCAGAGAGGATAGAAATTGGTAGAGACGTGAGAAGGTTATTGAAAAGCACACAGTGTTCATTTGTTTTTGTTACAGGAGCTTGAGGGGACCAAAATGTACTCTGTGAGTAAATGTTATTGTATCTCACAGAACTGTGTGCTCTAAAATCAGCTGCATATTCATCTCTAAAAAATTAAAATGACACAAGGGATTTTTAGAAATGAACATTACCTTCAATAGCATGTCTGTTGATTAATTGGTATGACATTTATACTTTGAATAAAGAGTCTTCAAAACTATTGTACAATGAATAAATGGGCAGGCATTGTATTGATGTGTGAGGCAAAAAAGGATGTAGCCTGGCTGATCCTAACTCAGGTCCCACACTTGACCTATCTGATCCTACTTCACTAAAGCATTAGGAAAAAGTCATTAACACTAGATTGGGGACCATTTTGGTCCTGGTTCAGGAGTATCTGGGGATCATGACCAGACTGCCACTTCATTTTTTTTTCATAAATCCTTAAATAAATGGGTGGATCACAAAAAGGGAGAAGGTAGCAAGAAGTAAAAAAGTCCTAGGTCAGAGGTTCCCAAATGTGGTTCTCATGGCACCCTTATTGTCCTGGTTTTAGGCATACCCTTCAACGTGACCCATTCCATTAGGTACAAAATGCTCTGTTCCAGGACTTCCCTCGTACTTATATGATTGCCTTCACCTGTGTTGACATACCTTTCTTATAAACAAACTAGTTCAACAAAGGTGACGCCAATCATAAATTAAGAGGGAAGTCCAGGAACAGAGCATTTTGTACCTAATGGAATGGGTCATGTTGGAGGGTATGGTTTTAGGTACATCCATGGTTCAGCACAGATGGCTAAATCAAATGGACTGATTTATTAATCAATGCACCTGTGGCCAAGCATAGCTGTACTTAAAACCTGTACCATTAGGGTGCCCTGGGGACCACGATTGCGAACCTCTGTACTAGGAAATTGCTCCGAAAAGAGGAGTTGTCTAAGTAGAGGTAGATCTGTGTGCTTTAGGGCTTCCTCATTACAGTGCTTGATCATTGTCATCCAGCAGTGTGTATGATTAAAGAGACTACTGTTAGAACTCCCAGTGAGAAGAACCATTTTTCCTTAAGCATCTTTGCAATCTGCCAGGGCATGCTGCAATCTCATGCTTGCTACAAAAAAAACTTTAAGCAGGAGGGAGTGTCAGCCACATGGTAGTTTTTCTGATTGGAAGCTTTCAATTATCTCATTTATATTGTTCTCAGGTCAGTAACGCAGCACATTAACTTTTATTCAGTTGCTTTATCTGAATTCTCCCTTGTTCTAAAGGGCAACCTATTATTGCTCCCTCATTGTCTATCAATACAGTCACCAACTGGGCCATCTACTTCTGCTTCCTGTGTATTAAATGTGACACGTAAATTGCAGAGAAAGTAATTAGAGGAAAGTGCAAGATTCCTCAGAAGGTGTTTTCTATTTCTTCTTATTGTAATAAATACAACATGGTTATTACATTCTTAGGTCCGTATTTAATGCCGGGGGTGAACGGTGAGAGCGAGCAGGACTGCCTGCTCGCTGTCACCACTCACCCCCACAGTATTCAACTGACCCCTCTAATTCGTCGATTCCCCCTCGCTCCAAGGCAAGTTACTGCTCCTAAATGCCAATTCATGTCTGTCAAACTGTGAGAGAATTACGCTTACAATCAAAATCTCTAATTAGCAGTCAAGTCTGAATTAGGCCCACTGACAAGCAGCAGTCTCCTCTCTCTCGCTCTGCCAGACATACTGCTGTAGCGGTCATGGGCAGAGAAGTGTTACTCTTCCTATCCTGTTTCTCCTAGGGAGTTGTAAGTGCCGGATGAGGGCCAGACTTGAGCACTGAAACTTTCTTAATATGTGAAGCGCAAAATCAACACAATAACCACATAAGTATCATAGTACTTACTTAAGGGTTTAGTTACTAAGATGGGAGTTCTATTGAAGATGGGATGATATCTATTATTGTCTAGAACAGTGGTTCCCAACCCTGATCCTCAACAGAACATGTGCTGTTTTTTTGCACTTTAATTTTATTAAGGTTTTTATGTTAAAGTAAGTTATCAATTAAATCAATACCATCATTACTGTTATTCTATAACTTACACAGTTGAGTTATTTTGCACAACTTCATCATTATTGATTGTGCACCAGCTACACGCTATATGTAGTACAGCGGTACCCTAAAGAAATGCCTCCTCTTCTCCCAATGGTAGATTTACATAAAAAGTCATTGATTTTCATCAATTACACAAAACTGAAATTGTTTGTTTTGAGTGAGTTCACTCCGTGTTAATTTTAAACAGCATATTCCCATTGCACTAAAGTAATTATTAAAAACAAGAACAGTAATATTCTTTGTAGCTTCTGTTACACATTGATGACTAAAGAACTGTTAACAGGAAACACAAGCTGAAAATAAAGCTGGCCACTTTCAGGATACTGCTAAGAAGAAAAAATCAGGAGTTCTGGAGAAAAGGAGATAGGAACAAGCAATCAATACTCTGCTCGAGCTTCGAACATTCTCCTGACTTCTTGCGATGAGGTGGGAAAGGAAGATGATTTTACAGCAGTCTATGATCTAAATTATTTTCACACGTTTTTGTGTGATAGGCATGCGAAATGCACAGCGCTGTCTGTTCTATATGCTATTAATACATAGTAGAAAAATAATTTCCATTTAAAGCCAGCATGATGGGTTTGTGTCTGTGATAATGAAGTGTATACATATTGGCTTGTGTATTATGGGTGTAAAAATAACATCATTTCCCAGCCTAGAAGATATCAAAATATGTATTTTGTATTGTATATTGGTTAACATACAATATTATATAGCTAAGATATAATTAACACAGTCCACTGGACACTCCGGACAATAATAGTATCCACCTGGTTGCCTTCCCAACAATAATGTATAACAGGGTTGCCGACTTTGAGATTCTCCTCTCCAGGAGAAGCCCGGAGAGGAGAGATTCAGCAGACACTCAGGGGGCGGGGCTTGCGAGTGACATCACTAAGCCCCACCCCCATGCTGGTAAAGCAGCTAATTCACGGATCTCCGTGGAGGGGGCGGGGCTAAATGACACGATTTTGCCGTTTTAGCTCCGCCCCCTCCTCTGAGACCATTTTAATGCCGCGATCCGAGGGTCAGCGGGGGTCCCCCCTAAATCATGGAGGGTTGCCCACCCTTCCGGGGGGCCGGGAGGGGGACCCGATTTTCGGGAGACTCCCGGAAATTCCGGGAGGGTCGGCAACCCTGATGTATAATTACCACAGTCCACTAGACGCAAAGGCTGAACTCCATATATCTGTTGTAATTATACATTAAGTTTGGATAAGATTTACATACAAATGTAGCCATGCTCATTAATCATGCACTTACTATTCGCGGACAACACAACTGTGAGTCGGCAAGTACATGTGTATGCACATGTCCACCCTTAAGCAGCCCATACACGCTGCTATGAGGGCGTGCTTTCCGTGCTGTATTAGCACGGATCAAATTGCATTGCATTGCATGTGCATCCGTTGTGCATGCAATGCGATGCAATGTGATGAAACCTAAGTACAAAAAGTATGTGCAAGCACATACTTTTTGTACTTAGGTTTCATCACATTGCATCGCATTGCATGCACAACGGATGCACATGCAATGCAATGCAATGTGATCCGTGCTCGTACAGCACGCCCTCATAGCAGCGTGTATGGGCTCTATTAGACTTACATTGAGCAATCACCGAGTGCGACTGTTAGCATATAACGTTTTAAAAATAGCGGGTCCCGCTTCTCCTGCATAACGAAGAGAAGTGAGCACCCGTAGCAACCTGATATATTATTCCCCCCTTGGCGATAAGGAGAGCTGTTATGTCCTACATCCACGGCTCTCCTTATCGGAGCCCCCGCAGTCCTACACATGCACATTAAGAATATAACCCTCTATCCCCTGGCCGGCTCTTTGGGCATGCGCGAGATCTCACTATTATTGCGAGATCTCGAGCGCAGCTCGGAGTCAGCAGCAGGGCTAGCCTTGTCCCTGCAGTGGGTATAGGACAATGCTTGCCTGGGCTTGCAAAGCGGTCAGGGCAGTTTAACGACTAGGTGACTGTTGATACATCACTAATTGCTGGGGGGATTGAAAGGGACAGCCGCTGTCCCTAGCGCACGTTAGGTGTGTTGATCATACATTAAAAAAACTTTATCCCCCCCAGTTAACCAGTGTTAAGTGCAGCAGCATATGCACTTAACATTGGTTACTACATCTGCTCCATTATGCATAATATAGCACAAGTAATAAACTCAGGCAGAGGCGTAGAGTAATATGCTGCCGGGCATCTGCTCCCAAGGGGCACCTCTCCTGCCCTGTGAGTTTGATTCAGTTAATTGAAAGCTGTCGATATCGCTTCTGTGGCTGATTCCCCCTCCTTGCAGGACAATAGATGTCATACTCTGTATTAGAACCAGTGGCAGAACTCTGCAATGGAGTCATCTGTTGCCAGGCTCCTGCTCCCAAGTGGGCACCTCTCCTTCCCTGCTAAATCAGTTAATTGAAAACCGTCAAATTGCTTTTGTGGATGAGTTCTGAAATATACTGTATGTGCTCTCTCTCTCTATCTAAATATATATATATATATATATATATATATATATATATATATATATATAGATAGAGAGAGAGAGAGAGAACACATAAATGTCATATATAATTTAAGGTTGTTTTCGTGTGTGGGGGGCACGAATATACATCTTGCCTCCGGGCAACTGCGACAAACTTACGCCACTAATTAGAACCCCTGACCTATTCCACAAGAGGCAAATACCTTACTTATTGAGAGTGTTAGCAGGTATCCTGGGACTGACCTGAATAATGCTGCATCAGCAAAGCTTCCTCGGAAGAGCAGCGCTAGCTTCACAGAAACCACCATATAATGCACAGAGCATCATCAGTGCCACCACATTATACAGAGAAAAGTTGTGATTGTTAAACAATACTAAAAGATTTACGATTTTTCAAAACGTACAGTACAAATCCGAGATTGGTAGGCTGGCTGAATTACTCTCCGTGTGAAATCGCTATACCTTTCAAACCACTTTTTATGTTTAATCAAGAATATATTGTTTCTCAGGAAATATATAGTGTAGGGCCTCATGGATTACATTTTCCTTTACATTAACCAGGTAATTTAAGATGGCAATCAAAAAACAAAAACTTACTTTAATGTAACAGGTTATAAGGCTGCTGCTGTGCAAAGGTTCTTTTATGTCACTCATCCTCCATTGCTGTTTAGTGAGAGAGGCAATGGAGGTTTGGCTGCAATAAGGCTCCTTATCCAGATATTGGGTGAACTATTGTCGTCTTTTTTCCTGTGCATCACTGATTGTTAAGCAGAAGGAATATAGCAAAGGGAGACTTGCAGAAATTGCCATATTTTTTTACTTGGTCTGACCTAATACACCAACTGCCTTTATGCCATGTGGCACAAGATGCCCGGTGTGACTGAAATGCTCTGAGATCAGTAGTGTACCATTATCTTTAAATTTTGAGTCTAAAAAAATCACATTACAGAAGCAGTATATTGCCTGTATATTGCCAACTGTTGGGGAACTAAAATACCAGTGTGTTTCAGTCCAGAATGAGGTATTGCAATGCTAAAATACATTCCGATAGTATGACATGATGCCACTAATTTTGCGCATTTGTAGCATAGATGCCTACCCTCCTGCATCCCTGAAATAACAGCAATCTCCCTCTCTCCCTCATTAGTCTAGCAATCTCCCTCATGTCACCTAGCCCACATTACACTGTTACATTTTTCGGGAAAAAAGGAATGAGAGATAGATACATTTGCATTGAATCATTAGCACCATTCCTAGCAATTTACCAAGTACTGTATAGTAGCTCTTACTAACTGCTTTGTGGATCATCTACATTTGGATAGAAGTCATTTTTAAATATTTCTCTTACATGTAGCGGTACACACCCACTCTTCTAGGTGCCACGTTCACAATCTCTTTTCACACTCTCTCCATATATGGAACTAGACACGCCCTTAGGGTGGAGCATGATACGCCCCCAAAATGGAGCGCTGTGCAAAATTCTATTACCAACCATAATCTCCCTGAAATTAGTTTTTAAAAGTAGGCAAGTATGATGTGTAGCTCTCTGGACAGAGCAAAGTGCAGATTAAATGATGTATATTGTGAGGTGAGCCGATATGATGGTCTGACAATGGGGAAGATTGGAGAAGATTACCATATCTGGGCATTTCATTGGGGATGGCGGATATCTTCAATAATGCATCTGATTATGGAACTACAACTGGTATGTAGAACAGGGTCATACAATAAACACAGGCAGAAGTTTAATGGTGCACATAATAACATCTAAGCTTTATTTGTTCATTTAAAATGTGTCTTGATATGTTTATTTAAAATGTGTCCTAGGACAAACTTTAAATGAGAAAATGATGATTAGATTGTATTTTGTGCATCATTACTGACCCGGGTCTGAGGTAGCAGCAGTGTTCCCTCTAAGCTGTGCGCGTGTGCGCGCGCGCACACAACTCGCCGAGCATGCGCACAGACATTACAACAGAGCGCACAAAGCAGAAGTGGTCAACTTTTTGCTGTTGCGGACTAAATTAATGTGTGTTTCACCCATTAACTACATTGTGTGCTGTGTTTTGAATGTTTAAATGTTTTGAATGTTTAATATCATTTTGAAGTAAAGTTAACACAAATGCTGAACGCCATTTTCCAGTTATATATAAGTTATGCACAAAAATAAAAATTTCCTTCAAAAGTTGCACAGCCAAAATCTTTTGCCGCACACAGCCTTCGTAAAATTAGAGGGAACATTGGGTAGCAGTGGCCCCCTGATCAGTAATAATGCAATATTGTTATTCTATAATAGGGGAAGTCCTCATACTGTGTTTTCTGTATCAATTCCCATTGCAAAAGTTACCACTTCTGTTTCTCTAACTATTATTATTATAATAATAATAATAATAATAATAATAATAATAATAATAATAATAACCATCAAGGGTAATGATTGCTTTATTACTAGAGAGCTTTTTCAGGAACATAGGATGAGCTCCAGTGGCGTAACTAGAAATTTTGCTCCCCCCTGCCAAAAAAATTCTGGCGCCCCCCCTCCTTCCTTCCATTTTTTGGTAAAAGAAACGGGACAGTTTCTCAGCAATTCGGCTCTCAATAAACCCCCCCCCCCCCCCAAATTAAAGAGAAACACAAAGAATTTATGAAGAACCTATAGTGTGCCCATTCCAAAAAGGTGTGTGGCAATGCTTATTAGACAATATGCAAAACACTGTAATGTCTATTACATATTATACCACACACCATAATGACCCTTAAGGCGATTGCGACCAATCGGCCCAAGTCGTCCCTCCCTGACATGCCGTCGGGTCCGATGCGCGCTCCCATGCGCAACTGACCCAACCAGGTGGTCGGACCGGTAGGCCGTCCGACCACCCGTTTCTCCTGGTGGTGAGGCGGGTGGGAAACAGGGACGCATGCAATCCATCACAACGAATCGCATGCGTCTCTGCCGCCGGGAAGGTCCTCGCAGGCTATCGGGTGTCCGTACACTGCTGCGAGACATTGCAGACAGTGTATGGACACCTTAACACATCGCTATCCATACACACTGAGCAAAAATGCCCAGTGTGTATGGACCTTTAGGGTGAGTGCCAATCCACAAATAAGATACCCCCTTCAGAGCTGACAGGGGGGCCTTGAGGTATATGTGTGTGTGTGTGTGTGTATACACATATTTTATTGTCGAGAGATCCTGCTTTACCCAGAAATGTTTCTAATACATACAGGATATACACGCACACATACCATACAGACACACAGGACTTACATGCACATATACCATACAGACATGCATCACATACACGCACATACATATATACATACAGGATATACACGCACACATACCATACAGACACACAGGACTTACATGCACACATACCATACAGACACACAGGACTTACATGCACATATACCATACAGACATGCATCACATACACGCACATACATATATACATACACACAGGACATGCATGCACACATACAGTAATCGCACACATACCGTACAGACACACAGGACATACACGCACACATACCATAGACACACACAGGACATTCAAGCACACATACCATAGACACACACAGGACATTCAAGCACACATACCATACAGACACACAGGACATACACGCACACATACCATACAGACACACAGGATATACACGCACACATACCATATACACACACACAGGACATACAAGCACACATACCATACAGACACACAGGACATACACGCACACATACCATGCAGACACACAGGATATACACGCACACATACCATATACACACACAAGACATACAAGCACACATACCATACAGACACACAAGACATACACGCGCACATACCATACACATAAACACACACACACAGGACATACACGCACACATACCATAGACACAAAGGACATACACACACATGGCATACAGGCACAGATACCATACATACACACACACAAAGCATATTTATAAATATACACAAGCTATAGACACACATAGTATACACAAAGGACAAAAACACACACACACTCACACATAGCATTTAAACAAAGTATACATACATTATACATACAAACAGCATACTTACAAACACCAATACTAAAACAAATAACCCCCACAAGCAATGGAGGGCACCCAGTTTCCACATACCCAGCCCTCCCCCTTCCCACTGCAGCTACCAGTACAACATAGTGCTCACTGGGCCACCAGCATACATTAATGGTGCCCACATTCTTCACCCCCTGCCCATGCCCCTCCAGCTGGCACCCACAACAAGGGACACAGACCTGTCAGTTGTCCATTCCAGGCAGGTTAATCTTCGTGTCTCAGGCAGCCCCATGCGTTGTAGACACATAGAGAAGAGCTTCCTGAGTGCCGAGGATCTCTGCGCTGCAGCGCCACCTACAGGCAGCTCAGCAGTACATCCTTAGCTTTCTCCCAGCAGCTTGCACAGGACAGCCTTCGGCTACGAGAGAGCCGTGACCCTCCTGCGCCCCAGTGGCGCCGGCTCCCCCCCGCGACCGCTGGGGCTGCCTATGCCTAGTTACGCCACTGATGAGCTCATGCTAAATATGATGAATCATTTCCCCAATTAAAGCCAATGCAGATATATAGGTGTCAGTGGCAGTATTAGAACTACAGTCAGAGAACACACCATGCAACTGCTGTGAGTCCCAGCTAGAGATGGGTCTTTCGTGAGTGAACCGGTTCTTTTGAACAGTTCTTTTAAAAGAGCGATGGATCTGTTGCTCACTAAAATGGTCATTCTTCAGTTTTTCTTGGAGGCCTATTGTTAATATGTTCAGTTTTGTTTTCATACAATGCATTTGCCTGAGCACAGCAGTGCCACACATGGTAGCTTAGAGGAACTGTACTGACTGACTCTTTAGGGCTCTATGAGTCAGTGATCTGTATGAATCAGTGAACTGCTGAACACACTGAACTGAACTACTTGCAAGGACTCATGAGTCATCAGGGAAATGTAGTTCATTCAGCTCCGCAGAGTCCACTCCACACTTAGGGGCAGATGTATTAAGCCTTAACAAGAGATAAATACAAGGATGATAAAGAGAGACAAACATCCAGCCAATCAGCTCCTTACTGACTTTTTTCACACACAGCCTGTAACATGGCAGTTAGCAGGTGATTGGCTGGACATTTATCTCTCTTTATCACCCTTGCATTTATCTCTTGTTAAGGCTTAATACATCTGCCCCAATGTCTGAGCTCAGCACTGCCATCTGTGGCAGCTGAGATGTACTACCTCCGGAGAGTATTGCATTGCTTTAAAAAAAAGTGTCAGGATAAATAAAAAAAATAAGTCAAAATAACCACCTGTGAGATTAATGTATGAAATTCACTTTACATTAC
The DNA here is from genome assembly GCF_055691185.1 of Crinia signifera. Classification (NCBI taxonomy): domain Eukaryota; kingdom Metazoa; phylum Chordata; class Amphibia; order Anura; family Myobatrachidae; genus Crinia; species Crinia signifera. The sequence goes on from NC_139218.1 coordinate 70,773,593, forward strand.
TAGAATCAGTTGAAATGTAAATAAAACTACACTTAGTACACTCAAACCGTAAATACCCATTCTTTTTATTCAAAGTGAGTTAGTGAGCCGTTGAAAAAACTAACTCTTTTTTCACTGAGCGATTGACCACTGCTCTCTTTAGTGAGTCACTTTGCCCATCTCTATGCATCAGCAATGGAAGCCTCATTCAGCCCATCAGAGCATGTGGGGCATTTGCAATAAATGCCTGCATAGATGTTTAGAACGTAGCAGAGGAAGTTTTTAAATTCTTAATAGGCATCTGCATTATTGAACACTGTAAATAACACTCATAGCTTGCCAGCATTTGTTTGTCAATCCAGTTTTATTTCCAATCTCTCCATAAACTGAAGTCCTCTAATATTGTCGTCTTAGATTCTTAAGAAGATGGCTTCCGCACTCACATCACATTTTTATATATTGTGTCCATCTGGAGCTGATCCCTACAGGCTCTGAACACATTACCATTAAATGCTATTGTTATTGCAACCAACTGATATAGGTCAACCGTGTTTCTAGTTTAGATACTTTCTATGTAAAGACTAGGGAACAATAAATGATATATACCAGATGTTTCTTATGCAGCAAGATCTCAGGAGCACAGTGAGAATAAGTGACTTGCCCCTGAGCCATCCAATCAGTGACAGAATATTTGACCCAAACGGCATTAGTATCTGAGCCTTGTATATTTAAGACCGGGGTGATGTTTTATCCTGTGTGGAAGAATGTGAGGCAAACCTTGCCTGTTAACTTGCAGCCTTTCGTCGAATGAAGAATCCAGTGTTTATGGCCTTATATGATCTTACAAGAGGCTAATAATTGGTGACAATATTGACGCGAGAGCTTTGTATCCAGTTCTACAGTTGGCAGCCCGAGAACTTGTTTGATGTATAATGAGAGACAGTCAGGCATGCGGCAGGATCTGGGTGAGCTGTCGTGTGTTGTTCTAATCAACAAAGCACCTTACTCTCAAATCCTTTTCCATATGAATCTTGACAGCATATCTTGTAAGAAACAGAACAATGGCGACAGGCCTGGAAGCCGACACTCCAAATCATTAGCACAGCAAAAAAAAAGGGCAACCACTTTCTTTGATAATATTTTAAAGGTTTAATTGAGAGTATGTTTACAGTAAATTAAAAGTATCTACTGTACAGAGGAATGTTATTTTTTCACCACGCACTCCTCACACAAAACATAAAAGAGCAGTGGAGATGTAGACCTCCTAATGATTAATATCAGCTTCCTATAGGCTATGTTTGTATATACAACCTACAGAATTCAAAACATGTTTAGGAAATCTATGTCGCTCCAGATTCTTGCGTGTTAGAAGTTGAGTGAGCTACTGTGCAATCTCCAAAATAGCTAATCAAATGATGCCTCATTCCTTTCCCAAGATGGCCACCGATAGAGTATCTGCTATGCACAGCACCATATTGCCACTGTGTATAATCAACATAGTGGAGGATGGACATCATTGTCTTAGTTCTTGAGATCTTTAAAATTATTCCATTTCATCAGCTGTTCCAGAGCACTGCACCACTACCCTGGTAAGGCCAGTCACCAGCTGGTGAGCTGTCTGCACCCTGCCCTGCTATGGGCTCCACTCCATTGCTGAACCAATATTGGTAACAGTGAGTACAGCTGTGCAATAACTTACACAAGTAAACCACCTGATTGGTCATGGTCTGCATAATTTAGCCATTGGTTTATACAGTACACTGGTCACTCTCAAGACTGTACACACATTCACACCAGGTTATGGGCCATGCACAATAGATCCCCAGCACAGAAATACCATGGCACTACAAGTCCTAGGCATTGTTTAAAAGCTCCAAGAGCACACAGCTCTGAGACTTCACTACAGAAATTATACCTCAAAATAGAAGTGGGAAAAGAGTGATCAGAGACTTGAGAGTGTATCCAGAAGTGTCTTAGGCACAGTGGAATGTTTGTTACACATGCCAGTGTACCCAGTGGAACTAATGCTGAGATAACTGCATTTCAACAAAAAGTGAGAAATTCAGAAAGTATAAATTTAAGTGTTATCTTTGCCATAACATAGGCTACAAAGCAATCAATTGGAAACAGAAAAAGTGGATCCAGTGCAGAGCCATAAATATGATGACAAAAATCAGTCAGCCCTTAATGTAACAGATAACCACAGAAGAGAGTCTTGGTATATCGATTCAGGTGCAACAAAACATTTCATCTGCAATGTGGAGTGGTTGGCCAAGATAAGTGAGTGTGACCCATCACAATCAAGGGAAGAGGCAATCAGACATGGACTGCTATAAAAAGTTGAGACAATTACAGCTTGATCAAGTATTGGATAAGAATCAAAGTCACAGAAATACGAAATATATTCTATGCACCAGAAATGGGAACAAATCTTACCCTGAGAGAGGACAGCTGGTTGCTGCTGCACTATGGGCTCCACTCCATTGCTGAACCAATATTTGTAACAGTGAGTACAGTTGATTATTCACTCTAAAAAATAAACCACAGAGCCTGGTTTAGCTACCTGAATGGACATTGCCTACACAATTTATCCACTGGTTTGTACATTTCTCTGCTCACAATCAAGACTACACACACATTCCAACACATAGACGCTGAGACGTCAATGTTGGCACTCAGCACTTTGTGAATCATGTACAGAGGCCATGGAATTAACAAAAAGTTTTACTCCACATATCCTTGTGGAGTTTACTTTGTGACAAATCTCTAATTGGTTAGGATTGAATCAGTGGTCAAAGTGAACATTTTGAAGTGGAGGTATGAGAATAAGAGGGTGGCTTTACTTAAGCAGACACAAAGCCTGAGCCCTCCTTCCTGATATTTCCAGACTTCAAGATAATGACACAGTAACTTGGGTCTAATGCCTAGTGCCTGACACAACCCTGGTGGTTTAGGACGGATTAAATAAGTTAGGTTAGGATGTCCTTGCTCTCAGCAGCCCCTCAGCGGCATTTTGAATTTTAGGCCTGCTGGAAGCCATTTATGGCTCATGGACCGTAATCCAAACACAAAATTCTGACACTTAGTGGCTGCCATTCCATGAGCTGTGTCTATACTGCAACAGGTACACAGGCCAACACTTTAAAAGAAATAAAGAGGGGTGGGGCTCCCAGTGGAGGGTTATATAAAGACAGGGTTACAGTATCATTACTTAGTTACCTACAAAACAATGAAGGGATACAATGTGAGACCAACCAGGGAGTTCAGATTTTATCAAATGATTTGCAAATATTGAATTATACTGTTCATATACAGCATCTAATAGGTATATCAAACCTTGGATATAAATGCTGGCATAGTAGACCGTTTCCAGTCAGATGCAATATGGCAAGTTGTTGCTAAGACAATATGGTGCATTAGTTTGTTTTGGTGTCTAGATAACATTGGGAGCCCCAGGGGTAGGAGGAAGTACTTTGGGTCAGAAGACACAAAGTCGTTCACACTAGTGTGTGCATGGACTAAAGAGCTGATTTATTGTCCTTTCTGAGACCGTTGAAGATCTCTATGTTACTGAGACAACTCTGCATACATATTGTTTATATGTGCAGACCTATGTAACTGCATTTGAACTCATTAACAATCGGACATAAGCAGGGCCGGCTCTACCATTAGGCAGCTTTAGGCAGCTGCCTAGGGCGCCGGGATCTAGGGGGCGCCACCATGTATGTCTATCAAAAAATCAAGACTGTCTATGAGGATTCTTGTTGTACTTAATGCAGGTGGCAGCTGTGGAACTTCTAAGACCTCACCTCCATATTTTTACTCTGTTGCTGGTGGCAAATGGGAGGTTGCGGTGGGCCTCCAGGTAAGCAAGGGACTTGCCCACCTCCCCAGGGGGCTGGGTAGACCACCTGATTTTTGAGCCTCTCTGCTATTCTGGCAAGTATGTTAGGCAAGTATGCCTTAATGGGTTTGAAAGTGGTTATTTGTGGCAGTACGGGGGGGGGGGGGGGGAGTAGGTTGAAGTTATGCCTAGGGTGCTGAAAATCCTTACACCAGCCCTGAACATTAGTCAATATTATGATCAGAGTTTAATGTAGACATAACATGTTTTCCACAAGGCAACCTAGGCGCCTGCTTAGGGCTCAGCAGGTCCCAAGGGACCCCATCAATATATCTATGGCCATCGTAAGTGTTCTCAGAGGAGCATTGCACAACTACTACATGATGTCATGACATCAATTAGACCTGACCACACAAGTCCTTTTGATGTTCTTTGGTAGGATAAAAAAAGTTTGGACACACAAAATGGTTTAATCCATTGTATGTGGGCAACAAATGTGACATGGGTATTAAGCCTACTTCTAAGGACCTAGAAGTGATTTAGACTTCTATGCAGTATCGATGGTCACGCAGCTGAGCATTTATCGTGATGGTGCCTTGGTACTCTATCAATGCCGACTGCAAACAGTATCAAAAATATAGTGCTATGTATTGTTTGAGGAGGGTTCCAAACTAGTATCTTGCCTGGGGCCCCATAAGGTCTAAATCTGCCTCTGTGTATAGGTTGTTGCTTTCACAATGCTTTTTCAAAAGTACGCAATAATGGCTGTAAACCAGGGTGAAAGACCAAAAGGCCAACAGTGTTGATACCTTGAATGAGACCCTGCAGTCTGGACTTAGCTTTGTGGTCTTGTCCCTCTCTTTTGTGATGTCATGTCCTCATATGTGAGGAGGTGGCAGCGGGGCTCCTGGTGAATTAGTGCCCTTCTACGGTACTGGGAGCTGTTTGTTGACCTAATATACAATAGGAAACATTGAATTTGAAGTTTGCAATATTTTAGAACAAGGTAAATAATTGAGGTTCTCTCATCACTGTGCTCTCAGGTCCCACTAGACCTTTTCCTTCCACCACAAATTGTCATCAGATATGCTGCTTTATCTGTGCAGAATTTTTCATTAAAAGCTTTAGCTGTCTTAACAGCTGTTACACAAGGCTGAAAAGGAGTTTTAGAAAATATGTTTAAGTCGATTTATGTAGTGATTTGAGAGAATAAAGAGATTGTACCTTTTTCAGAAATACTTTCGTCAGATCTCTACATTTCTAAAACTGAATAAATAACAGAAATACAGTGGGTAAGTAATCTATCAGTCATCTGAAAAAACAGGATTTGAAACATTACTGCAGAGTGCAAACAAATATTAATCTTTAATAGCTGTTAAGCTGTCACTGCTGTGCATGTAGTTTACCACAGGAGTAAGTTGCTGCCTGAGCGTCACAGCCTCGAGATTTATTTTTATTTTTAACAATGGTTTGAGGGCTGTGTATTGTATTGTCTAAGCAACAGTAGCTTATTTTAACATAGGCTTCTATTTTCACCTAAGCACTCATATATGTTGCTAGTAAATGTCATTTTGCTAAACAATCTATTCTGTCACTCGTCGCTGTTATGTGGCTAATGATAGTTCCTCCAATGGCAACAGTCAAAGGATGTTCCTTTGCATAAAGCTTTAAGAATTCAGGAAGATAAAAAAAAAAAAAAGGTTTCCGCGTCCACCAATTTCATGTACAACATAATGGGAACTTGAATTGAATGAAGGAGAAAGAGACAGGCAGCATTTTCCCTCGGGGCAGGCAGCAAGAGAAACGAGGAGGCTTCATTCGGTATTCATGGCACCTCTGTCGAGGTGAGAAGGAACATCTACGAATATGAGGATGCACAGAACACATCCTGACAGCCTGAGACAGCTGCAGGGGTGGTACGGGAAGGGGGTGGAAGATAAGGAATGTATGGGGAAGAGAGGTACAAATTGAGTGAGCCTAGTGTGAACAAAAGCTAGAGAACAAAAAGGAAAAAAAGATTCAAGGAATGCTGAGTGGGTGTAAGGAACATAATGAAGAAAGACATATTCAGCTTGCACGAGTAGAAGGCAGTGTAGACAAATGTAAGGGAAGAGAATAGAATTGGTGGAAACTGCGGGCAAAAGAGAGGAGCGGAAAAATAATGCAACAGGTCACCTTATTAAATTCTCTCAATGTCAGGATTATCAGTCATTTACGTGGGTTAATTCCATTCTATGAGTATCAATAGTTACAAACAAAAGCAAAACATTATTCAGAGTTTAAAGACCCATGAACTCTGTTTTAAATGAGAAACTTGTCTCACACTAACCAATTCTCCTGACACCGTGCACCTGCTGGAAAGGTTTAAAATATGCAAAAAGTCAAGATGTTAGCAGATTATTTACTCTCACTTTATGGTTGCCTGGCTCCTGAGCGCTCCGTCTCATGCGCAGGCGGGGAGCTGCTGCTAGTTACTGATGACATGAGTGATGTTTCTTTATTCACTCTGATCTATTTAATTGCATCCTGAGATGACTGGCTTCTTCCACATGCTAGAATGTGGTACTGTCATAACCGCACTGAATTCCACAGCGAGAACAGAGTTATTAGAATGTTGAAAACAATTTAAAGGGCTGAAAGCTGGAAATAAGTTGTTCTCATATCCTGGGTATAACAATCATAGAAGCACAAAAGGGGAATTCCTGTAAATAATTGGTGTTATGGTATCAGTCTATTGTGGGTGAGATGTGTGCTTACTCCGGAAGGTCACAGCTACAAAAAGAGGCCAACAAATATTTGTTACAGTAATTCATTGATGCACTCCAGGGGGCATTTCACAAAGGAAGGACATGGATACATATACATTGGGGGACTGTAAGCGACTAGGATACATACACACTAAGGCATGGGACATGGGAACGGGGGCATAGGGGCATGGCGCCATACATTGTGGCTTAGGGGGAACAGGTGTGATATTCATACTGGAACTTGGGAGAAATGGAGACACACACAGGGGTCTATGAAGACTTGCATACATAGCTATTGGTGACTGGAAGGGACATAAAGACATACACACTAAAGGCAAGGAGATGGGGGGCATGGTGCCATACATTACAGCCTGGGGGGGACAGGTGAAATTCATACTGGAGCCTAGGGGGAAAGTGGAGACATACACAGTGGGGTCGGTGAAGACATACATACATTTATATTGGGGAATGGAGGGTACATAAACACATACAGTATCATGGACGTGTGGTGAGGTAAATGGCTCAAGAGTCCCTGGCAAGTACCAGAGACAGATATTCACACAATATGAGCCATGGGGTACATGCCAGCATTATACACATGTGGAGCAGTGTGTACTGCTGGAGATTCACTGAGTTTTGATAAGAGATGTGCAGAAAAGGTAGCCAGGTGAGGCACTGCCTCACCTGCCATAGACTTTTTACTCCAGCGTTTTGCCTATAAAAATTATTAGAATAATAAATATAAGAATTTTTTTATAAATTATTTGTATGTTTGACATACTTAATCAATTCAAAATGCCGGCATATGCGCTAGTATGACAGGAAAGGCTGTGCATCACCTGCCTCACCCCACCGCACACCACTGTACAGTATTGAAGCCTTAGGGTAACACACATTGGGGTCTGGAGGGGTGGAGGTAACATGTTGATGTTCATTCTAGGGTCTTAGGGGGCAACTGCTGTCTTCAGCAGTTCCACCACTGGGGAGAAGACACCTCCTATTTTCTTGAGCAGTCACTGAATCTGTGGAAAAAGAGTTCTGATATGAAAGGCCGTGGTATTTCCTCACGCCAAGTTCCATTGTGCATCATCTGCAACTTTGTATGTGTAAGATAAGTAAGAGTAGGTAAGAATGTCATCAGGATGCAGCAAAGTTTAGGAGTGACATTCTTGGTAATTACCGTGCCCCAAGAGCCAAGAGGTCACAACGCTTCACTGCTTTGGGTTTTTGACTCTAGTAGATGGCTGCAGTTTAGGGTGAAGTGCGGGCGGGCCGGTGGCAGACTGCATTAACCTGTTCGCTAGGCTGCAAACATACGCAGCCTAGCGAACAGGGCTGATTTAGGCTCGTAGTGCCAGGGATGGCTGAAGATTGAGGAGGGAGGCTCCCTGCTGATTTTCTTTTTTCTTCTTAAGAGTGTAACTACAGTATCTGTGTTCACCTCTGAAAATCCTTCCTTGTCACCTCTTTATGTCATTATCATGATCAGTAGAAACTTGTCTCAGGTTTGCACTGTAAAACAAAGTGTGCTGCTGCAAATTACAATATTTAACATATACAATGTACACAAAACATACAAAAAAAGGACCAAATGAATGAGATTATTACGATACACTTACAGCTGCCAAACACAGTCGATTATCAGCCTCGACTTATCCTGTTGGTGTCCTCAAGGTTCTGTTCTTGGTTCACTTCCATACTCCCTTTACACTACCTCTCTTGCAAGCATATTCATTAATACTGTATGTCCCTTTAAGTGATCTAATACACTTAATTCAATCAAATTTACAAATACATTTTCAAAGAGTGCCCCAACAAAAAAAAGAGAGTGCTTTCCTCATTTTCTTGCCTAGAATTTTGTTAATCTGGTAGAATAAAACATTACAGCTGGGTCGGGGAATCAGGATTATTAAACTTTTTTTTTAAATCTTGATTCTCCCAATCATCCTCAAACAGTCAGTATCAAATCTACAATTTTGAAAATGAAGACTTTAACTTCGATCCTCGATGGCCACTGATTATCAGAACAGTTCAGCAGATAAACAGTGCCTTTGGAATGGGGAAATGGAATCCTGATGTATGGGGGACTTAAGTGAGCTAATTATTTATCACTAGAGCACCAACTAGCCAAGGTCATGGAGTGAGAGCGGCCCAGATGCTGCTGGTGCTCCACTCAACCACCCTGGCTAAGGGTCGCACAGTGCTCCCCTATACTGGCCGTGATGCCTAAAACAGTGTTTTCTTCATGTGTTTCTTAGAGGGGGCATAGACACACCTCTGTGATTAGGCCACACAACTTGCATTACACTCAGTCCTGGACAAGCTCTCCACAGCACTATTGGGCCTTATTCTAGTTCACTCTTTCTGACAAAATCCTTCTTAGATGGACAAAACCATGTGCACTGCAGGGGGTGCAGATGTAAAATGTGCAGAGAGAATTAGATTTGGGTGAGTTATTTTATTTCTGTGCAGGGTAAATACTGACTGCTTTATTTTTACACTGCAATATAGATCTCACTTTGTAGTAAAACCCCACACAAATCTTATTCTCTCTGCACAAGTAACATCTGCCCCACCTGCAGTGCATATGGTTTTGTCCATCTAAGAAGGATTTTGTCAGAAAGAGTGAACTAGGATAAGGCCCTATGTATCAGGCCATGGTTTAGAAGACGGTTTCATTGAAGCTGATTGATTCCAAGTTGTGTCTGTTAAGAAAACTAACCACCAACTATATAGAATAGGGTGGGCTCTGTACGCGAGACACCAGTATCTGGATTGGATTGAAAAATATCACGATATCTGTTGTTTATAAATTATAGATTCTGATGAATGTGCCAGTTTTGCTTTGTGCAAAAGGAAGGTTTTTGTAAAAATATTTCAAGAATTGAATTTGTGTTGTAGAATGAATAAATCAAAAATAACGTTTTAATTTTATGCAATTAATTACTTTCAAATGAAAATATGTGTGACTATGCTATTGTCCATAGACTGTAATAAGAGTATAGTTAAAAATGTATTTAGTGCAGAATATCCTATTACAGAATATCCCATATGATACAGAACATACATAGCGAAATAATGTGTAAATTGTCCTTCTTCGTGAATAGAATATATTTTCTGTTTACAAGCACAAATACAATACTAGCATAGATCTTCTAGAAATGCTGCTTCTAGAAACATTAAAGCCTGCAGGCTTTTTCTATCATTAGCTGCCTGAAAGCTTGTCGATGAAACCACCTTTAATTATACTGGTGCGTGATTCCTTCTGTCACCATAGTTCTTTACTTTACACGAGCCCTGTACATACCCTGCTTCACATTGTTTTAATCTCTTTACACGTGCTTCAAAGCCCTGTTCAACACTTCTTGTTGGGTTTCTCTCTTATCAGAGATGTAGTGTGTGTTACTGTCCTCTTGTGTGATCATCTGCATGCTTCAGTACTCTTGGTTCTAGGAGTACAACATAGCGCAGCAGATCAGAATAGTAACTGGCATCTCAGCATGTCTGTTACAGAGCAAATAATAAATAGATGTCATGCTTTTAGATGAGAAACGTTGGTAGAAAGAAACCGTTCAGATATAATGTAGGTCATACATAGAGCATACCTCCAAACTTTTAAGCTCTTTGAAGAGGGACACAGGCGCGCGTCCGAATATTAGGAGGCGTGGCTATCCAGAAAGTGGGCGTGGTCTGTACTCACGTCTTCCCGCGAGGCCATGCCCCCGTTTTAACGCTGGGGGAGCATGGCCCAGAGGCTCCCTGGCTGCGGGAATAGATGCATGCACACAGGGTTTATTCACCGCTGCTCAGCAGCTGACAGGGGGGACTCCCAACAGCCCCCCGCTGCGGGACACTACCGGACTCAGGCGGGACGTGGGAACGTCCCTGAGAACCGGGACATTCCCATGGGAATCAGGACTTTTGGGAGGTATGCATAGATGGCCTGATTCTAATTTGGAAGTAAAGCAGAAAAAAAGCAACCACAGTAAATTTGTATCTGGAACAAATCATCTGACAATGAAAGGGGGCAAATATATTTATATATTTTCTTTGCAGGGTAAATACTGGCTGCTTCGGCCACTGTACCGCTACCTGAATCCAGCTTCATTGGTAACAGCTCTTGTAGTGGTAAAGCAATGCTCAAACCACCATCAACTAATGGGGGAGCGAGTGGCAGTGCTCCCAATTCCCGAAGATATTTAGTCCTGCACAGCGACTCACACGTCTAGCATTAGAACAATGGGGAGCCGGATGCTGCTGAAGGGGGCGGTATGCTCTGATACGCTGCCACCCAAAGTAACAGCAGAAGAGGATACATCTGTAGATATAAGACCAGGCGCTATGGGGAAGTCTTATGAGCACAGGTTGTGTGCACTAAGTGCCCCTGTCATTATTGCCAGCTGGGAGGGAAGACACAGGTCTACAACACTAGGCTGTAACTCTCTCTGCACATGTTACATTTGCCCAACCTGCATGCAACATGGTTTTGCCCATTTGAGAAAGATTTTGCTTTTGAGAGCTTAATAAATTGTTGCCTAGCACCTCCTTTTCCTGCTCCCTTGCAAGTAAAAACAGGTTCTACATTTTCTCTTTTTTAGAGACACTAACCACCACCTCACGTGTACATAAATAGTCGTATTTGTTAATTATGGGTAAATATTTTCACATAATACCTAATCCACGGACGGTGTAATAGTTAGCATTATTGCCTCACAGCACTCAGGTCATGAGTTCGATTCCCACCAACTGTCCCTAACCACGCAGAGTTTGAATAATGTCCCTGTTGTTGCGTGGGCTTACTCTGGGTACTTCGGTTTCCTCCCACAATCCAAAAATATACTGGTAGGTTAATTAGCTTCCGACAAAACTAACACTAGAATGTCTGTGCGTGCGTGTACATGTGGTAGGAAATATAGATTGTAAGCTCCACTGGGGCAGGGACTGATGTGAATGTTCAAATATTTTCTGTAAAGTGCTGCGGAATATGTGTGCGCTATATAAATAAATACATGGTAGTAATAATACTAGTGCAATACAATGTAAAACACAGATCTTTATAGTTGCATCCTTGTAAAATTAATGTCTGCAGTCCTCAAAATTGTCCATTTCTTTGTGCTTCTTTGCTAATGCATCCTTCTTGTTGCTGTGATCAGCCTTGCCATGGTGTATGACCATTTCCACAACCTGACCTTTGTAGCAGACTTTGGCTGTTCCTCATCCAGGGTTAAGCTTCCTATAAAGCTTTTTCTGTTTCAGCTACTGACTGTGTTTCAGCTACATATAAAAATAATGATCATTAGAATGTAAGTTCTCACGAGCAGGGCCCTCTCTCCTCGTGTACTTTTCTTAGACTGTACATCTGCCACCCTAATAATTACATCAGTGTCCTGTCTGCTGATGGAACTGTCTTTATTTACCATGTACTTTCCTAAATTGCATTGTACTTTAATTTGTTATTATTATTTTTTTCGCACACTTATGTACTTTTCAGGCACTGCGGAACCATATAAGTACAAAATAAAATAATAATATCAGTTGTATGACATCCGACTATAATCCTCCAAAATCTGTGACTTTATGCAAGTGTACCTAGATTACTTATTCAATTACGCAACATTTTTCTACACCCGCCTAAAACTTTTGCACGGTAAACATCCCAGCAAGTTCCACAGGGAGGTGGGTGGGGGTATTCAATACGATTACGATGTCAGAATGTCCCGACAGTCAGGCTCCCGGGACTGTTTCTTTTCCTGTGACTGTAACTCGAAAGACAGAATTCAATGTTCTGGCTGTCGAGTGTCGGAAAGTCCGTGGATCGGCAAAAAAACAGACCCGGATTCAACAATCCACATCGCCTCCATAGGGAGACAAGTCTGTAACAGGCGAGTCCCGGCCAAGATTGAATACTGACTTGCCGATATTTCCACTGTCAGAAATATCGGTGGAGATTAAATATCCCCCTTAGTATTTAGCAAGCACATTTTCTGCATTTCTGGAAACAGTTCTATAAGAGGAATTCCTGTTTTGCAGATGATCTCCATAAGCACCACTGTGCATTCTGCAGCAGCAGCCGTTCCAGGTGTGTGGGATATCCAAGGTTAATGCAGTCTCTTACACTTTCAGAGAGCCAGAGTGAGCACTGGGACTTTGCTCACACTTGGCAGCTGCTGAACCTATTAACCTATTACACTGCGTTCAATCAATGCTGTAACTCACGGGCCTCCATACCATACTGCTATTATAGTAGCAACAAAGCTGGCTGGGAGCTTCACTAGCTATTTCTATCTGGATATAGCATGTAAAACTCAGTCTGCCTGTGCCAAGGGAGCTAGCGGTTAATTTTGCTGTCATGGCAGAGATAATGTATTTATTTGTAGAGCACGTGGTATATTCTTTAGGGTTTTACATTTTGCCCTGTATCTATCGATGAATGTTTCAGTAAATCCTTTAGGTAAGTTTTGTACTAACTATTATTGCTAGGCCCAAAGCTGCATCTCGGTTATCATACGGTACCTACAGTAAATTCTTACCAGGACCTGCGGGGAAGGAAAACTGTACCCAACATTCTACCACACCAGTTTCAGCTTCACCAATCTCCCCATTTTTGTATCATGTGTTGCTATACAGATTGGTTGAGTTCCCCATGTCCAAAATTCAAAATTACTGGACTTTGTGAGCATTATTGCCTTCTGTGATTCTAGAAATCCCTTCTATAGGCTTTAGTGAAACACAACTCCCAAAGCTATGCAACATGGTACATGGTTTTAATCAATATCTTTGAAATAAATACAGGATGATGGGGTTACCCCCCTTAAACCCATGGCAAGTATGAATGAAGCAGTGTTATAAGCATGAAGATTACATCTACATTTATGAACCCACTGGAAAATCTGGGGGCGATGGGACATAGTCATGTAGGCTTCACACACATGGATGTAAGCATTTTGGCAGGTACAATTGATAATGATGACGAATAGCGGAAACCAGGCATGTATGCAAACACAGAACTAATTGTGCAGTGCATTTAAACATGAGTCTTTTGCTCTTTCTATACAGGAATGCTTCTGTGCTTATCGGTGTTATATAGATCATGCTTGGCTGGCTCCGTAAGTTAGGAATGGGCAATACTAGGCATGAAGCTTCCCTTTTTTGGCTGCCTTGTACAGCAGTACAGACTTTGCAGTATTGATGTTTAACCCTGATTTCCTTCCCTGTCAGCAAGAATTAGTGCTAGGTCAGCTCTGTGTGAGTGTAAAGGAATGGATTCTTATACTCAGCATTACCAAGATACAGCCGGCAAGAGAACACTTGAGAAAGTGAAGCACATGCTTGAAAGGGCAAACCGTGAATCGAATGTCTTGTGCTGTGGTTAATAGTTAAAAGCACTTATCATTAAGTCATTGCATATTAAATTGTTCAAGTGACCAATATGGAATACATTAAAAAAACAATATATACAGTACTTATTTTATGTACAGTGTAGACAATAATTTACCTAATAATAATATATATTAATATATATTAAATATCAAGTTTACATAATAAGGCAGCAATAAATAAAACTATATTAGTGGTTTGTATATTTCCTGTTGCTCATCCATGCCACATGACTATGGATCCAATACAGGTGTCACCGAGCTGAGACTTCATCTTCCATTAATAGGTTGCTACTTTTTATTTTTATGTAGACACTAGAGGGTTCTTATTGCTGTAACCAGAGACAGCTAGATATGCCTAGGGGTATGTTTCATAGACAGTTTCTTTTGATCATCCCTGTGCTGTAATATTAGATATGGGCTGTGTGGGAATTGCTGGAAGAAAGCAGGTGTGACAGACCATTCATGTACTATATCTAAAGAACCATATTTTTAGTTTGCAGTCGCCTGGTTCCAAAGTGCACGGGTTTTGAAGTAACACGAGAACTCCTCAAGCCTGTCGTCTGTTCTTTTTCCACTTTCTCTACAATCTTAAAAGTTGAAACTAAATTACAAACAAAATGACGGGTGCCCTATTTATTTCCACACTCCACGTGCAGATGCCAAACACCATCTAATAGGATAGATCTAATCTAATCGGATACAACTACTTGGCTGATTTCGCCATCTCAAGCTTCTTTCCGGCTGGATACAATATCATATTTATTATTAATTTACTGTGAAAGTTTACACTTACTTCACAGTTTCCTTTATTTCCTATGGTCATTATTTCTGGGCAATAGTCAGTTACAGTGTAATAGTGAATCCCGGGGTAAAGCTTTTGTTACAGTTCAAAAAATCCCTTGATTTGTGTAATGGTCTAACTACCCATTTCTGCCACAGTTACCATCCTTCACACAGGAAGCTGTGGTGGCAATGCCCTTTGTTTGTGAATGCAAGGGCGTTACTCCCAAAGGCAATAAAGACCCCTACAGTACTTCTGGACTCCAAGGCCCTTATTCTGGTTCACTCGCAAAGGCAAATTCCTTCTCAAATGGACAACACCATGTGCACTGCAGGGGACAGATGTAACATGTGCAGAGAGAGTTAGATTTGGGTGAGTTATTTTGTTTCTGTACAGGGAAAATACTGGCTGCTTTACAGTAGTGCAAGTAGAATTTTTTTCTTGGTGGTACTGATAGCCTCCACCAAAAATGGGCGTGGCCATGTGTCATGAGGGGGCGTAGTCACACAAAGCTAGAGGAGTGACTAAATGACAATAGTGGCGTGGCATCAGGAGACAAGGAATGAGAAACAGGGAATGGCTGGGGGTGGGTTGGCTCTTGCTTGGGGGAGAGCCAGGCAGCTTGTGCTTACAATAGTGGAGCCTGCTCTTCATGCTGTCGGCGCTGCTGATGCCTGTCAGTGTGACAGGCTAAATCAGCAGTAACCGGTAGCTGCATACAGCACCAATCATAACACTGGGTGGGCGGGCTGCGGATGCATTATATTTAGACTTAAAATAAAAATAGAATTGACAGTGGGTCAGGGGGTAAGTGGTACTGCGTACCTGCAACATATTTCTTACAGGTACTCCGTACCACACAGTACCCCCTTACTTGCAACACTGCTGCTTTATTTTAACACTGCAATATAGATCTCACTTTGAAGTAAAACCCCAGCCAAATCTAATTCTATCTGCACATGTTACATCTGCCCCACCTGCAGTGCACATGGTTTTGTCCATTTGAAAAAGAATTTGCCTTTGCGAGTGAACAAGAATAACCCTCCAAGATCTGAAGAAGCACCTGCATTGGATAAGGCCCATACTTAGGGGTGTGGTCAGCCACCGCAGAGGCTTGGCTAATCATTAGAGTGAAATTGCAAGAGTAACTAAATAATTTTTGGGACCTATAGTCTATAGCCTTGATGGCTAACCTTGACACTCCAGATGTTTTTAAACTACACATCCCAGCATGCTCTGCTTCATGTTTTGTTATTTTGGGCATGCTAAATCTGATGCAGAGCATGCTGGGATGTGTAGTTCAATAACAGCTGGAGTGTCAAGGTTAGCCATCAAGGGTCTATGGCTACTATATTATGCAAATACTAACTACATGGATATATCAGCAGTACGGATGGTGTAATGGTAAGCATTACTGCCTCACAGCACTGGAGTCATAGGTTCGATTCCCACCATGGCCCTAACTGTGTGGAGTCTGTATATTCTCATACTTGAGATGTTTCCTCCGGGTACTCCATTTTCCTCCCACTTTCCAAAAAATATACTGGTAGGTTATTTGGCTCCTAACAAAAATTAACCCTAGAATGTCTGTGTGTGCGTGTAAATGTGGTAGGGAATATAGATTGTAAGCTCCACTGGGGCAGGGACTGATGTGAATGTTCAAATATTCACTGTAAAGTGTTGTGGAATATGTGTGTGATATATAAGAAACTGTTAATAAATAAAATAAATAAATTGATTAGATGTCAGTGTATATAAATATTGTTACAGTTAATATTTGGCACAGTCATTCACACTTTTGAGACCTGCATAAGCTCATTCCTGACACACTATTCAATTATTGGGGTGATATATAAGTGCTGTATAGGAAAAGTTTCACCATATATTTTGCCGACTTGTATAATGACATCTAAGGCATATATGGCCATGAGTACAGTGGTAAAGCTGACTCAAGGTTTGCTGGTATTTCCTAAGGCACTTTTGTCGTTGGTAATAGAAGTAAGTTTTGTGTGAAAGAACAGATATCTCCTATGCATTGCTTTCATAATGAGAGTAAACAGACTAGCCAATTAAAACATTTTACTGCGGTGCCCTCACTCTGGAGACAGTTTTCTTGGTAGTCTTTTTCTCTGGGCTCTTCTGATCCTCCTAAAGCCCCTGCAGTAACCTGTCGGGGTGGTGAGCAGGGGCCCAGAAGTCACTACCAAGAGGATTGTTCATCCCCCACTCACACACCATTCCTCCTCTATTTGAAGTTGGTTGACATATTTGAAGTGCCAATTCTGTGTTACAGAACCAGCAGAGCATTGGGATACATGGCTGCATGTAGCAGCCCCAGGCTTCCTCAAGGTGAATTAGACTATGCTTTCACGTAGGTGGCAGAGCAGATTTTGTGATACACTGGGCCTAATTCAGAAAAGGATGCTGCTTCGTCCACTCATGTCTGCTATACTGTGCAAATGCTAGTATCAGCCTTCCCCAGGCAAACAAGCCTGCGTCCATACATGCTAAGACTGAGGTGCTACTTTCTGTCTGTCATGCTGTAATACTGTCAGAGATTCTTTAGACACCACCATCGGCACACCATTGCTCCATCATCAACACTTGCACCAACTTTATGGCAAATGCAGTTTCTCTTTCTGACAATGGTCTCCTAAGGCTGCAGCTGTGCATCTGAGAATGCAGCCGCAATTACTGACACACCTGCAACACTCTCATGAGGCAGACTTTTTGTGCATTCACATCTAACTGCATCTAGTCACTGCCCAGAAATGCAATGAGTTTCCACCCCTTATCTGATGCTGTCTATCCTGAATGCAACCGCATCTTTGTGCAAACGCCATCATTTTTCTGCATGTGCAGTTGTGAAAACTAGCTTAATTGCATAAACATCTGCATTGTGTACCTCAAAATCAGGACTACTATGGTACTAATTCTGAGGTGCATGCAGAAGCACCGGGCAGCCGCACATAATGGCACAGTCGCCTAGTGTACAAGCTCCTTCCCTTGTACACACCTGTGCATCCTAATGTGCAAGGATTGAGGCTACCACTTTCAGTGCAGTAAGTGGCACCAGCCCTAGGGCAGGGACAGTTTCTCCATCCATGTATGGCCTCCTATGTGAGCTGCTGTACATGCAGGATGGATGTAGCGACAAACTGATTGTGCTGTAGGACAGACTCACTGAGTGGACAGAGAGAAAAAACATCAATGGTTAAAAAACATTGCGATGCGATGTCCATCCCTACTTTATGGCTAACTCATGGTCAGACACAATGACAGTGGTGCAAGTCACGCTCACTGGACAGACAGACAACATACTGTATTGACATTGCTGAAAGATAGGCTAATAGAAGTAGTAGTTTGTTTATTTATAAGGCACCACAAAGTGTCCGCAGCGCCGTACATAGCAAACAAAAAACAAATTACAAGGTAACGTACAGGGTGTGTTGATAAAATACAGCATAAATAGGGGTATAGCTGGTAGAACTAAAATCAGCATCAGTTCTGAAGTAGGTGTTGAAATTGTCGAGGAGACTGAAGATGAAGTAGAGGAAGGGAAGAACAGGGCAGGAGCGCTGGTAAAGAGGTAGGGTGAGTACGTGAGGAAGGAGGGCCCTACTCATAAGAGTAAACAGACTAAAAGGAGGTGGGTGGACGAACGAAAAACAATAGGATAAGTAGGAACGGATGGGGAGGGGTAGGGTAGGCAGGATAGGAGGAGCGAAAGAGGTTAGGCTAATAGTCAGATACAGTGACACTGTCCTTGGAGTCAAATTATCTGGTCAATTAATTCAATTAAATGCGCTATTGAATAGCACCAGAAATGATTGCTAGCCAATTAGCAGCAGATTTCTGCTCACACCCTCCTGATGTTGCCATGGTGTGAGTTTCAGGCTTGTTGTTTGTGCTTTTAGCCTCACATTTGGCCCTTAAGTCATAGAATACCGTTTACTGCTATCTAATGGCATTCTATAAATGGTGTAAACTGCATCACCCGACTTAAATGCCGGACATTATGAGGCAAATTAAATAGCTCACACCACTCATTCCAAGCGCTATTCAATATCTCATTTAATGGAATTTCTCCAATTGACACTACTTCCTCTATCTTCCATACATATCAGACAGTTCTTCCCTTAGCTGTGCATTGGGCAGCCCCTGAAGACATAGGGCGGTATTCAATGAGAATACCTGCGAGGTGCAGCGAATCCTTTTTAGGATTCGCTGCACATTCGCCACGTTCCGGAGCCGGCGGGCTCCGGTATTCAACGTGTCAGGGGCTCGCTGCCCCTGACTGGCGAATATGAGCTCCTGCGGCGATTGCCGCAGGGAGCCTGAGGACGGTGCCAGGCAGAGAGATGGTAGTCTCTCTGCCTGCCCCAGAACTTTGTGGGGGGTAGGTGGGCTCCCCGGGTGCCAGGCAGCACAGGCTGCCCCCCGGGGGTGCCAGCAGGGGAGCGTATATTCACTACACACGATCGTAACAATCGGGTGCAGTGAATATATGAATATGTAATGAGCGGCTCGGCTCCGGCGCCCCCTGCTGGCTGCTGTGTAAAAAAAAATATATATATTTTTTTAAATTACAGCACATGAATAAAAATAGCATGCCCCTCCTCAGAATAAAATTCCTGATTTTTTGACACCAAATGTAAAAAACAAAACACTTTATTTTAAAAGTTCACATTCCACTTCACCATAAAAAGATAGCGATTGCTACTCGGTGAATCATGGTGAAAAAAACCTTGAAATGTATTCGCCATGTGGTCATTGAATAGGGTGATTCACCGTTTTAGTCAGAAATTCGCCAAACAGCACAAATTCGCCATAAAAACATGGCGAATCAGGCTCATTAAATACCGCCCATAGAGTAGACACTGATATGACATGAGCAGGTCAGCTGATCACTGTGCTCCTTCTGTAACCGCTGGTCATCTGATCTGTAGTGTGAACTGAGAAGCTGTGATACCCCCAGATTGCAGCACAAAGCAGGTGATTGGGGTCACAGTCTCATGGCTATTTTTTGCAAAAACTACAGTGAGAAATGTAGCCTGATCCCCTGATGCTGCAAAAACTCATCTACTTTATGACAGGCGCCCATCTATATCCATTGTGACATCTGTTAAAGGGACAAGAGTGGGTGCTATCTGGGGGTATAACAATGTGGGTGTAGATACAGATGGAGCAGCTCTCATAAGAGCGATTCTATCGCCATCTGCCGCCGCTCGCCAGCCGCCAGAAGGGGGCACACGTGCACAAGATACTCACATGCCCCGTTCTGAAGAAGCCCTCCGCAGCCTCCCTGCCTCTCCCAGCCACTCCCCCACCGCACCCTCCCCCCCAACCCTGCCTGTCTCCCTGAAGCAGAGACAGGCAGGGTTTTCACCATCCGCCACCAATTGAAGGGGACACGCGTGTGTGTGAGACACTCACGCGTCCCGGTCAGTTGCAGCGCCTCTCCGCCAGGGAATCTGGGCTGGCTGAGAGGCGCTGCATCTGTATATGGTATATTCAGGTTATTAAGATAATGAATTTCATACTTCATGGAGGTTTTGGGATCTGTGGTCAGTCTCAGTGGGGGAGGGAGGTATTTTGCGAAATGTAGGAGATTTGTGGTTTGTCACAGCAGCTGAAAGGTCTGGTGACCACTAGACTGCCAACGGCTTCCACAAAGATGCAGTGATATATTAATTCCACCTATATTTGGTGTTAGCTCCACCTACATTTCATTTTGGTGCCGCCTACATGACACCACCTCTAGAAATTTGTCCAGGGACATTTAGTTCTGTCCCTGGAGCTTTGTTGCAGTTTTGTCCTTGCATGCAATATTTGATACATTCTTGCAATGTACTTAAACGTCACAATGCAAATTTGTCCCATCCCATCTGCATCTGAGAAAAAGATTGTGATCAGATTGTAGAAGTTGAGCAGAAATGGGTCTATGCTGCTGTGTGTATGCGGAATGCTGCAGATTCATGTTCTTGCCTGGCGTCCTTTTTATCTGTTCCTCTTCCTCTGTATTCGCTCTCATCTCTCATGCTGTCTTGTGCCCTGACCTTTTGAAAGCTGTTCCGATTAGAGTTAAGGATTTATCTTCTCTCTGCGAGGATATGTGCTCTGACCAGCTGTACGAGAATCACTGACTATTTTTAGGCATGTTTACCACGCAATATTCACTGTAAGGAACGGATTCTTCTACCTTGATCCCTTCCCAGAGAGAACATTGAAACACATTGTTAAATGTAAGCAACAAAGCAGCGAGCACACCTTACATTGCAACTTCACTCAGTTACTTTCTCTGATTGCAAGGACATAAAAGAGCCACGTACAGTGGGATATTCATAGGGAATACCGCAAGAAATGGGACTAGTAACATGGGGCTTAATATAGACCTGATCGCAGGACAAATTTATTCTCAAAATAGGCAAAACCATGCTGCACTACAGGTGGGGTAGATGTAACATGTGCAGAGAGAAAGTTAGATTTGGGTGAGTTATTTTGTTTTTGTGCAGGGTAAATACTGGTGGCTTTATTTTTGCACTGCAATATAGATTTCAGTTTGAACACACCCCACCCAAATCTAACTCTCTCTGCACATGTGATATTTGCCCCACCTGCAGTGGGTATGGGTCGACTTGTCGACAGTGAAAATATTGACAGTCATTAGGTCGACTACTATTGATTAACAGGCCCGAAGGTTGAGACACCGAAAATGTCAACATGCATTAGGTCGAAATAGACAAAGGGTCGACGTGGAAATGTTGACATAAAATAGGTCGACATGAGTTTATATTTATTTGGTGTCTATGTCACAATATGCCACACAGCAGTGGGTGTCAGCAGTGGGCCCCTTTGAACTCAGGGGCCCCGATGCAATGCACGTGCTGCACCAATCTTAGTTCCGCCTCTGAGACCAATAGCTGGTATGTTTATAAACCAACTCACCGGTATTTGTTGTTACCCACCATCAAATGTTATTACAGGAGGAGTATCCCTTATCTGAAATGTTAGGGGCTAGAAGCATTTTGGATAATGGATCATTCTGTATTTCGGACTACTTTGACCGTTTCAAACTCACTTGGCTTCAGGGGCGGCCCCAACTTCAGAGGCATCCCCGGCGTCAAAGGAGCCCCAAAACATATCCTGCCCATCCA
The DNA here is from genome assembly GCF_055691185.1 of Crinia signifera. Lineage (NCBI taxonomy): Eukaryota > Metazoa > Chordata > Amphibia > Anura > Myobatrachidae > Crinia > Crinia signifera. The sequence goes on from NC_139218.1 coordinate 70,795,480, forward strand.
AAACATTCCCAGAGGAGCATTGCACAACTACTGCGTGACGTGATGACATCACCCACACGCCCAAAGTCCCTTTATTGTTCTTTAATAGGATAACAAATATTTTGACACACAATATGGTTTCATACACTGTATTTGGGCAGTCAGGTTACTTTTAAAATGTGATAAATTAAGGTCTCACTTTGAAGTAAAACCCCACCCAAATCTTATTCTCTCTGCACATGTTATACCTGCCCCACCTGCAGTGCACATGGGGCCTTATTTTGGTTCACTCTTTCTGACAAAATCCTTCTTAGATGGACAAAACCATGTGCACTGCAGGGGAGCATATGCAAAATGTGCAGAGAGAGTTAGATTTGGGTGGGGTTTTACTTCAAAGTGAGATCTATATTGAAGTGTAAAAATAAAGCAGCCAGTATTTTCCCTGCACAGAAACAAAATTACTCACCCAAATCTAATTCTCTCTGCACATGTTCCATCTGCCCCCCTGCAGTGCACATGGTTTTGCCCATCTAAGAAGTATTTTTTCAGAAAGAGTGAACCAAACCTTGGTTTTGTCCATTTGAGAAGGAATTTGCCTATAAATGTCCATACACACTGGGCGACTATGCCCAGCGTGTATGGACAGCGATGACCGCTGTCATTGCTGCGGGGAAAACCACTCAGTGCATACACACTGAGCGGCTTCCGCCCTGCCCGGCGCCGACGGAGGGGGGAGGACGGCGTTGCATAGCGGAGCGCTATGCAAAGCCATCCTGAAAGCCGCTCATCTGCTGGTATAACCAGCAGATGAACGGCTTTCCCTGCAATATTGCGGGAGCGCGCAGCAGCGGTCACCGCTCATCCCCGGGCCATACACACTGGGCGGCTTTGAGCTGAAAGCCGCTCAAACCTGCTGCTTTGAGTGACTTTCAGCTCAAAGTCGCCCAGTGTGTATGGGCCTTTAGAGTGAACTAGAATAAGGCCCTTAATTTGTTGTAAAAATACGTGCCCATCAATGGTTAGCTACATGTAAAAGCAGCGAGTATTTACCATGCATGATAAAAACTATTAGTATCCTCTGTTGCCTGTATACCAATAAATACATGTTTTTAAGTAGCCTGCAGGAAAATGCTCCGATGCTACCAGTCATCATTTATGTTTCTGGGGAAATTAAGACTGAGCTGGCAGCATAAGCTTCTTTCCTGGTAATCTTTAATGTTCTTTCAATTGAACAGTCATTTCTGCTTCACGCAAGTGCACCCAATTTCCAATCTATTTAAAATACTAACATTTGGAGCATAAACTGCGATTGAAAATGCTAAAGCAACTAGCGAGCAGGAAGCCCAACATATAATATTAATGATGTATAATAATAACAAAGAGAAGCCATTGAGGTCATTTACTGGTGGAATAATGGCACAAAGTAGTTCGGTGTAGCCTCATTCTGTTGACCAGTGTATAGTGAATATTTGCACTATAATATAGATACGGAAAACACATTTGTGAAAGTAGCTAGGGCATTACATAAGTCCAGGGCAGCCATCAGGGGGAGGGCTGCGGGGACTCCAGTCTTGGGCCCAGACAGAAAGGGGGCCCAGGACTGGAGTCTATATACCATAATAGTCATAAACAAAGTTCACATTTCCCTTGAAGCAATGTAGATGTTGGGTAGTGCGGCCAGTGCTGAGGACACCAGAGCTCTCACCAGTCAATCCGGGTGTTTCAGAAAGGGAAGGGGGCCCTGTCTTTTTTGTTAGTCCCGGGCCCCACAATTTCTTATGGCAGAAAGTCTAGAGCAGCGGTTCACAAACTGTGGGTCCTGACCCCAAAGTGGGTCCCGACATTCTCAGCATGGGGTCGCGACTCCATGTTGCTGACCATCAGGCTGATAAATTTTCTAATCTCAGTCAGTGATTCAAGGAGTCTGAAAAATCTGTTGAATTGTCTATTATTTTAGACTCCTCCCATCATTTTGTGCCTCTACAATGCTGCTATGTATGTGCTGTCTGCTGACTACACATGTGATGTGATGACCTTCTGCAGTAACTTGCAGGGGTCCTGTAATTATTTGTATTGTCTGATGGGGTCCCAGAGCAAAATAGTCTGAGGACCCCTGCTCTAGAGAACAGTTGTACTAAATGCATTCATTGGTCCATCCATGTTACACTGCCTAAAAGGGTCATTCTGAAGGGTTTCATTTAAGACTATATGGAGTGCAGCTTTGGCCATCTGCCAGAACAGGAGTTGTCTGGACCAATTGCCTGAGTAGTGAATGTATCTTTTTTTTTTTCCATCAATAGATTTTTATTGACACATATTTGTATATGGGGTACAGAAATGAAAAAGGGGAGACATTAGGGGGGGGGGGGAGAGAGGGACTGCAGTCGGGGGTGGGAACAATACAAAACGGTAGCACTTTGCACACTGGGTATTGTACATTGATCATATAAAACACATTAGGTCACTACGCAGAGCGACTGTACATAGACATATAAATACAGAATCTATTATAAGTTTAATCTAGGGTAAGGAAGCATCCTTTAGACAGAGGTTTGGGATGGGGGAGGTTCTGCATCTGGTTCTGGTTCGGGGGGCTCATTCAGGCTGAAGGTAGTTGTTTGTCCAAGCGTACCTGAGGGGAAGAGTCTGGTACCCTCCCTTTCAGTTGCATAAGTGTGCCAGGGAGCCCATTTAGGGTGGGGTGGGGGGGGGGTTGGGGGAGTGGGGTTGGAAGCCGGTTTCCATGAGGAAATGGTGATTCATTTTTAGTATAACCTGAGGGAAGGGGGGGGGAGAAGGCTGCTTCCAATGTTGAGCTAGGTTTGCTCTTGCCGCTATGAGAATATGTCCGAGGACATACGTCTTCCCAATCGGGAGATCTTGTGGGTATACATGGAATAAAGCTAATAGTGGGTCAGGGGGGAGGGTTAGTTGTATCACTTCAGAAATGAGGTCAAAGACCTCTCCCCAATATGTCCTGAGCTTGTGGCAGGACCAGAAGATATGGTAGATGGTACCTATATTCCCGCATTGTCGCCAGCACATATTGGAGCACGTTGGCCAGAAGGTGTGGAGGCGGTCTGGGGTGAGATAGAGCCGATTTATCAGTTTAATGTGCATCTCCGAGTGGTTGAGGCATCGGGACATTGTGTAAGAAGATAAGAATATCTTGCGCCATTGGGAGCCAGAGAGCTGGACGCCCAGATCCGATTCCCATTTTTTATGGGCTGAAGTTTTAGTAAACTCTGCAGGGGTTATGAGTGTGTCGTACCAAAAAGAAATGTCCCCTTTGGAGAGTGACTGGGAGGGACGAGAAAGGATCGTCTGGTGTCGGGGGTCTAGTGTGGGGCGTTTGGAGAAATGGGAGTTCCACCAGTGTGTCACCTGGAGGTAGTGGAGGTACTCGTGAGGGGGGAGAGAGTATGTTTCCTGGATAAAGGGAAAGGGTCGGATTGAGTTAGCGTCAACTATGTCTCCTAGGGAAGTGATCCCCTTCTGCTTCCAGAGGGAGAGGTTAAGGTTAGGTATTAATCTCGCCAGGGTAGTGATGGGGAGGGAAGTGATAAGGGAGGAAGTGGCGCGAAGGGAGGACAGTAGTTGGTCCCATACGTGTAGGGTAGCGGACGTCGTTGGAAGAAGGGTAGGTAATGGGGGCCTGATGTGGTTTGGGATCTTAAGGAGATCGCTAATAGGGATATTGGGGGAGTGACATTGTTCGATATCCACCCAGGCCCTGCGGATAGGATTTTCAAAATAATGCTTAGATGGGGCGAGTAAGCAGGCTACTTGGTATTGAGCCAAGTCTGGGAGGTCGAGACCCCCATATGCTCTTGGAATTACCATTTTGGAGCGGGCCATAGCGGGGGGTTTGGATGACCAAATGTATTTTGTCAGGATAGAGGTGGCCTGTTGTAGGTACTTTTTAGGGAACACATATGGGATAGTGCGGAACAGATACATTAGTTTGGGTAGGAGCGACATTTTAAATGCCGCCATCCTACCCATCCATGAGATTTCGTACGTCGACCATGATCTGGATAGTGATGTGAGGGAAGTTAGGAGGGGGGCAAGGTTGACTTCGAATACAGACGTCATGTTAGGGGGGATGTGAATGCCTAAGTATTTTATAGAGGTAGCTTGCCAATTGTAGGTGTAGGTGGCTTTCAGTTGGGGGAGGTGGTCAGTGAGATTGATCGGTAGAGCATCAGTCTTGGTTGAATTAAGCTTATAGTAGGATGCGGCGCTGTAAGCAGTTAGTGTCTCGTGGATGTGCGGAAGCGCATGGGTGGGGTCTGTCACAAAAAGGAGCACGTCGTCCGCGAATAGGCTAAGTTTATGCTTGTTGGGGCCTACCTGGAGGCCTGGGATGTTAGGATTATTGCGAATAGACGTAGCTAATGGTTCAATGGAGAGGACAAATATTAGGGGTGAGAGTGGGCAGCCCTGCCTTGTGCCATTGGTGATATTAAAGGGGGAGGATAGAAAGCCATTGCTGAACACTCGGGCCGAGGGGGAGCTATATAGTGACATGATTGATGATAATATCCGGTCTCTGAAACCGAAGCGTGATAAGACTTCTCGCATGTATTGCCAATTAAGTCGATCGAATGCCTTTTCGGCATCTAATGAGACGAGAAGGAGATCTTGTTTAGCAGACAAAGAGTCTATCAAGTTAAAAACTCTCCTTGTATTGTCCGAGGCCTGACGTCCAGGGACAAACCCCGTCTGGTCCGGGTGTATCAGCAAGGGTAGATAGAGGTTGATTCGGGATGCCATTAGTTTGGCGAAGATCTTGATATCGCTATTCAACAGGGCTATAGGGCGGTAGTTTTGGCACAGGGCAGGGTTCTTGCCGGGTTTCGGGATGGTAACAATTCTGGCCTCTAACAGTTCAGGGGGGGCGTGTCCTAGAGAGGAGAGTTCGTTGAACAGGTCAGTAAGGTAGGGTGTTAGCCAGTCGCTGAAGGTTTTATAAAAATCAGTAATGAACCCATCCGGGCCAGGGGCTTTATTGCGCGGGAGTGACTTAATAACCGACTGGACCTCCAGGCGGGACCAGGGGGTGTTTAATAGGTCTAGTTGGTCCTGGGAGAGTGAGGGAAGATGTAGGTTTTCAAGGAAGCTGTGGATAGATAGAGGAGTGGGCTGCGGTGTGGAAGGGTCTTTAGACAGATTGTATAATTTGGAATAATATTCTGCAAACTGGTTTGCGATGTCTTTCGGGTTATGTATTTTCACATTACTAGGGGCTATAATATATTTTATTCGATTTCTAGCTTGTTGGGCGCGCAGTTTCCGGGCGAGCATTCTGCCCGATCTGTTGCTAGCAAGGTAGAACTTATGTCTCACTCTATTTAAGGCCGCTTGGGTGCGGGCCAGGAGCAGTTTCTGTAGTTGGCTCCGTACTGAGGCCAACTCTACCTTCAGGGAGTTAGAGGGGGTTTCCCTATTTCTTGTGTTAAGTTCTGCTAGTTTAGCCTCTAGGGTTTTTTGGGTAGCAATAGCGTTCCGTTTCAGGGTTGCTCCAGCTTGGATAGCAGCCCCTCTAGTAACCGCCTTGAAGGCGCACCAGTGATTAGTCACTGATGTGTCCGAGGTTTTGTTGTCGGACATGTATAGTTCCATTGTTTTTAGAATGGTGTTTTTGGCCGTAGGGTTTGATAATAGGTGGGGGAACAGGCGCCAGGGCCTAGGGGGAATTCTGGAGGGTTGGAAGTTCCATTGCCACACAACAGGGGCATGGTCAGACCACGTGATGGGAAGGATGTCAACTCCTACAGAGTGTTGGAGGGACCACTTATCACATAGAATATAGTCAATTCTCGAGTAGGTGTTGTGGACTTGAGAGTGAAATGTGTATTCCCGTCCTGTGGGGTAGGTAGTTCTCCATGTATCATACAAATCAAACTCTGAAAGGAGGTTGCGGAGGGCTAACGATTGGTTGTCTGCGTGGGATTGGTGGCTGGAGGGGAGTTGGGACTTATCCAGTCGGGGGTCTAGTGTTAGGTTAAAATCACCCAGTAATATCAGAGAGCCTTTTACGTTTTTTTGTATAAGGGTAAAGAGTTTACGCAGGAAGGCCACTTGGTTCGTGTTGGGGGCATAAATAGAGACTATCGTCGTGAGTCTATCTTCTAAGAGGCCAGTTATAATCAGATATCTGCCGTTTTTATCAGACGTCTGGGAGTGGCAAGTGAAGGGGGTGTGTCGGTTAAACAGAATGGCAACACCATTACGCTTGAAGGGGCCGTTGGCATAAAAAGCAGTCGGGTAGTTAGGGTTCCCAAATGTGGGAGGACGGGGCGAGGCAAAATGGGTCTCCTGAAGGGCCACGATGTCCGCTTTCTGTTTATGGAGGTATGTCAGTGCCAGTCTGCGTTTGTGTGGGGAGTTCAGCCCTTTAACATTTAAGGAGATCAACTTAGGCATGACAGGATGGTAGGTAATGCAGAGAAGTTAAAGGTACATCCACATAGGAGAGGCGTAAAGGGTGGATAGGAAAGATGAATGCAGTCCGGGAGGGTGGGGGGGTGGGGGGGAAGGTAATTGGGAAGGACAGTATGGAGGTAAGAAAAAAGAAATAGGGATAGGGAAAAACAAAAGAGTCCAATAACTAGGACTCGCATAACTACTGCAGGGGAAAGGGAAAACATTTTCATGCAGTAGTATATGGAGAGGTTGGGGGGGTGGTGGCCCGGCGTCTCTGAGCAGAGGGCGGGGGGAGATTGGCCACCCCTCCAGTAACGACAATTTTAACTAAACACAACATTAAATATAAAGTATAAATATTAACAGTCCACCTGAGTATCACAGAGGGGGAAACAAGCTATAACATTAGTTAGTTCCTAACCAGATTGCAGGGGAAAAGGAGATAGGGGGGTCCCCAACCAGTGGGGAGCAATAAACTGTTAGGAAAAGAGAGAGAAAAAAAAGAAACCAAAACCTTAAACAGGCTAACCTTTTGCTGCTACAAACCGTAGGCAGCACAAGTCCCGAGGCCCTTAGACCATCATCGTTGGTAAATAATGAAAGCGGATACTTATCATTGAAGCCTCAACCCACTGTGGGGAGGTGATGGAGGTCTAGTGGCGTGGAGCATCCATCATTAGACAGGGATAGTTGTAGTCGAAAGAGGAACATCAGGTGTCAGACCAGTCCTGGCGGAGTGGTTGTGGGCGCTTCTGCCCCTGGGGGGCAGTGATGGAGATGTCCCATTCTAACAGAAGTTTTATCCCGGCGTCCAATGACGATATTGTATAGGTGGTGTCTTCATGTGTGATGATCAATTTCACCGGGAACCCCCACCGGTACCGGATCTCGTGGTTGCGTAGTGCCAGGGTAATCGGGGCAAACGACCTCCTGCTGGCCAGTGTTGCTGGGGAAAGGTCTTGAAACACTTGGAGGCCTCCGAGTGTGTCTGAGAGTTTAGCATCGCGGGCCGCCTTCAGTAGGCGCTCTTTCACTGTAAAGAAGTGGACCCGGAGCAGTGTGTCCTTGGGAAGGTCTGCTGGGATCGTTTTGGGTCGTGGGAGGCGGTGGATACGATCAATAAGGAGGTCCTTGGGGTCAGCGGAGGGGAGGAGCCGACGGAACAGTGCTGTGGCATAGCCTTCAAGCTCAGCATTGGTGACCGATTCTGGAATGCCTCTGATTTTAATATTGTTCCGTCTGGATCTGTCCTCCAGATCGGCTAGTTTGGTTTTGAACTGGTCCATCTCCAGTTGCTGGCGATCGTAGGAGGACACGAGAGCGTTGTGAGATGTGACCAATTCCTCCATTTTCTTCTCCAAATGGTCTGTTCTGTCTCCAATCGCAACTAGCTCCGTTTTAACCTCGCGAATGGCCAGTTTGAGATCTCTGGCCAGTTCGGCTTGAAACGCTGAGAAGACTTGGCAAAGTGACTTCACCGTCACTGGTTCGTCCGAATCAGCATCTATACCCGCCATTCCAGAAGGAGGACTAAGCTCTGGCTGGGCACCCAGATGGGTAAGTCCCTGTGGTAGGGGACTTGGCTGCGATTGGGGGGTTTGAGGGGTTTTTCTAGCCGGCATATTGATCTTGGTGGGAGCCACCTCTCTGGGTCTCTTTGGGGGCATGTTGGTAGCAGGCACTTTTATATAAGTAGAGAAATAGAAGAGATCAGGCACCGTGGGGGCTCATGTAACAGTTGTGAATTCACATAGGAGTAGGTAGGTTGCAGTCGTCACGGAGCGGCAGCCGTGGAGCGGTGGCAGTCACATTAAGCTCCGATGGTCGGCTTTGGCAAGGGAGGGTTCGAAGTGGAGGGGTGGGTGCAGAATGCGCTGTGTGGGGCCCAGGTGGCTGTTGTCCCCGGGGGGGGGAAGAAACTGTCTCAGCACCCGGTGGGGGTAATACAAGGGGTCCAGGTGCCCCAGTGCCGTCAGGAGTTTGTATACTTCTGTGCAGGGGAAGCAGGGAGTAATGTGGCACAGTGAGAGAAGAGCTGGTAGTACTCCTGGAGGGGAGAAGTGTTATGAACTGCAGCAAGTGAGCTTTTACCAGCGTGGGTAGAGCCCAGGTGTTCCAATAGGCCTTATGCGTCCATATATTAGGTAGCCCAGTGCCAGGTGTCTGTGTGGGTACTGGCCTTTGGCTGTAACAGGGTGGGCTATAAGGGGGCTCAGCGAGGGAGAGGGTTAATAGTGGCTGTACGAGTATGGAGCTTTGGCAGAGGGAATGGCTGTGTGCGGGTACTCGTTGCCGCAGGGAAGCTGTTTGGTCTGCAGCTAAAATGGCCGCCGCTGGAGGTTTCCTTCCTTTACCTCCCTCTCCTCCAGTGCGGCTAGTGCGGCAATATCGGGAGGCCGGGGAATGGAGTGTCCGCAGGTGAGCCGGGGGGGGATATTACATAGGCGGTGTCCCCCGCCGTGTAGCGCGGTGGTATCCGTGCGTCAGCGCGCGGCCCTGCTCCGACCTCCTTGTGCCGGGCTGACTGGCCGTCCGATGCGTGGGGTCCCCCCTCAACTCACCGGGTCCAGGAGCGAGAGTCAGCTGTTTGAGGGCGCTCCCGCTGCCGCCGGTGCTCCGGATTTCGTCCCGCGCCTCTTCTCTTCAACCGCTGCGGGAAGCGTGTGGACTGCAAAATTGAGGTCCCGGCTTCTGCCCGACGAGGAGGCCGCAACCTGTAGGAGCACTTATAAGTGCTCCCCGGCTCCGCGGCAAGGTCTCGCCGGCTTCCGGACACAAGTGGGTGATGTTGGGATCAGGGTGGGCGACGGGTAGGAAGGGGAAAAGGGTATTTAGGGTAGGTTTTGGGCGTTTGGGCTAGGGAGCTGAGAATATGTGCGTCCTGTCTGCCCGGCTGCCAGGCCACGCCCCAGTGAATGTATCTTTTGACCTTCCTAATTAATCGTACAATCCTGTAACCCAGTATAGTATAGGGTGTATTCAAGGTCTCATTTTCTGATGCTTTGTGCTTGATTCTGCAATTATTGCCCACTGATTGGTTGGCAGAAGATATCACATTGTCATCATTGCCAAGACAGGACTCCTGTGCAATTCAAAGCTTCTGAAAGGGGTGTGGTCTTGACAAAGGGGCGTGGTTTCAAAGGATTGCCTTGATCACGAGCCAAATCTGTTTCTTCATTGTGGATACTTGGCCAGCGCTCTGTGAGCTGCTGGCTGTGCTCCCAGCCGCTCTGTCTCCCGTGAATAGAGCATCTATTTTCCACTAAGCAGAGCAGCGGTGAGAGGTGCAGTATGTAAATAGCCTGCTACGGGTGACAACCCACTGCTGAACTGGTAATAGTCACTGCTTTGTTCATGATATGCTAGCAGGGCAGCTGCTTGAACTTTCTGTCAAAGTAAAGGCATAGATAAATACAGCCCCTCTTGAAACAAGTACATCAGTGCACCCGAGGGGTGGATTTCTTTTCATGTTTTTGCATTAGATTCAGTAAAGCCAAAAAAGCCATTAATTTTGTGTCTGGAACAAACCATGTCACTATTCAAGGGGAAAATATATATTTACTGTATATTGTATCTCTGGTGAAAATGCACTAAAAACACACGCGGCTGGCAGAGTTGCCGGGGAGCTAGTGGCTCACTTACACCAGGCATCGCGCATTGTATGGCATATTGAGGACATGAGAAGGCAGTAATCAGTGGAGGTTTTTACCTATGGGTTTCAACTTGCAGGACTGCAGCCCCCCCCCCCCCCCCCAGGTAAAATCTGCCACTGTTCTCTGCCTAAATGAAGCCAGATGCAGTCTGTGAGACTGCTCTGGCTTCACTCTGACTGGCAGTGACTTCCTATTGGAAGTCTGACCTGCCAGTCACTCAAGACAGTCCCATTGGGAGGTGTTCCCTCCCTCTGGGATGCCTCTCTATGCGCAGCAGCCCCAAAACCGGGTTCTGCACATGCGCAGTACCACAGATGATACTGCGCATGCGCCAGACCCTGAATATGCCTCCGGGGGCTGCTGCAAAAGCACTGTGCACTGCAGGTGGGGCTGATGTAACATGTGCAGAGAGAGTTAGATTTGGGTGGGGTGTACTTCAAACTGATATCTATATTGCAGTGTCAAAATAAAGCAGCCAGTATTTACCCTGCACAGAATCAAAATAACTTACACAAATCTAACTCTCTCTGCACATGTTACATCTGCCCCACCTGCAGTGCACATGGCTTTGTCCATTACCAAACCAAATTTGCTTTGCAAACCCACCTGAATCACCCCCTTATGACATCATTGTATACTTTTCATTTTAGGAATTCTGGAAATTATAGTTTCCGGTGCCCTAAAATGTATAGCACTGCCCCCAGCCAGTGACTTCTCCTTCCATGTCTCCATAGTTCTGCTGTCCAGGACAAGGGGGCACTGGGATTGGTTGTTAGGTATACAGTATGTCCCATCCAAAAGAGTAGAATGTACCTAGGACTTCTCTTAATCAGAATAACATGATGACCTGCCCTTAGTCTTAATAATGGGTTATAAGATTATTGTCTCAAGAGTGTGGTATCAATATTCCAGTGCTAATGATAAGAGATGGATTCTGAGCATCCATTGTGTGGATCTCTCCTGTTGTTTCACCAAAACATTTGTGTTCCCATTCATTCGCCGTCCAAGAGACATGATAGCTACACCTAGGTAGTTTGCAATAGCACTTAAGAAAAGGTATCAAGTGCTGTACCAGGCTTTTATAAGGGGGGAAAAAGGAAGACACACAATGGAACATCATAAAGAGGAATTCCTGATCAATAAAACATAGAAAACCTTACTTTGATTTTTATTTTATTTTTCCAAAGCATTACTGTGATACTTTGAAACCGGCTATAGAAATACACTTTTTCATGATTGTGTTCTTTTAAATTATTTATTTAGTGGATGCTTATCATGTGGCTTCTGTGCTCCCTTTCTTCAGTTAAATATATATCAGAATGATTTACTAAATGATCATGCCCAGCGTGTATGGACAGCAATGACCGCTGTCATCGCTGGGGGGGGGGAACTGCTCAGTGCATACACACTGAGCGGCTTTCCCCCTGCCCGACACTGTCAGCGGGGGGGGGAGCGGACAGCTTTGCATAGCGCAGCGCTATGCAAAGCCGACCACAAAGCTGCTCATCTGGTGATAATGCGGCGATAATGCCGGAGCGCGCATCACCGCTCATCGCCAGGCCGTACACGCTGGGCAACTTTGAGCTGAAAGCCGCTGTTAAACATTATTTAATGACTCTTTAGTCCTTTTGGCAGAAATTGCTGATAATAGAGAGCAATCGCTTGTAAAAAAATTTATAGCACAGCACATGTAAATGTAATGTCAAAGAAACTCTAGTACTGTCAGCTGATTAGAATTACAGGGGCACAGGATTAATAGATAGAGCAAAATCCAGCCTAAATGGGGCTGCAGCTACCAAAAACACTGACACCTGTGTATTTTTGGAACATCTTATACTTTTTATTGGCCAATTCTAATTGGGTAGCCTGATAAAAACATTGTTAAAACATCAGAAAAAAAGTTGTGAAAAACTGATGTTTTATCGGGGCTAATAGGATACCGCCTACTGTATGACATTTTTAGAACATTTTATTTATGAACGGTACTAGTATTATTTACAAGGACTATTTTCATTTAGGCCCAAAGGTCGATTAAGTCCTCCAGAATACATTATGTTGACCTCTTCTTTGAGCGGATAAAAAGTTATCTTGTTAATGTTTATTCTTCCTGAAGGTGGCGATTGTCTATCAATTTGCATTAACATCTGTGAAATGAATTCTCTCTTCAAGGGAATTCATCTCGACAGCATGTGAGGTTATGTGATCCATGCAAAGGTCAGCATTGCACAGAGCTGTATTTCCGAGTGTGGTTTTAGACAGGGGAAGCAATCGCAACTCATTAAAAACATTGATCCCTTCATTTACACGGGCTGAATTTAGATGGATGACATATTGGAAAGTCAGGTTGGAAAGTATTAATAAAGAGGCTGGAGATTGCACTTGCAGGATTATTGTAAACATGCAGGATGTATTATTCATTCATCAACCAGGTCACTCATGAATTTCATTCTCCAAACAGTTCAAACAAACTGATTTTCAAGTAAGTGAAATAAATGTTCTGATGCCTTTTTTTTGCAACCATATGACTTCATTACAATTAGATTGTTACTTTATCCAATCATATTCAATCATTGTGTAAACCAGCCAATTGATTGTCTCACACTGATTTTGATTTCACAAAGCAATACCTCTACATATCAATGGCTGAGATGTACTAAAGGTGCCCACACACTAGAAAGATCTGCGATCTTAAGATGTGCGCATAAATTAGCCTTGAAATCTTTTGTCCATTCTGGACAAAAGATTTCAGGCATCTTTACCAAACATTTTAAGATTTTTCTTAAGACCCCATGTGCGTTTCTATGGATCTTTTGTTAAATCTTCTGATCTTTCTTGCAGCATGTAACATCAGAAGATTTTGACCGATTATCGGTAAACATCGGACGATATATAGGACGATTTATCTGAAATCAGCCAATCGGTGTAAAAAAAAATCATTCTAGTGTGTGGGCACCATTAGACTTGAAAAGTGATAAAGTGGAGAGAGATCATGTGACAGTTCCAACCAATCAGCTCCTAACCGCTATATTTCAGAAGCTGGATGATTGGTAGTTTATCTATGTTATTTCTCTACAAGGCTTAGTACATCTGTCCCAATGTGAGAAACTCTAAAGATTGTTAATCTTTAGTGGTGTGTTTTTTAAAATAAGATACCCTTCAACGTGATCCACTTGGATGAAAATCTTCCATTAGATGTATTATTCATTCAACCAACTACATTTGATTTCACTGTGCTGGATGTTCTGTATTAATAATTAGAAAATTAGAAATCAATAAACTTCAAAAGTACTAAAATGCATCAATGACGATGGTGTTCTATTTCATGTGAGTTGTTGCTATGGGCAACCAATCAGAATCAACTTATTTATTTAGCACCCTTTAGAAGATAATATATATAGTATCTGATTGGTTAATAGCAACATCCCAGCTGAAATATAATTCCCATCTTAGTAAATTGCCCCCAATGAGTTTAAATATTTAAGGTTTTGAGCAATGGAAAAAACATTTGGGCAAATGTATTGATTCAAGTGGAGAACTTTACAGGTAGTTTCAAATTGTACAAATACATATACAGGTTGAGTATCCCGTATCCGAGTATCCGTTATCCGAATTATTCCGAAAACCAGACATTCCAGAAAGTGAAAAAAAAAAATTTTTTTGCTAAAAACTCACTGGGGACATTTGTAACAGCATCACTGGGGACATGATATGTAACTGGCACTATATATGTGCAAGACAATGGCCCTTATTCTGATTGACGCGTACTTTTCCGCATACTTTCGGATCGCGTCTTTACGGCGTCTGCGCATGCGTGGAGAACGCAACGCGCATGTGCCAGGCCTTGACTCCGTACCAGTTCGGCCAAATCCCGTCCCAAACTGTTCCCCGCAATCAGTCGGGAAATATGGGCGTATTATGGGCGTCATGCGGAATGACACATGGGCGTAGTTTCAAAGTGGGCAAAACGGGGCGGAAACATGGGCGGACACGGGGGAGTACACTTATGTTGGGGGGCGTACATTCGGATACCACTCCGAATGCACGCGATCAAAAAGGGAAGAAATGTGCGGTGTCCACAAGTGTACTATTGCTTTGCGGACACCACTCGTTCATGCGGTAGGCGAACGTACGCCTAATGACTACAAGCATTAACACCTGAACCCAATAGAATCGACTCCTTTACTCATTACTCACTAATAGGACGCTTGTCAGTGCTTTAATTGAAACCATTGCTGCTTCAAGGAAACCGTACTAATCCCCCACATATGCTGTACTTGTCACACACTTTAAAACTGCTAACAATGGACATGACTGAATATTAATACTAGCAATACACATGTGTATTCGACATGTACTCATGAAACCACACATTTTTGGTAAAGTAAACAAATTTATTTCTATACATGTCACAGTCAATGCCACTGTGATGCAATGACCAAAAAATAAAAAATCCCAAACAAAAACAACATGGCAGGAATGTACAAAAATAAATAAGAATACAAAACAAATATAATTGCACACAGATGGACTCCAGCACCTCCTATGTGCCACTGCACATGCAGCCAGTGGGAAATGAGGAGGCTGCTGGCCCTTCGACAGCAGGCCAACCTGCACCTGACCATTCTACAGCAGGGCAACCTACACCTGGCCCTTCTGCAGCAGGCCAACCTGCAGCTGGCTCATATGCACCATCAGCAGAATCATTTGGAACACAACCGGGGACTTAGCAACATCACTTCAAGTACAGCTGACAGTAATGGCAGGCAAAAGAGGGCAACAGGGGAACCAAAAAGGACATATGAAGCAAGGGCTCATCTGGTTACCCTCAGCACGTGATTGGACACAAGAAGCTGACACACACAGCACAATGGAAGATTTGGGAACACATAACGGTGGAGATTAATGCAGCCACAAGTTCATTTGCGACCACGTTTGGCCTTGGTAGGCTCCTTGGCCTGTGCAGCAGCTCTTCGGCCACGGACAGATGCTGGGGCAGGTGGAGCAGATGATGTAGAGGGGTTGGCTGGTCTACCCCTCCTGCCAGCAGGGAGTGTTGCCGGTGGTAATGCACCAGAAACGGATGACATTAGGACCCTGTTGCTGGTAACCAGCTCCACCATAAGCTCATTATGGTGGAGGAGGAGATCATTTTGGCGGGTGGCTTGCTCGGCCAGCACCTGAGCACTTGCAGCCATGGCCTGCATGCTCGCAGCGATGGCCTGCTGGGTGCTGACCAAGCTCGCCATGATCTCCTCGGTCCTACGCATCCGTTCTGATGCCAACTCTCCCTGCTGGTTGATGTCCCCAAGCATGTTGGCCAAGGTGGCAAAATCGGCTTGGGCCGATGGCTGCTGCTGCACAGGCCTACCACTGGGGCCAGGTGGCACGGACTCCTCCACCTCCTGAGCAGAGTCGTCACCAAGCGGTGGGGTGTCTGTGGAAAATGATAAACACAATTAGGACACATTCTAAGATAATTACTTGCACAAGTTTATGGCATGACCAATATTTACCTTCCAGAAAAGACGCAAACACTTCAGCTGGGGCCTCGCTATCCATCGTGCTCACCCCCCTGACCTCCTCAACTGATATACAGCACTCGGCCATCAACTCCAGGGGGGTGAGCTCTAGCCCTGATGGCATGGGCCCGGCCCCAGATGTCTGGCTGTGTTGCCACCGCTTGGTCATCTTCCTCTTCAGGTTGGTTTTGAAGTCCTGCCACCTGCAATGTAAGTTGACATATTAATACCTGTCACTCCAGATGTTAGCTGTTGCAGCCATTGCTCTGTGCTACATATTATGACATGTGGTTAATGTCCAAAAGATAACATTACATGCAACTATGATCTCAACCGTTACAATACACATT
The DNA here is from genome assembly GCF_055691185.1 of Crinia signifera. Taxonomy (NCBI): domain Eukaryota; kingdom Metazoa; phylum Chordata; class Amphibia; order Anura; family Myobatrachidae; genus Crinia; species Crinia signifera. The sequence goes on from NC_139218.1 coordinate 70,811,410, forward strand.
CACAATCACCGTACTCTAACTCTCAACTAAATAACATGGCAATAATGTCTGTGTATCGTAACAACTTCACAGGCCATTTGCAAAATCCATCTAAGCATGAATTCAATCATTACTTGCCTATTACTGGGCACATGTATCACAAAACAACTTGCCTCTTCTTCACATGGTCCGTCTCACGAACTTGTGGCGCAACTTCATTAATCTCTGCCGTTATCTGTTCCCAAATCTTCCATCTGCGTGTGTGTGTCAGCTTCTCCGATGGACACTCAATCCAATCACGTGCTCGGGGAACCAGGATGGCAAGCTCCTGTGCTTCATATGCCTTATTTCTTGTAGTTGGTTCCTCTGTTGCCCTCGCTGTCCCCTTGCCACGTCCATGGCCACGCCCCCTGGCACGTGTCGCTGCACTTGAAGTGCTGGCCATGGTACTACCTTGTGAAGTCCCCGGTTGTGTTCCAAACGATTCTGCTGATGGTGCATATGAGCCAGCTGCAGGTTGCCCTGCTGCAGAAGGGCCGGGTGTAGGTTGCCCTGCTGTAGAATGGTCAGGTGCAGGTTCCCCTGCTGTAGAAGGGCCAGCAGCCTCCTCATTACCCACTGCCTGCATGTGCAGTGGCACATAGGTGGTGCTGGAGTCCATCTGGTCAAATAGTTGCTGCAGCTCTGGGTCCACCTCTGGTTGTGATCCAGACATGTTAGCAACAACATTGTCACCTTCTAATACACCTTTATATACTGTTTGTGTATCCTGTTTGGCGGACATCAGCGGCAGCTGCGTTCCGTGCGTGTGCGTACGTCGCTGTTTTTTCGCGCCGCATACGGTGGCGGAAATTCCATTGTGTAAAACCTGGCGAAACTTCGACATGAAATACTGGTCACCAATTCTAACATTGCATAGAATCTTCTGATACACCTGTGACTATTGCACAATACACATGCTATTTGCTAGCATGACATGACATTTGGTTCATGACTACTGTGGTATTGTGGAGTTTGATTGCAAGCTAAAAGTAGCCCAATCCCTTAGAAAATCCAGGCCACAAATCATGCAATACTCATCACTACTGTTATAGACCACACATGTGAGAGGCCTATAAATAGTGAGTTGCTGCTAGAATCATTTGTCAGCAGATCTGGACTTGTCAGGGTCTAAGGTAAGCTCTTCCATGGTCCATGTAGATATGCTATCCATTAACAATGTAAGTGTATGAATGTATGCACCATTGCCTCACTGACTACAGATTGTTGGGCCAGCAAAGTGCTTGTAGCATTATTGCAACATGTCACATGTTCACTATTTCACTCACAGGTCTTAAACCTGTGTGGGTTCATCTATTGCAGGACAACATGTCCCAGCAATAGATGAAATGTCTCATAGTACATGATGTCGGCAAAAAATGCTGACACCTTTATCTGTGTGTTTAGGACGGTGTGTATTGAGTTCATATTATTGTTACATCATTATAGGGTCAAATGGATCTTCGGGATTTCACGGGGCGGCCATCTATTGTACGTATTGAAGCCTACAAATCTATTTGTAGTGGGATATGGCCATTATGTGCATAGGTGCATCAGTATTTATGTTCATTTCTTTATAGGTTGCTGAAGCAATGATGCGCTACATGGAAAGGAGGCTAAGGGCACTTGCGGCTCTCCCCACTCGTCGCCCAAGGAGGCCAGGACGTGCTAGAATCTATCGCACACGGGTGACTCTGTTTGCTATGCCCGATGATGAGGTACTTACTAGGTACCGGTTACCGCCACATGTAATTCTGGATCTGCTCACGTTAATTGAGAGCGATCTGGAACCTCTACACGGGATCACGACAGCAATTCCGCCTCACACACAGCTGCTGGCGGTGTTGCATTTCTGCGCCTCAGGATCATTCCAACAAGTAGTGGCAGTACTTGCTGGAATATCTCAGCCGGCCTTCTGCCGAATCCTGAGGCGTGTGACGTCGGCCATGTTCAGGCGCAAGGGGCACTTCATGGCCATGACATTTGCCACCGAGACCCTGCGCAGAAGCCAGCAGGCCTTCCATCAAATTGCTGGCTTCCCTAATGTGATAGGGGCTGTGGATGGCACCCATGTACCATTTGTGCCTCCATCTCGAAGTGAGAAGATATATAGGAACCGCAAATTGTTCCACTCACTGAACGTGATGGTGGTATGTGGCCCATCCATGGAGATTCTCGCCTTCAACTCGAAGTTTCCCGGAAGTGCCCATGACTCTCATGTCATCCGACAAACCGGGATATGGCAAAGACTACAAGAGCTGGAAGGCCGTGATGCGTGGGTTCTGGGTGACTCCGGTTACCCATGTACGCCCTGGCTACTTACGCCGTACAGCTACCCAGCACCGGGCCCACAGGAGGCATTCAATGGGGCGCATGTTGCCACCAGGCAAGTGGTGGAGCGCTCAATTGGCCTTTTAAAGGGTCGATTTAGAGTGCTCCACCCCACTGGTGGTGACTTACAGTATGCGCCTCAAATGGTGTCGAGGATCGTGGGCCTGTGTATATTTTTCCACAACATTGCTGTGCGGCGTGAGATACCCTTTGATGAGTGGGAGGTACCATCTGAGCCGCAAGATCCGCCCATGCGCCCATCCCGCGCCCCTGAATGCCGGAGGGGATACCAGCTGCGGGACTCTGTGGCGCAAAGATACTTCAGGTACATTTTATCTAGTTGACCAGAACACACCAATTCTTGTAAAAATCACCCCTTCAAATAAGTACAGTGTGGTAGTTGTCAGTGTTACAAAACGACAATTATCCAGCCTGCCCTCCTAATGGCAAAGAAATAGTAGATATTTATCATATGTGCTTAGTTTTGGGGGAAGTACAATATAGGTGCTCATTATTATACCTTCTACAAGGGATCTTATGTGTTTGTTATATCTTCATTATTGTAGTTGATACTATCCCTGATGACTGGTGAGTACATTGATTTATTCTCTAATGTGTTGGGGATTTTTTCCTGTGTTGATGTATGATTTGTTTGCAGATATATATATATATATATATATATATATATATATATATATATATATATGATATTTGAATTTATTAACATGTTTAAACATTTCAAGGAGCAGGCAGGCAGGCAGGCAGGCAGGCACCCAGGCAGGCAGCCAGGCAGCCAGCGCTGGTGTATAATGCTGGACTCAGGATACCTGCAAGTATGTGTATGTGTCTTTTAAACATAAATGTACGCATACACATAGATGCATAGAGTAAGTAATGCTAAGTACAGCTATGCGTTGCTAAGCTATAGCACGCGTTGCTTGGCGGAGCGAGGCGTCATTGGATTTGCTAAGTGCATACACACTGTGTTTTATATATATCAGATTTGTTCATTGCCATACATCAGCACTACTGTTTTGAAGGCATGCGAATTTGTCACCATTTGTGTTGGCGCAGAGACGCTGCTCATGTAAAGATGAACAATAAAGTTATTAACACAAATAACTGTGATAAACCAATGCCACCACCTGATTGGTTGATTGATGCCATTGTTAACATGGCGGAGACACGAAGGGCAGACCCGTTTTCTCCTGCGGAGCTGAGGGTTCTTGTCTCCGTCATGGAGACAAGGCTGGGCCGTGCTGGGCCCTTTATCAGCAACCGGCATAAACGCCGGGCCTATGCTGCGGCAGGGCGCAGGATTTACGCCCGCACTCGGGTGCGGAGGAGCATCGGGCAGCTCGAGAGGCGCTGGTCGGACCTCCGCAGGCGCCAGCCCCAGCTGTTACAGCAAATTAGGGGCGAAATAGCTGCTTGTGAGTATTTTAGCTATGAAATTTCGCACTTACAACATAGCATATAGAAACAATAAAATGTGTCTCATGATAAGTGGGTGTCCATGGGTTTAAAAGTCCATAGACTGTTATGTGTGCTTCTTCCTGGTTAACATGCAGTCATGTGGCTTTTATATGTAATGACATAGCATTGATGATTCTGATGCATACAATGTGCCAGATCTAATATGTGTTACACATTGATAAATGCCAGGGTTGTAATGTTTGAACAAATTACTAACAATCACATAATATTTTAAATGTCACATTTTGGAGTCCATTAACAGTAAGGAGCTACTTTCCAGCATCGTTTGCCATCATTATCACCCTTCCATGTATGTCTTGTTATGGATTAATACATGTGCCCCAATGACCCGACATTGACCATGATTTTTTTTTTCTACCACACAGCACGAGCCCGAGCCCGACAGCCACGTGAAGAGGCTGAGGCAGCCCTGGCCGAGGAGGAGGGGCAAGAGCCTGAGGAGGAGGTGGCGGCAAGGGTGGAGGAGGAGCAAGTGGAGGAGGAGGAGGAAATGTTGGAGGAGCAAGTGGAGGAGATGGTGGAGGAGATGGTGGAGGAGGTGGTGGAGGAGGAGGAGGTGCCTGAGGAGGTGGTGGTGGAGGAGGTGGAAGAGGAGTTGGTGGCAGAGGAGGAGGTGTTGGTGGCGGAGGAGGAGGTGGAGGAGGAGGTGGTGGTGGTGGAGGAGGAGGTGGAGGAGGAGGTGGTGGTGGTGGAGGAGTTGGTTGTGGCGGAGGAGGTGGACGAGGTGATGGTGGCGGAGGAGCTGGCGGAGGAGGGGGCTGAGGAGGCCACGGTTGCCCCAGAGGTGTCCGATTCCGAGGGGGAGGAGGCATGTCAGGCCCCGGAGTCACATCTGATCGGTATGTTTACATAATGCATCATTCATGAAGTAGTTGTACTGGTATTTGTTATGTAGCACTGGTGATGATAAATGTTGTTACAATACTATTAATACAGACCCCAAAGTGGGTAGCTACAGATACAGGTACGGGTTAGATGGGGTGTCCAAGGCATCCCTTTCATCCAGGACACCTCTGAATTACACAGGTTTGTGGGATGGCTTGGAGCTCCATTTTGACTGCCACATAACCGTTGTAGTTAAACAGGATCCTGGAGTAAAGGGATGAGTGGATCATTTGTGGATTAAATTCACCTGCTGCAAGCGTTGATTATGACCCATCAAATAGTGGAATCTATATTGTTGGTGAATGTTATTTCTAAACTATAGGATGTATGCTATAAATGGAGTATGGGCCGGCCTACCTTGGAATGGAGTCACAAGTTGCCAGTGTCCCAGGAGCCTCCTCTACCTAAACACCCCCTGTAGTTCAGATTGTTTTTTTGCCGTCACAGAATTGTAGGTTGGTTTAGACAGAATTATGATTTGGAGGATGTGTACTGTGCATTCCTGACATTTGCATAACTCCCATGCCACGAACCATCACTGAACTTAGACTGAGGAGATTGTGACAAGTTCTTATTGACGGAGGCCATGACATGCTTGTCATTGGTTAGTCATGGGTGGGTTGTGACTGAGAAGAAACACTATGACTGTTATGTCTTCTGCAGAGTAAAGGGTAGAGGGACAAAAACACAGTATGTAGTAAATAAGTGTGTATGTATGTAGATATGTATGTGTCATATCTATTTATCTATGTGTGTCTCTATCTCTCTACATAGATATATATATATATACACATGTCACCTAGCATTTGTGCAATTTATGTAGCAGTATGTGAAATGTATGCATGAATATCATGACTAATTTTTGCCCCTTTGACATGCCCACAGATGACACCACACCGGCAGATGAGGGAGTTATTGGGGCCCTCCTGCGGGCGGAGCACCATTTGAGGCTCTTACTAGCAGATCTGCAGGACCTTCGCGATCTCCTGATATAATTTAAAATTTTATATTTTGTGATTGACATGTTAATTTTGGTTTATAATAAATGTTTTATGCAAGTTCACAGTTGTTGGTTTTCTTTGCACATTAAACAGTATATGTGTAGATTGTTTATAATCTTTTACACAGGGTCTAATAGAAACCATTGCACTTCAATTGCTGTAAGGGTTAATGTGTGCAATGCATGTGTTAGGCATGCTTGTAAGGATATATTGGCATCTAATTGATTCCAATTCCAAATAAGAAGTTTTTTATGAGGATAGGTAATTGAATAAGTGGGTCATGTGATGTATTGCAGAAGATACATAATAGTGGGTTGTTTGGCGTAAATACTCCGCTTACGGGCGGTAGCACCGCTTGGCTCCCGTTCGGATGCGGTATTCCCGAGCATAATCTGTAATACTTTGTAATACCGTGCAGAATCTGAGTGTTTCTCCCGCACACGCATGGTTTGTATGTCGTCCGTAAACACGCCCTGTTCTTAAAGAGTGAGTCCGTCCGAATGCGGAGGACCCGTGGGCGTTTCTACGGACGATGGCCGCACGCGGCAGAACACCGTGGCGTGCGGACCGCTCCGTAAGAATGCGGGAATATCCGCACCGATCAGAATAAGGGCCAATGATTGCTTGGCATTCAAATTCAGTGCTGAGATAGTACACACATTTTGTTTCACGTTTTGAAACTTTGTTTTTTGAACAATTAAAATATATTTGTGTGTATTTTATGTGGTAATAAAATATATTTGTGTGTATATTATGTGTTTATACAGCATACATGCAAGATACTTCAAAATACATCATTGAAATATTAAAATATTCCGAAATACGGAATAATCCGTTATCCAAAATTCTCCTGGTCCCGAGCATTTTGGATACGGGATACTCAACCTGTACTAGTTTTTATAAAGAAATTCCTGTTTCTTTTTGGAGAAACAGTGATTGTCAAACGTTAAAGACTGCCAAAGCACACCATCACACCGCACACAGAAAAACACATTGGGAGTTATTTTGGTTCACTCTTTCTGACCAATTCCTTCTTAGATGGACAAAACCATGTGAACTGCAGGGGGCAGATATAACATGTGCAGAGAGAATTTGGGTGAGTTATTTTGTTTCTGTGCAGGGAAAATACTGACTGCTTTATTTTTACACTGCAATATAGATCTCACTTTGAAGTAAAACCCCACCCAAATCTAATTCTCCCTGCACATGTTATATCTGCCCCACCTGCAGTGCACATGGTTTTGTCCATCTAAGAAGGAATTTGTCAGAAAGAGTGAACCAAAAAAAAAACCATTGTTCCCAACAGGAAAACAAACAAACCCATTGGCACCCATATAGTCCCCACAGATAAAAACAAAACAATCAATGGCATTATCCCCCATAGAGCACAGAAAATAAATCACATTGACCCACAGATGAACACATTACAGTCTGTGCCAGCCTCATCTGCTTGCAGAACACAGGAGAGACCTTATGCCATTGCCAATTTTTTCAGTGTGTAGTGCCCCAGGAGGTAGAGTTAAAAATGCCTTCATGTGAACAACCTACACTGCCTAGTTGCCATTATTCTCTCCTAGGCTCTCTAAGCTTCAAAAGTGATAAAATAGAGAGTGATAAACAGCCAGCCAATCAGCTCCTACCTGCCATGTCACAGACTGTGTTTGAAAAATGTCAGACAGGAGCTGATTGGCTGGCTGTTTATCACTCTCCATTTTATCACTTTTAAAGCTTAGAGAATCTGGCCCCACGGGAGCTAGTGGGGTAGTATACAAGTAGGATGCCCGAGCAGCTCCTCACTTGGCTCCCTGTGACGCATCTTCCCTAAATCCGATGTCCTATCCAGTCACAGGCAGCTTCTTCAAAAATGAGCCCTTAAAGTGGAACTGACCCCGACACCATTGCTGTGAGCGAGGGAGCAACAACAGCCACTTCTAACCAATGGTGATTAGCGGATGACAAGAAGAGGAGCGGCCAGCAGCCAGATCTGGACCCACTGACATCAGAAAGGGGTGGTCGCATATGCCCAGGATACAGACACAAGATTTGAGTAGAAAGAAACCAGTGAACACCAGTGTGAGCTAGTGGTGGAGGTAGCTGTAAACTGCTGTGGACATATCTAGCTCTGGGAGCACACTTGAGAACAGATCAAGGCACGCTAGTTTGCCATGGCACAGTGGTTGAAAAATAATGGGTTAAAGTACACACTTGAAGGTTAAAATTGTTAATGTAACATCAAGGAGACATTTTTATAACTACATCATCATCACCAAACCATACCTCCCAACTTTGGAGGTATGCAAAGAGGGACACTCCTGGTATAGGGTGTGGCCTATTCAGAAGTGGGCCTGGTCTCTTGGAGATGACATTCTAGCGAGGCCACTCCCCGTTTCCCTGCCTTGGGGTTATGGCCAGAGCTCAGTAAGCTGCTGGCCATACCTTCTGTCCCCCCTGCTTGCTGTGAATAGACACTGTGCACATTCACACAGCTTCTATTCCTCACTGCTCTGCTAAGCAGAGCAGCGGGTAGCAGGGGGGTCTCCCAACTGCCCCCCCCCCCCCATGGGATACTGCCCCGGGAGGAACCATCCCCCCCCCCCCCCCCAAAAAAAAAGGATGGTCCCTTAAAAATCTGGACTGTTGGGAGACCACACCTGTAACTTCCCATTGATGTAAAGAACACACAATACAAAATGGAACCAATGCTTGCTCATGAACTTGGGCAGTCCAAATAAACCGCTTTCATTCACATGTGCTGACATGCGAGTAAAAAGAGCAGATAGCATCCAAAGTTACTGCCACATCACCATTGCTTCTGGGCACAGACACAAGTAAAAAAGGATTCTGCAAGCTAATCCGGTCCATACATATTACCTATAAACAAGTATTGGAATGGAAACATTAGTAAAAATTATTTATAATGCCTGTAGACAGCTGGTTTTTTAGAATTATTGAATTGCATTTCACAGTGGAAAACATCTAAATGATGTTATGACTCATTGAAAATATGTAAGACTTGGCAAGGCTAAAGAACAAATAGCACTTTTTAAGATCGCTTCAAATTCAGTCAGAGATTCACAGCCACTGCTCCTTACAGTAAGACATGAGCGCATGCTGGAATAAGATGTGTTGAGTCGGAATAAGCTCTGTAAGAGCAGAAAGTGAAAGGAGAGCAGAGATGGGGGTGGGGCATTGGGGGTAGCAGAAAGCAGACAGCAAGCAGGAGCATAGATATGGGCAAAGCAGAGGAGATGAGGGCTCCTTGGACACACTAAATGACATGGGCACACGTACTGACATAGATATAATTTATTGACACAGACACACCTTCACAGACACCCCTTACTGACACAAACACACAGACAATCCTTACTGACACAGACACCCCTTATTGCAGGCACTAATACTGTATCTAGTTATATAGCCTGGGCTGGATTGCTTAGCATTGATCACTAAGCATGACTTAATGCCAGGCTAATCACATCTCCAATATGGCATGCCTAATATTTTGTTATGGCCATATTACAGTAATATGTTACATCCCTTTGGCACAAATGTATCAGTTTATAGAATAGTTTTGCAAGAAAGTGTAATTGATAGAAATCATTAATGTTACTGTAGTTATATGGTAAACTGACATGGTTTATGGTAAATGTTTGCAACTTAAAGTGAAGCCTTGAAAGTTATAGCATAATTACTTCCGTTGTTATAAGTAAGTTCTGCTAAAGATTGTAAAATCTAAAACTGTTTTTAAATGTTATTATGGTTCTATTGTTTCCTCATGTTATGCAATGCATAATTCCAGCGGGAAAGTATGTGGCACCCCAACACAGTAATTGTATTTGATTTGTAAACAAACAATACAATGTTCAATTGTAAATCAACAATTCATCAGAAGGGGAGAACTTAATCTTTCAAATGGTACCTCATTTATCAATTTTGGTTAAGTATGAAAGGAAAAAGGGAGCCTCATGAAAAATCACCATCTAGAAATAATATATATGATAGTGTGACAAGGTTGAAAAAGTTCCAAAAAAGAATTTAGAACAAAAAAACACCATGTCAACCTTTTCAACCAAGGTCGACTTTGTAACCATGTCGGCCATAAGCATGCCAACCATATGGTGTCAACCTATCAACCAGATACCAGTTGCTTTACCCCAATGTCCCACCCAATGTTTCTTTTTTCGTAATAGCTTCCTTTCAGAATACCATCCAAGAGATACCATGCGGCACCTCTCTTGCTGCTTGTAATGATGCAGTGCATGGATGGAGAATGCTCACATAGAATGCTTACTATACAGTGCTTCTTATTTCCAGAGCACTATGATTTCCCAGAATTCCAGAGTCCTGGGCATGTACTCTGCAGTTCCTCAGTTTGCTCCTGCAAATAATTTATTACAGAAATTCATCTTTTTTCTCCATTCCTCATTATTTGAGCCACTGATCGAAGTTGTAAGGTGTAAGAGTTAAAAATGAAGCACTCAAGTATGGAAGGAGAGGCAGGCTGCATTTCTCGCAAATAGCCCACGAGATTTATGGAGGAACTAAATGGGTATGAAAGCTGTGAGTTCACTGACTCTGCCCTCTTTGTTTAAGGCTTCAAAAAACATTATGGACTTCAGGAGAAGATTTTCCAATCTAGCCATGAAATAGAATTTTTAGCAGGGTGAGCGAGGCTGCGAGCTGCCCCACCTTCTCCTGACCCCATTTGGTTCTGTGGGGATATGCTATAAATCCCTTCAGCAATGATGAGTTTATATGAGTAGAAGGCACAGAAAATGCTTTACATTATGACAATTGGTATTTCCATAACATGATCTCCTTTCACTGTCTCCTGCTATGTTCAGAAATGGGATTCACTGGCTGTTATTTACAGGGAACCCTATTGCAATGTAAGTGATGTAAAGCAAAGTGACAGTGCGAGGATGATACTATCATAAATCCAGAAAATTGCATTTCTCTTCAAGTTGGAGACCAGAGAAAACTGAAAAATTCACATCGATATGTGACATAACCTCTAGTTCAGGGAAGCATTACTTTTGTCTTGGTGACATGATCAATACTTTGGCTGCCTGTCTTGCAGGTGGCACTTACACAGGGGAAAGTCCAGCAGTGCTATGGGAGGGCGTCTATTTTATTTGGAGGCATAGATACTGGGTAAATACAATTCAGGTCATTTATAAAGCACCAAAAAGAAACTCCTGAGAGCAAATACAACTTTGGATCCCTCTGGTTGTCTCGGTTTGCTCTAAACTTCGTTTGGGTCACATAAGGACAGTAGATGCATAGACTAATACCCCATTCACACCACAAATGCCGGGGTCGCTCCTGGGATTAGAAAACGGGTCCATTCCAGGAGCGACCCGGCATTTGCGGTCTGCAAGATCGCCATATGACCCAGTATATTGCCGGGTCAGAGAATTCACATGGGGGCGGAGCGACAGCACGTCGTGAAGGGCCGGGGAGGAGCCATAGCTTGGAGCTAGAGAGGAAATGGGAACAGCGCTTCTTTACTACAATAAATAACACACAATCAATTAAATGTTAAAAAATATTTATGTGAAATACACACAATTAGTACAATTGGAACATTACATTAATGAAAAAAGCCGATTAAATTGCTCACTCCTGGGTATAGTAAAGTGCTGTATCACTGGCTCAATGGATAAACATGAGGTAGGTGCATATTACCACATTGTGGATGGTAAGTCACTGTCCACGGACCAAGGGAAAGGGGAAATGTCACAGGTCCTCTCTGGTGGTGCGGTGTCCTGATGTATAGCCGCTGGAGGTGTCTGTGAAATGGGTCTGGAGATGGAATCCCAATGCCCATGGGTCCTCACTGGTGGTGCTTGGAGTTAACAGCGCTGCCTGCTGCATATTTTGAACGGGACCCGGATTGCTCACCGCGGGTTACCCCGGAAAGATCCAAGGAGCAACCCTGGTAGCTACCAGGGTTGAAATGCCAGGGCATGGCTCCCAGGATTTTGGCCCGGGACCCATTCACACCAGCACTACACCCGGTTTGTTCCCGGGGCCAATGGGGTATCAATGGAGGAGTGGTGTGAAATTGTTTTTTGAGCAAAGAAAAGAGAATCTGATTGGTTGGCCATAGCAACATCCCATCTGAAATAGAACTCCCATCTTAGTAAATAAACCCCTGGGAGTCTCCAGAACAGGAAGTACTTTATGGCATATAGCAGTGATGGAGAATTTGTCCATGCTAAGGGCCAGATTCTCTAAGCTTCAAAAGTGATAAAATGGAGAGTGATAAACAGCCAGCCAATCAGCTCCTGTCTGACATTTTTCAAACACAGTTTGTGATATGGCAGGTAGGAGGTGATTGGCTGGCTGTTTATCACTCTCCATTCTATCACTTTTTAAGCTTAGAGAATCTGGCCCTAAATCTGTTGTGGGGCATGCTGGGATGTGTGCAGTAGTTAACCAACAACAGCTGGAGTGCCAAGGTTCTCCCTCACTGATATATACTGTAGCAATGAGACATGCGGGGAAATTTACTAAGATGTGTATTTTACTTCACATGTGATGTTGCTTTGGGCAACCAATTTTAATTCCTGCATTAATCAATAACATATTTTTTTTAACATTCCAGTTATACATTGAGAAAATTCAGATAATATATATATTACATGCAAAAGTTCCGTTTGTTCGGTGTGGATTATGGTTCAGAGTAAATTACTTGTAAACTGACAACACACTGGTCACTATTCCTTCATTGTAGCATAAGCAAATGGCATGATGTGGTTATTATACTGTAGCAGTGAGTTAACCCTGACACACTGAGGAAGCCTGCATAGCCTTCATTTAATACCTGCTGAATTATATACACCAAGCGGATCTGTTGCAAGGCTACAGAGGGAAAAGTAAAATTAATTTTCAAAGAAATAACAGAAAGGTGTTGGATTTGATTTGCTCTTTGTTTTTTTGACAGAACTGAGCTCTCCCACGGCTTGTGGTTAAGCAGCAGCTTTCTTCTGTCTCAGCAGCAGCACTTACACATACAATCCCGTCATTTTATTCTTCAATGCCGATGCTTAGAAAAATAACAAAAAGGTTCCCTGAGCCAGTCTTTCATTTACTCTCTCCCATTCCCTCTGTGTCTCTCTCCACTGCCTCTTACCCCTTATCTCTCTCTCTCTCTCTCTCTCTCTCTCTCCCTCTCTCTCTCTCTCTCCCTCTCTCGCCTGCATACAGTTGGAGCCCCTATCAACTTTGTTCCTTAGGTCATGGCTCACTATGGCTATCCTATTGTTCTCAGCAGCAATACAATGCATAGAACAATACAGTAGGGGATTAGCAGAGTCATCCTATTACTCACTTAATCTAATTAACAGGCTAAATGAGGAGGGCTCCATCTGTATTTTACTTTTATGTCTCCCTTTGGGGCCTGTTCATACTTGCCTACCATCCTGGAAAGGCCATGAGGTCCCTCTCCATGCCCCAACCACCCTGGAAGGGAGGACAATCATCCCGCAAGCCCCTGGATCCCCGCATTCCTTTCAGCTTCCTCATACCCTGCTGGTTAAATACGGGCATTTGCGGGGCTTAAAAGATTAAAATCATGTAATTTTAGCCCTGCCCCCTGCACTTACACCCGCAAATCATGACCCTTCTAAGGATGGGGCAGGGCTGGATGGAGCAGGGCTACACTCTGGCCCCAGCCCCAGAATCACGGCAAAAGGTGATTTACAGCCACAAATGCAGCCCCCTTTGAAAGTATTCAGGAGCTTGGCCCCTGCAGGTAAAGCCATCTCCATTGTGTTAGTCTTTAGTAGACTAAGGTCTGATGCTGTCCATCTGGGTGGACTGGCAAAGCACAGTGATTGGACAGGATAGAGCAGTGTCTAATAAGATTACCAAATCGGAGCAATGTGGCCACTAAGGCAGGCAACCTAATAACTGATCTCATTTGCTGTCATGACTGCCTGTCACGGGCAAGTTATTGCCAGGACCTGCCCCAATAAGTGACTGCTAATGATTAATGCTGCCTCATACCTGGCACAGGGTAATCCTCTACAGTGGTGATCAGTGTAGCAGGAGGCAGGTTTTCCCCAGTGGTTGCAGCAATTGGATTTTCGAATGCACCATCAAAACTTGCGCTAGGTGCGAATGTTCCTGCAGAGTGTGGCCTCCAAGGTACTCGATCAAGCATTTCAGTTTGCAACCGCTTCTACAACATGCTCTCCTTCCTCCCATAACATGCAAATAAAATGGTAAATCCGCCTATCTGATATTTCCAGTCATTGGCATTTCTTATATAACCCTAACACTACCGTATACAACAGATTACCAAATAAGCAGAGTAGACATCAGCCTATGAGCCTGCGCCTTTTAGGTCACCATGACAACGGATCAAAATAAAATTGATTGGTAAATGTTTGCAACTTAAAGTGAAGCCTTGAAAGTTATAGCATAATTACTTAATTGCTGGCTAATGAAAAACAGATTTTTCATTAGCCAGCAAGCTTGATATTGACAAGCAAGGAGCGACATAATATAATATAATGAGATTTATCAACTTGTGTTGCTTTGTTATATCTCTCTCTTATCTGTGTGGTAAAATTTGAGCCAAGATGAGATAACATGAATGGCGCTGCATGGAAAGTGAGACATTTTATCTATGTTTTCTTTTGTACGTCCTGCAGACCTGGAAATGTAATATATAAAGCTGTACTGTATAGAATTACACAGCAAGGCTGCAGCGGGACACTGGCACTGTTCTTTGAAACTTGGCAGTGTGTTGAGCCCCATTTTGTAGGAATGACAGGTTGAGGATTTGCATCATCAGACACAGATTTATCGGATCCTACGGCCAAGCTCCAATTTACGAAGACTGACTGCTGCCTGAAAACATTGTGAATCACGACCAATGGCTGCAATGGTGATCCAAGGCTGTGTCCTTAGATGCACCATTTAGATCCCACACAAGGGCGTAACTACCATAGGTGCAAGGGGTGCAGCTGCTATGGGTCCCAGAGCTAAAGGGGGCCCATCTTTACAGTCTAAATTATATGATCTATATACATTTATTCAGTTGCTAAATAGGGGCCCTTACAAAACTTTGCTATGGGGCCTTCGAATGTCTAGTTACACCCCTGATCCCACCAATGCATGCAGGAGGCATCTATCTCCTACAGACACTTCCTGCTGCATTTGAATTTTAATTACACGGAATTGTACAGCCGCTTCCTGTGGCTGTGTCACATGGGTCCCCGTGGACACAGTATACTGTATGTGCACAGTGTCCCCTCGCATGGCTCACTACGCTCTGTACACTATTATAATCTCACTGTACGTCCACTTGGATAGTAAAGTAGGAACCAAGCCAACCTGTGACATTCGGCACCAAAAAAATTTGACCATCGCTGGTGTTGAACTTCTGTTACTGTTAATCTAGGCGCGGTCAACTATCTTTAGGCATCTAACTAGACGAGTTAGATTAAGCATGGTCCACCATAACATGGTCAACTAGACATCGTAGATCCATTGACTGGATATGGGATTGGCAGAATACCTTTACTTATTTAAAAGAGCAGGATAGGCTTATGGCAGACAGCAGTGTCAGAAGTTATTAGGGCCTTTCCACTGGATCCTTATAAGCATATTGTGGTATATTTATCAAAGGGTGAAAATCCTATGCAACAAAAATGTCCTATCCATCAAAGTATCCTTTAAAATAATCAGTACCAGTGGCAGTTTTTACCTATGGGTTGCAGGACTGCAGCCCTCCAGGTAAAATCCGCGACTATGTGAAGCCAGATGCAGTCTGTGACACTGGCTTCACTGTGACTGGCAATGGCCCATAAAAATGGGTTCTGCGCATGTGCAGTACCGACGATGCATGAGCCGGAACTTGGACCATGAATATGGTTCTATGGACTGCTGCCGAAGCAGCCCACAGAGGCTGGGGGCCAGCGCATGCATAGTAACGAAGAAGCTAATACACATGTGCTGCTTGCATGACCGCGATGGGATCAGGACCGGCAACGGGGTCCAGCAGCATTGGCAGCGGAGGGGGGGCAGCAATGCAGCAGCCGTCACTGATCAGTACTAAAACCATCTAAAGTTAAGTTGAACAATAAGAAACTAGTGCAAAGTTGTTTGCAAAATGGACATAACATTTTAATAAGCATCTGCAAATGTGGCTTACAGTATTATTTATTGTATGTAGAGCTGTACTCGTTCTGAGATGTATCACCCTGTAGTGGCAGCATGTGTAGCTGGTAAACACTGAGGGCAGATTTTGAAACTTTTTTTTACTAAATGAATGTGAAAAGGGGTTTTCACACTGAATGCATCAAAGGGCTTTTGGCACAGTTTCCAGTAAAAAAAAGTAACTTGTGTAGTTTCATGGCGGCAGTTACGTAGTCAACATAGTGTCCCTGTCAGAATCAGTGTAGTGTTCCTGCGGGCAGCGTAGTCAGCTTGTGTCTGGGACTGTGTGTACGTTCACTCCTAACCGGAGCTTACGCAGTTAGCGTAGTCAGTCAGCATTACGCAGTTAGCATAGTCAGTCAGTGTTACGTAGTTAGGGTAGTCAGTCAGCGTTGTGTCACTGGTTATTACTTTGTGTGGGAACCATTAACCATTTTTAACCTGCCTGACATGACAGGTGTGAATGTTTTCATGAAACACCCACACTATCCACGTCAGCCCAAAGCGTGTATAGTGGGGGTATGAACAGGTCGGGAGGACGCATACCTCGAGGGGCTCACTGCGTCTGCCACGCTTCAGGCTGACGTGGATAGTGGGGGTCTGAAATTGAGGCATTTGCCAGTATGTAACATGGAGCACTGGCAAATGCGACCTTTATTGTGCATGGGACGCGCTTACGCACCGCACCCCCACCCCATTTTTGCATGAGACGCACACGCTACCGAACCCCTTACCCTGACCACCTCCCTGAAGCGGACACGGGCAGGGTTGCCGTACCCTGCCGCACGAATTACTGAGATGCACAAGCCTATGAGACGCTCGTGCTTCTCAGAGAGATGGAGCGCCTCTCCGCCGGCGCCTGCATGATCTGTTCACCTCACGGACCTAGACTGGGGGTGCACGGAGGATGGGGACAGACCACCAGCATTCCCAGGTGCTGGGCTTACCCCCAGCATGTCCGATGGCTTTGCGGGGGTCCCAGGTGACTGATTTCCCGGTGCTTGGAAATAATGTAATTTCCCGGTTCTTATAGATGATGACATCTCCAAGTGCCGGCCCAGGAGCTGCCTCCACTGATGTCTCCCACTTGGCATTATGTTGGGTGGGGATGTTGTGTAAAAGGGTTCAAGCGCCAGGTCGCACCCAAATTGTAGCCGGGTACAAAAACCTTGGTGTAACTCGACGTTTTGGTGTAAAAGTGGTATTAGTATGAATGTGTCTGCTCCCTTTGAGGCAGGTGCTGTTGAAATTTCACCATCTATACTAAGATAAGTATGGTACAACTCAGAATCAGCATTGACGTGTCAGACAATTATAGAGGTTCCCAAACGCGGTCTATTTTCCCAAGTACACGATATCCCTTTGAAGTATCCAATTTACTTCTGGTCTTATTCTGGGTGGGTTCTTGCCTGTCCATGAGGGGATCAGCCACATTGCCAGGGCAGTAACCATAGACATCTGACTAGAATTATTTGTATTAAGTTTATATGTTACCCTTTCTATCATGTTCTTTTATTGTCTTCTAACTGCTTTCCTGTACCCTACTCTCTCCTGTCTTGCTGTGTCTCCGGACACCCTTTGTACGAACAGATGTTACCCGTGCTACATAATTTATTTTGTTCCTACTTAATTACACCCTTTAATTAGCAGTCAAAACTCCATCTCCCAGGCACGCACCATTCCCTGTACGCTCCTTTTAAGTCAGTGACCCATTTAATTACAGATTGCTGTTTATGTCTTGCCTCATAGACAGATACAGGATTGTTGCTTCGGGTACTAGAGATAACAGGTAAATGGGAGAGATATTCATATATACAGAAATAAGGATATTAAACTCATTTTATAACAGAGAACAGGATAATTCTGTCTTCAGTGATACTATATATATAATATATATATATATATATTTACAGTTTCTTATATAGTGCAGCAGATTCCGTTGCACTTTACAACAGTATCTCCTATATATTTGGCTACATCTGTCACTCAAAGTGGGTGTCTGTGTCTATAACGCTCTGTTCCTGGACTTTCCTCTTAATGTGTGATTGCCTTCATCTGTGCTGAACACCTTTCTGAGAAATTAACCTGTTTAAAACAGGTGATGGCAATCATACATTAAGGGGAAGTCTAGAAACAGAGCATTGTGTCCCTCCTGGAGAGGGTCATGTTGGGAGGTATGTGACAGAGAACCAGCCCAGTGAGCCCACAGACAGTGCCAGACACCCACTGACTTCCCATGTTGCCCAGCACTGCTACTCCACAGCCACCAGGTGAGCGCCCCCCTCCCGCGATTTGCGGCAAAACCTCCCCCCCCCCCGCGCGCCCCCCCCTCCCCCATTTCGCGGCAAAAACACCCGCTCCCCCGCGACCCCCCCACCGCGGTTCGCAGCAAAAAAAACCCAGCGACCCCCCCCTCCCGCGATTCGCTGCAAAAAGAACCCCCCACGACCCCTCCCGCAATTCGGGGCGGCACCCCCCCCCCGCGCGCAATTCGCAGCAGCACCCGGATTAAATTGCACATGGAAAACACTGACATGGCTTTGGTCGACAATGAAAAAGGTTGACATGAGTTTTTGAAGATTTATTTTTAATTTTTTTAATTTTTTCATATTCATTGTCATGTGTCGACATGGACACCAATGAAGTGGCACACTTATGTCAACATTTACATGTGTTGACCTTTCTGTGTTGATTTTTTCTTGTGGCGATTCACGTCACCCCCCCCCCGCAACCCCCCCTCCCGCGATTCGCGGCAACCCCCGTGACCCCACACCTCCCGCAATTCGCGGCAACCCCCCACCAGAACCCCTGTGAACCCCGCCCTCCCGCGATTTGCGGCACCCACCCCCGCCCACCCCCTCCCGCAATTCGCGCCCCCCCCCCCCGTGATTCGCGGCAGCTCCAGAATTAAATTGCACATGGAAAACACTGACATGGCTATGGTCGACAATGAAAAAGGTTGACATGAGTTTTTGAAGTTTTTTTTTTCATTTTTTGAATATTTTCATATTCATTCTCATGTGTCGACATGGATACCAATGAAGTGCCACACTTATGTCAACATTTACATGTGTTGACCTTTCTGTGTTGATTTTTTCTTGTGGCGATTTGCGTCACACCCCCCCCACCCCCCCCCCCCACAACCCCCACTCCCGCGATTCACGGCACACACACACACACACCTCCCCCGCGATTCTCGGCACCCCACCACGTGACCCCCCCTCCCGTGATTCACGGCACACCCCCGCGACCCCCCCTCCCATGATTCGCCGCAACCCCCGCCCCGTAACCCCCCCTCCCGCGATTCGCGGCACCCACCCCCGCGACCCCCCCTCCCGCAATTCGCAGCACCCCCCCCCGCGATTCGCGGCAGCTCCAGAATTAAATTGCACATGGAAAACACTTACATGGCTATGGTCGACAATGAAAAAGGTTGACATGAGTTTTTGAAGTTTTTTTTTCATTTTTTGAATGTTTTCATATTCATTCTCATGTGTCGACATGGACACCAATGAAGTGCCACACTTTGTCAACATTTACATGTGTTGACCTTTCTGTGTTGATTTTTTCTTGTGGCGATTCGCGTCACCCCCCCCCCCCCCCCCCCCGGAACCCCCACTCTCGCGATTCACGGCACACACACACCCCCCCGCGATTCTCGGCACCCCACCCCGTGACCCCTCCTCCCGTGATTCACGGCACACCCCCCGCGACCCCCCCTACCATGATTCGCTGCAACCCCCGCCCCCGTAACCCCCCTCCCGCGATTCTCTGCAATCCCTCCCCTCCCGCGATTCACAGCATCCACCCCCCCACAACCCCCCCTCCTGCAATTCGCGGCACCCCCCGCGACCCCCCCTCCTGCAATTCGCGGCACCCTCCGCGACCCCCCCTCCCGCGATTCGCAGACACCTAAGTTGCAATACAGGGCATCTTTCATACAATTCTAACCATATTTCTCATATACAAACGTTCACAAATTAAGGGGGCGCAGCCCCTTACGACGGTGTGAAGAGCGCCCGTAGGGCGCGATGAATCACCTAGTATATATATACATATATATAGTATATATCCCTCTCTCTCTCTATATATATATATATACATATATATATATATTTCTCAGATGGGACCAGAGGTTCCCCGTGCCTGGCACTCCCCAGCAGCTCAATAAAGAGACCTACAGACGGTCTAATCGACAACGTTTCGGGAACTTTTATTATATTCCCTTCGTCAGGTTGTCCTGACGAAGGGAATATAATAAAAGTTCCCGAAACGTTGTCGATTAGACCGTCTGTAGGTCTCTTTATTGAGCTGCTGGGGAGTGCCAGGCACGGGGAACCTCTGGTCCCATCTGAGAAATATATTGTTGTTTGGCTGTGGCACC
This sequence comes from Crinia signifera, assembly GCF_055691185.1. Taxonomy (NCBI): domain Eukaryota; kingdom Metazoa; phylum Chordata; class Amphibia; order Anura; family Myobatrachidae; genus Crinia; species Crinia signifera. Next base: position 70,831,702 of record NC_139218.1, read on the forward strand.
CGCTTTTGCCTCTAAAGCTATTGGAGTTCCGGATCACTTTGTGCAAGTGCATATATATATATATATATATATATATATATATATATATACAGTTGCAGTCAGTCCGGCACTCGACCTCAGAGAGTCCAACCACCTGGGTGCTCTCCGGAAGGTGGGTATAGGTAACAATAGCTAGCAAGCAGCGGCACTCAGCAGGATTTGTGATGGTGATAAAAGGTTTTAATTCCAACGTTTCGAGGCTCTGAAGTGGCCCCTTTGTCAAGGTGTACAAACAATAAGTGACCATGAAGTCCTACCTTAAATACCAGTAGGATCCCGTGCAGAAGATTTCCCCCTCCGTGGAGCGCGCTCCGGCGTCTGTTGTCACTTCTGGGTTGTCAAACAGGAAGTTCCTGTTGTCATGGTTCCATAGACGCTTTGAACACTGTAGACGCAAGCTGGAGCGTGCTGTCAGCGTCGTAGGTTGCCATGGCTCCCTGGAGTGTAATCATCACCGCGGCGCTCACACGGCTGGGGAAAAATAATACAAAATAAGATAAAGTGCAAGTTCCTGGTTCACAATACAGTAATAAAGTGCATGGTTATAATGCAATAAGGAGTAAACAAAATGAAAGTGAAATGAGCTGCTGCGGAGATTAGACACGGGGTTCCGTGTGACATTGAGCCTGACAGAAGGCTCGCATACAAAACGTCATGTAACTGAATTTTCAACAGTATTATTCAACATTCCTGGTGTTAGGGTAAACTGTACCCCTATTTCAGAATAGTCCCCTTACCCTTCACAATGGACCAAAGACAGTACATGAAAAGAAGGGGGGGATACAACCGGGACCTACCCGGATGAAGAGTGAAAGGGGTAAGAGAGGGAGGGAAGAAATGGAAGGAAAGGAGGAAGGGGTGTGAGCCGAGGAAGAATTAAATATAGCAGTTAGCAGATTTAGAATCGAAAAAGAGAGATACAAAAGTATCTCTCTTTTTCGATTCTAAATCTGCTAACTGCTATATTTAATTCTTCCTCGGCTCACGCCCCTTCCTCCTTTCCTTCCATTTCTTCCCTCCCTCTCTTACCCCTTTCACTCTTCATCCGGGTAGGTCCCGGTTGTATCCCCCCCTTCTTTTCATGTACTGTCTTTGGTCCATTGTGAAGGGTAAGGGGACTATTCTGAAATAGGGGTACAGTTTACCCTAACACCAGGAATGTTGAATAATACTGTTGAAAATTCAGTTACATGACGTTTTGTATGCGAGCCTTCTGTCAGGCTCAATGTCACACGGAACCCCGTGTCTAATCTCCGCAGCAGCTCATTTCACTTTCATTTTGTTTACTCCTTATTGCATTATAACCATGCACTTTATTACTGTATTGTGAACCAGGCACTTGCACTTTATCTTATTTTGTATTATTTTTCCCCAGCCGTGTGAGCGCCGCGGTGATGATTACACTCCAGGGAGCCATGGCAACCTACGACACTGACAGCACGCTCCAGCTTGCGTCTACAGTGTTCAAAGCGTCTATGGAACCATGACAACAGGAACTTCCTGTTTGACAACCCGGAAGTGACAACAGACGCCGGAGCGCGCTCCACGGAGGGGGAAATCTTCTGCACGGGATCCTACTGGTATTTAAGGTAGGACTTCATGGTCACTTATTGTTTGTACACCTTGACAAAGGGGCCACTTCAGAGCCTCGAAACGTTGGAATTAAAACCTTTTATCACCATCACAAATCCTGCTGAGTGCCGATGCTTGCTAGCTATTGTTACCTATATATATATATATATATATATATATATATATAGTTGTGCTCATAAGTGTACATACACTAGCAGAATTTGTGATTTTCTGACCATTTGTCAGAGAATAGGAATGACAACTCAAAAACTTTTCTTTCACTCATGGTTAGTGGTTGGGTGAAACCATTTATTGTCAAACAACTGTGTTTACTCTTTTTAAATCAGAATGACAACAGAAACTATCCAAATGACCCTGATCAAAAGTTTACATACCCCAGTTCTTAATAGCGTGCATTGGCCCCTTTAACATCAATGACATCATGAAGTCTTTTGTGGTAGTTGTGGATGAGGCTCTTTATTTTCTCAGATGGTAAAGCTGCCCATTCTTCTAGGCAAAAAGCCTTTAGTTCCTGTAAATTCTTGGGCTGTCTTGCATGAACTGCACGTTTGAGATTTCTTAGGGTGGGTCCTGCGCACTGGGGTGGCGCGGTGCTAGCTGCTGCACTTGTCCGGTGACCGATCCGGATAGTTTGGCAAATGGTTTTCTTTCTGGTAGTGCTGTGCTTTGCTCCTTGGGGTTTGTGTGTGTGTAAATGAATGGATGATTGCTGAGTGGTTTATGCAATGCGTTTTATTTAAACAAGGTGCAGGTTTATACAAGGTGCATACAATGTGAATACAAAGTATCGGTAACCCTGTTACATAACGTGCAGTTTGTAATTATATAATAAAGAAGGGGGGGGGGTTCAATACAATAATGCGTTATTAATGCGAGAGTGGCAGTGGTGACCGTTGTTTTATGTCACCTGATGGTGGGACAGGTAGCGGCGTCCCGCTTGCCTGTTTCCTGGGTATCCTCGATATCCTTAAATCGGTGGTGGTAAGTGGCAAAAAAGTTCCTGAGTTCTTGGGTGCCCAGGTGTGCCTTATTCAGTGGGGGTATGGTTGTGGTGGGGGTACAGCCAGAGGGAAGCCAGCGATGTTCTTAGGTCTCCTTGTGTGTTTTCCTGCGTTTGAGATTTCCCCTGAGTGGCTCAATAATATTGAGGTCAGGAGACTGAGATGGCCACTCCAGAACCTTCACTTTATTCTGCGTAGCCAATGACAGGTTGACATGGCCTTGTGTTTTGGATCATTGTCATGTTGCAACGTCCAAGTACATTCCATGCGCAGCTTCCGGGCTGATGAGTGCAAATTTTCCTCCAGTAATTAACATAACTACTTCATTCATCTTGCCATCAATTTTGACCATGTTTCCAGTGCCTTTGTAGCTCACACATCCCCAAAACATCAGTGATCCACCTCCGTGTTTCACAGTAGGAATGGTGTACCTTTCATCATAGACCTTGTTGACTCCTCTCCAAATGTAACATTTATGGTTGTGGCCAAAAAGTTCAATTTTGGTCTCATCACTCCAAATGACTTTGTTCCAGAAGTTTTGAGGCTTGTCTTTGTGCTGTTTGGAGTATTCTAAGCTGGATACTTTGTGGCATTTGCGTAGTAATGGCTTTCTTCTGGCGACTCGACCATGCAACCCATTTTTCTTCAAATGCCTCCTTGTATTTTATTTGTGGAATTTTCTTTGCATCCCAAACAATTTTCCTGGCAGTTGTGGCTGAAATTGTTGTTGGTCTACCGTAACGTGATTTGGTTTCCCCAAAATCCCTCATTTTCCACTTCTTAATTAGAGGTTGAACACTGCTGATTGGCATTCTCAATTGCTTGGATATCTTTTCATATCCCTTTCCTGTTTTATACTGTTCAATTACCTTTTCCCACAGATCCTTTGACAATTCTTTTGCTTTCCCCATGACTCAGAATCCAGACATGTCAATGCAGCACTGGATGAAAGATGCAAGGGTCTTTTAGGAGACCAGAAACTCACTGACCATTTATACATACACACTGATTATAAGCAACCAGATCACAGGTGAGGATGGATACCTTTAGTAGCCATTCAAACCTGTTTGTGTCAACTTCTGTGTATGTTATCAGGCCAAAATCTCCAGGGTATGTAAACTTTTGATCAGGGTCATTTGGGTAGTTTCTGTTGTCATTATGATTTAAAAAGAGTAAACACAGTTGTTTGACAATAAATGGCTTCCCCCAACCACTAACCATGAGCGAAAGACAAGTTTTTGAGTTATCATTCATATTCTCTGACAAATGGCCAGAAAATCACAAATTCTGCTAGGGTATGTAAACTTATGAACACAACTGTATATAAGGTAGGATTGTCTTGGTTTCAAGTCCATCTCTTCCATTGTCACAGCTGAACTTTACATTGAAGACTAGTGCAACTACAATTCCCCTCATCATTAATTATTACATATAAAGATCATCATTCCAACCAGCACCTTATGCAAATCTGGTAATGTATAGGAGCAACCAACAATTCATTGTTTGTTCTCAAACACCGGAAAACACATGAACAACTATTTTCATCTATTTTCCAACATTTGGGAAACTGACAATTGTTGTTTGACAGTTTGCTAGGTTTTCAGTACAGCTAGTTGGCTGGTTGGAATGATAATCTTAAAACATATGACCACTTTAGGCCCTGACTGTTTGGAGGCCATCAGGATTGTTTTTACTTCAAGTGACATATGAATAGATAATTTTAGACACACATACACGGATGCAGGGGGGGTAAGCGGGCCTGTAAGGGGCTCTACAGGTGCACCTATAGAGAGGAGGATGACCGTGAGCAAACTCTTCTCTAGCTGGCAGTACTGAAGACTCTATTCAACATGGGACTCCGGATGATAAGTGTTGAAAAAAGAGAGCAGCATATGCATTGTGGGCCCCCTTGGACCCCGGGGGCCCACATACACTGCACCCATTATAAATACTTCAGTGGGGCTCTACCTTTGAATAATATGTATAATCGCTGTACTATGGTGTAATTTGTATAATCGGCTATACTGTGGTGTAACATGTATATTGGGCTCTACCATGTGGTATAATCTGTATAAACACCTCTGCTGCAGTGTAACATGTATAGGGTTTTTTTTGTATGTGTGGTGTAATGTGACTTACAGACAATACTGTGTGATTTAATATGTATTGATATTATTCTGTGGCCATGCCCATATATATTTCCGCTGCAGAGGGCAGTAAGAAATCAGGTAGAGTTCGGCTAGAGTAGAAGAGGGGGCATCTTCCTCCTATTGATTCCTCTTGCATCCTCCTTTCTGACAGTGCTTGATGTCGGGACTCCTATGTCACAGTCTAGTGTCCAGGCCCATCGTAAGGACCTGGCCTCCTAAATTACCCTATATCAGGCATGCTGGACCTGGTCTCCATCACTTGCTTTGCCCCTGCTATGTTGGCTGTGCTCTCTGCATGCACAAGGATCGGTCACTGTTCAGGCACTTTGTCTATCTACAGTATAGGCCCCTTTCACATGCTCCGGCTCCTGCCGAGCGGCGAAACCCCGCATGGACAAAAGCCGTGCTGTGCACAGTAGTTAATAATGGACACCATTGTGTCCATTCACACTGGACGGCCATGGCCCGGCCGCCCGGTTGCAGCCAGATGTCACCACTGGAAAGGACGGCTGCCGGGCTGTGACCATCCCAACCATTGTAAACTGTGCACGGCACGGCTTCTTGGCCGTGCGGGGTTTTGCCGCCCGGCAGGAGCCGGAGCATGTGAAAGAGACCTTACAGTATATGTCCATTTCCTGCACGTGCAGTATGGGTTTGGTACCGAACATCAGTGCTTTGCATCCAGTGTACAGGATGTGTCATGACCCGAATCATGACCAAAGTGAACAGATATCTACCCTATGACTAATAACTGACTCCTGTGATCAGCATGTGTGTGAAACGTCTGGAGTCTTCATCATGATTGTCTAGAGAAGAATAATAAGCCTGTGAATATCTCCTGCTGGCTGTTACAGCAAGTGGTTAACTGTTTGGGGGTTTTCTTCTTTTTGTTCTATATAAGAGCAAAGAGAAGACAGCTTAATGGCATGTTAAATACAAGTCTATCTCTTTTTAGCCTTTCTTTTCCAAAGCAACTGTAACATAAAAACCCTTTATTTTAATAGTTATACAGTATACTCAGTATGTTCATTTCCTGTTCTCAAGCATAAACAGGTTATAGAACCAAGGCTTATCATTTATTTATTTATTTATTTATTTATTTACAGTTTCTTTTATAGCGCAGCAAATTCTGTTGCGCTTTACAAAAGGAAAATATATTATAATATTCAGTTATTAAAATGATATTTAAGTACAAATTTAGAGAAGCCCTGGGAACATTTGTACGCTTAACAAGGAAAATATAATTATCTCATGTGACAAATGATGTCAGAATGTGAATAAAATAACTATAACTTTAGATTATCATTATGGTGTTTATTTCAGGATGTCTCAACTGAGCCAGGTTAGAATTCAGTATAGCACGCTTATTCATATGATGTTTTTAAACAACGCCGGCTGCTCGTCTGCGTCATTCCTCTCATCGTCCATGTTAGCGATCTCAATCAGACAATATATTTCCCTCAATATACATCGGGGGTTATTCTAGTCCACATGGTTGCATGCGAATTTGCATGCGAGCACCATGTTTTTTAAAAATGTGTGTGCAAAAAGAGTGTTCGCCAGGGGCACACACCCAATACTGTCGGCGAAGGGTGTGAGGTGGCAGATTTGGGGATATGCCCATGGGAACACCCAGCATTTCATGAGCGTTTCCATAGAAATCACCCTGTGGCGCGGCGTTGGGGGGCAGGCAGCTGACATCACCGGATGACAGCTGCCCGCCCAGTTCTTGTCGAGTGTGCAAGCAAATCTAAGTGACCTAAGAGTGGTGAATGCAAGAAGCTTCACCCCCCCTGTCGGGTTCCTGACAGTCAGGGGGAACGACCCACGGAATCCTGACTGTCGGTAAGTTATACCATATTCGCTCCCCCCCTTTTAGTTACATAGGCTTATTTATAGCTATACATATTGTTTCCTTACAAATAGGTGCGTTTATGTAAACGCCTAAGCATAGGTGCCGATTTATGTTTTTGTTGGTGGGTGCTCAAGCCAAAAATATAGAGGAGTGGCTTCATGGGGAAGGGGTGTGGCCACAAAATAATACCAATTTATATTACGGAGCACAGTTGTCACCAATATTCAAATTATGGCAACAGAGTTCCACATACATAAATGCCCCCACAGTTCAGGTACATAAATGCCCCCCACAGTGCAGGTACATAAATGCCCCCACAGTGCAGGTACTCCGCGGACAGAATACACTCTTCCCAGCATATTGTTTCCCAGGTGGCGGGTCCGGCAATGTGGGTGCTGCGGCCGCAAATTAGCAAGTTAATACGGCGGCGGGACACTGGCCCATGGGTGCTCATCAATTTCTGTGGGTGCTCGGGCCCTTGAGCACCCACAGAATCGGCACATATGGCCTAAGGTGTAGAGAAGCAGGAATAGTATGGGCTGAGTTCTATTTGTACAACTATCTATCTGTTCTAGTGTTAGCTGTTGTGTGATTTTTAACTCTTCATTAAAAGTGTGGAGGAATCTTTCCACTGTTAAATCTGCTTATGCTCAACCTGGGGTTATCTCCCGGGGAAATGAATCCACTGCAAGCTGCAAATTGAAGAAACATATAGCTGCTAAAAAGGAACACTGTTATCTGACTTCAATATCCGAGGAACGCCATAAGCTGAAAAAATATGTTTTCCACAGCAAGTATTACCCTGACAGCAGATGTGGATGAAATAAGTGCAATATCAGGGTATCTTGAGTACTCATCTATGATGACAGGGATATATTGGACATTGGCTAGCAGGCCATAAATATCAACTGCTATTTCATGCCAGACAGTTGTAGGTAATGGAGACATTTGCAAAGGTTCCGGCTTTGAAGTAATGGTAATGAGCTGACACACTGAGCAATGCTGTTATTATATTTTCTACAAATACATATTGGGAAACCAAATCTTTTCCAAGGAGATGCTTTTATGTGATGGCACTTTCAAAGTGATTCTTTTGGACAATGTTTATCATTAAGAGCTGCGGTTTGAGATTTCGGAACCGCTGCTTGAAAGAAAAATAATACACAGAAAACTGGAACATAGTAATTATTCATCAGATGCTAGTGTCTGTATTCCTGATGGTACTCAGTGGTAGGCAGTGCCGGCAACTATTTCTTACTATCAATTATAATTCGTATTACTGGTTCCAGAAATGAATAAAATTCCATAAGCATCTGAAGACTTAAGGTCCATACACACTTGGATATTATGCCCAGCGTCTATGGACAGCAATGATCGCTGTCATCGCTGGGGGGAAAGCCGCACAGTGCATGCACACTGAGCGGCTTTCCCCCCTGCCCGGTGCCATCAGCGGGGGGAGGACGGCTTTGCATAGCGCAGAGCTATTCAAAGCCATACTCAAATCCGCTCCTCTGCTGCTTTCCCGGTGATGATGCTGGAGACGCATCACTGCTCATCGCCGGGGCATACACACTGGGTGGCTTTGAACTGAAAGCTGCACAAACCTTGTGTTTTGAGCGGCTTTCAGCTGAAAGTTGCCCAGCGTGTATGCAGTGGCGTAGCTACGTTTTGGGCGCCCCCCCGCCGTTAGGGGGGGGTGCCCATACCCACCCCCCGCCGCCGCCCCGTCGAGCCCCCCCCCCCCCGGCCGCCCCGTCGCCCCGCTGCCTATGCTAACCCCCTCCCCCGCAGTCTTACCTATTGCGCTGGTCCCGGCGGCTCCGTCTGTTCATCTGCTGAGGACCACCACAAAATGGCTGCCCCCGTACAGCAGACAGTTTCAGAGAAATGTTTGCTATATGGGGGCTGACATTTTGTTGTGGTCCTCATCAGAAGAACGGTGCCGCCGGGACCAGCAAGATACGTAAGTCTGCGGGGGATTGGGGGGGGGGGTAACTATAGCACCGCAGCCCCCGGCACCCCACATGCACAGCGCCCCCCGCGGTGGCGGGGGCTGCGGTGCTATAGTTACGCCCCTGCGTGTATGGGCCTTTATAGAGAGTATGGAAGATACTATACCCTGTAACTATGGGGGTGATTCAGGTCAGCTCGCTAGGCTGAGGTTGTTAGCTGCCTAGCAAGCCCCATGACGCCGTCCAGCTGAATACCCACCATAAAATGCTGGGTGTTCCCTTGCTACAGTCCCTGCCTTCCCGTAGCAAATGGCCCAGTGTCGGGGTTGGGGTCGAATTTGGATGGCTACGAGCTATATAAATCAGCCCCTATAGCTGAGTAGTGGTACTTCTTTTTCATTTGATATACTTTATTAGTTACCAGCCCATCAAAAGGATGGAACCACCGACGCGCACAACACTTGAATTTCCTTCATAGACATAAGACTTATTATATCAAACACCTTTCTCATTGTCTTTTTTTTTACCCTTTAAAGGAGACGTCAGCTTTAAGTTAAGTCCCATACATGCTAGGCCAGGGGTGGCCAAACCTGTCCTCAAGATCTACCAACGGTGCAAGTTGTCCAGGCAACCTGTGGATCTATAGTAGGAATGAATGCAGCAGCTTTGAAAATGTGACTGTTAGTATTGACTACAGCTGTGCACCAGCTAAGTTATCTGGAAAACATGGACCGTTGGTAGATCTTGAGGACCGGTTTGGCCACCCCTGTGCTAGGCAATATAGTAAAAGATATCACTCATATCCTAACAATATCTTTTACTATATCGCCGAGTGTGCACCCGCGCATCGTTAATGACCCAGTACCTCGCCTAAACATGTACAGATGAGCTGCAGCATGGCCCCCGCTTTCCCCGTTGCTCCCCCGCCTTCACTCTTTCCCAGCCATCATCTGCAACTTAGTATTCACTTGACAATGGGGACACCCCACCGGGTCCCTGCCACCACCAATATCAGTGTCAGCAGGGATCGTTAGGTACTTGTGTAGTATCACGGCTCCCACAATGGGCATTGTATAGGAAAAAATCACATCGCACCGCATCGCATCGCATGCCATCGCATGCGATCCGATGCGATGCCATACCATTTTTCACAGAAATCATTGACATGTGTTAAAATCATGTTAAATGCACCCCAAAGGGCATTTGTTACTGTACCACCCCCACTATGAACGCCAACCCGAAGCGTGGCGAGCGCAGCGAGCCCGCGAGGGGCGGCGGTATGCGTCCTACGACCTTTTCATACCCCCACTACCCACGTCAGTGTGGAGTTGAGAACAGAAAGTGTGGCGAGCGCAGTGAGCCACCGAGCCCGAAGCGTAGCGAGCGGACACGGATAGCTGTCAATCCCGTGAGGGGACACGGATACCTGTGAAGGTATCCGCGTCCCCTCGCGGGGCTCGCTGTGCTCGCCACGCTTCGGGCTCGGTGGCTCGCTGCGCTCGCCACACTTTCTATTCTCAACTCCACGCCGACGTGGATAGTGGGGGTATAAAAAGGTCGTAGGACGCGTACCGACGCCCCTCGCGGGCTCGCTGCGCTCGCCACGCTTCGGGTTGGCGTTGATAGTGGGGGTGGTACAGTGTGAAAAAAGACATTTGGGGTGCATTTAACATGTTTGCTAGTAATTTAAATGCATTTGGATGCATTTGTGATCAAAATCGCATGCAATCGCATAGCTTCACATCGCATGGCATGCGATGGCTTGCGATTTTTACAAAAAATGCATAAAAACCCCGGAAAAATCGCATCGCATGCCATCGCATGACACTACATATAGCATGCGATGGCATGCGATGGGAGCCGTGATAGTATACAAGTACCGATCGTTATTGTGTATGGGGCTCAAGATTTATTTTAACTACAGATTTGCTCATTTTTATTGCTCAGGTTCATGCGCAGGAATCTATAACTCTGCCTGGAAGACAGTCTGCACACAGAGATCCTTTTTTAAGATTTCTGGGGGGGAAAAATCAAAATAGACATTTTCTTGTATTTATTTAATCCAACTTTTTACCCATATGCATACACTAAACATACTACATAATGACATCACTTAATTGGCTTTTCTGGGCACACCTTAGTCATTTACTAATATAAACATAACATAAACAAACATAACAACATAAAGCATCTCTCAAAATCTGCATGCACAATATACAGTATGTCATTTATAGTCCCTTTAAAGTTGCAATAATTGTATTATTTAACGGCACAGCAATTTGCGTTTCGCCAGTAAATTCCAAGCAAGACTTTATAATCAATCGCTAGTGTTTGCTGCAGGCTATGTACTCGTCATTCACAACATTGCCAGGATTTTCCTTTACTTCACAAAGTTTTACAAAGTCAGCATAAAATAGAGAATTCCGTTTTCCCTGTAATGAAACACAAAGCCTGGTGCTCTCTGCAAGAACGATTTGTCTAGCTACATGTCTCTGGATTTAACCTTTTTTCAATACTGAGTGCCTCTGTTAGCATCTGTGGTGTGAGATGTGGGGAGCACGGACAGGGGATCTGGCATTTCTAGTAAACTTTTTAATCATGCAGTGCTATAGCAAGGGGAAAGACAATTTGTGAACATTACTAATTAAATGCAATGAATCTGTTTATGATACAGGTTGAGTATCCCGTATCCAAAATGCTCGGGACCAGGAGAATTTTGGATAACGGATTATTCCGTATTTCGGAATATTTTAATATTTCAATGATGTATTTTGAAGTATCTTGCATTTATGCTGTATAAACACATAATATACACACAAATATATTTTATTACCACATAAAATACACACAAACATATTTTAATTGTTCAAAAAACAAGGTTTCAAAACGTGAAACAAAATGTGTGTACTATCTCAGCACTGAATTTGAATGCCAAGCAATCATTGTCTTGCACATATATAGTGCCAGTTACATATCATGTCCCCAGTGATGCTGTTACATATGTCCCCAGTGAGTTTTTAGCAAAAAAAAAAAAAATTTTCACTTTCTGGAATGTCCGTATTTCGGAATAATTCGGATAACGGATATTCGGATACGGGATACTCGACCTGTATTGTATCTCATATTTTCTATATATTGTACTGCACATCTACAACTGCTGGGAAGTTAGCAGCCTCTGACTGCTCTGACTGCCAGAAACTTACAGGCATACAGTAGCTGGAACTTGTAGTTAACTGAAATGCATCACTATACTATAATATACAGTATACTGTTTTAAGTATTTAAAAAAATCTCTTTATTTCTAAAAACATTTAAAGGACTTGTAGCATATTAAAATGAAATCAGCTATTCTAATATTTGGTCCAATTGATTGCATTTTATTGTGCCATGCCAACACTTGTACTTCACACTTTCCTACTCTGCTGGAGTGGCCGGGAGGCTCCTGCATCTCGGGTGGTGCTCCCCACCATCTGGAAGAGCATTCAAATCTCCTGCAGCAGCCAGCCATCCACCTAGCCGCTCACTTACCAAGTGAAATGGTCAATCAGGCCCCAGATGACATGATTTTTGTTAAATTGCATCATTGTAGCCATGCTGTCTGCTTTACAATGCTGGTAATCTTAGAATTGTAGGAGGGGAGGGAGGCAAAATGATACAATTGCTCTGCCACACCCCCTGCATTGCCCACCTACCTTGCCATACACACGAAAAACTAGTGTCCCGCTTGATTCAGGACGGTTGGGAGGATAACACTTCTTCTTTAAAGTGCAGATGTATAAGAACTTAGGGCCTTATTCTGATTGTCTCGTTCGGAGAGTGTATCTTAGCCTACTATGCATGTGTACCATTCACAAGCGCATGTGCAGGTTTGGGCAACCGTGCATGCTCGCAACCCATGAATAGAAATACGCTAGCGAACACACTCGTGCAAAGTAGGCATAATGTGGGCGTATGGATGACCGCGGCCACAAAACTGGGCAAAACTGGGCGGAAGCCAGTGCGTATATTGGGGTGGTGACTACAAGTGTTGGGCGGTGGCTTCGCTCCACTGTGCGAGCGCTCGGACTGATCGAGGTGAAAATCATTTTGCTCAGTAACAGCAAGTCTCACGCCTCGCAGGCCAGCCACTTATCAGCCACACAATCAACACGCACAATAGCTAAAATACATGCCCCTGCACACAATACCCACCCATGCAGCATACAATTTCCTCTCATTAACCAATTAACTAACTACATGGAAGCCACACGGGAAGCACAGATTGGTAGTTTAAACATTTACACTTCTCACTTCTAATGGGGTGTCAAAATGTAAACATGCAAACATTCCAATATCAGCATCTGGGTTTATCCACAACAATTAGAAAGAAATAATAAAAGTTAGGAGAGTGACACATTAATTTTCATATTTTCACATTTGTGGGACACCTACTGTACTTGCCATTTAGTTTGGGAAGTGAAACGTTAACAACACTAAAAAACAGACAGGTAATAACGGTTAATTACTAGTTTAATTTGGGGAGGTTAGTATTTTATTGAAGCCAATAAACACCATGAAAATAGGGCAATTGGTTAACGGGTTGTAAATTACTTGCGAACGCCACTCCCCTGTGTGTTTAGATGCGAACGAATGAGCTTGCGTGCCTTAGAGGCGTGCCTTCACTGGCCGCGTGCGAGTGGGTGCCGTTCACTTGGCTGCGTGCAGATGTGTGTCCAAGCAAATGAACCAGAATAAGGCCCTTAGAGAGAGATAAAGTGAAGATATTACATATAGCAACCGATAAGCTTTTTATGCCTAGAACTTGCTTTGGTTTATTCCTTGCCCAGCTAGTTCATGCTAGAGGATAAACAGAACACTGTGGATATAAGTGTTTGTTAGTATTTTTAGCAATGACCTTCTTGCTTATTAATATAATTTTACCCATGATCTTCTTCACTTGCAGCCTCTATTCATCCATAAATCCCACCTCTGCATTATCCAGGGCTATGTGGATGAATAGGACAGAGTTTGATTTTGTTCTACAAGCAGAGTGAAGGTCACAATCTTTACAACCGTAAACTTAAATAGAATTTCGTTCTATATAGTATCGTGACTATTCTATAAATGGTAAATAAAAAGAAAGAATTCAAGAGAAAAAAACATTCGGATAAAACAGATTTAAAAATGATAAAGTGATAGTCAAAGGAAAATAAGATTGAGAGAAACGTGTGACAGATACTGCATTACGGGATGAACAACCCATACAATGTAGACTGACAGGCAGATCGAAACACAGATAAAATAGAAAAGTGCCTAATGTACAAAGATAAAACTGCAGACCTAAAGCAGTGTGCCAGAAAGCTGAAGACAGATGAAAGACAATGGTTCATTGTGTATGATTTATTTCTTTTCTATTTTATGTTATAGAGAACTTGGGAAATGTTACCTAACAGCTGACCATTCTCCAATAATAAAAGGAATCAATTGCATCATTATCTTAATTAAAATTGCATAATTTAAGGTAAAACCATGGCCTGACTTGTCAAAGCTGAGTGTATATATAGTATTTTACCAAAGGGAAGGAACTCTTTTATTGTTGTTTTGTGTTCTGACATATTTCAGCATCAGAGTATATTTATGAGTGTTAATTAACGATGTATATCACTGTTTACCGCATTGATTTACCGTTGATAGAAGAGCTGGATAAACCATATCTGCGGCCTGACGCTTTGTCCTTCTGCAGTCAGGGTAGCGCTGAAACTGAAACTCTCCTTCAGCATTTCTTATCTTTTTACTCTGTACTGCCAATGTGAGATCCAATAAAGCAGCATACAGTATGTTCAGTTAGCATCTGATACAGAGCCACATGCGCCCTGCATGCAATGCCGATGATCACGTGGTTAAGGGTTGCCTACCTGACCCTCTCCTTCAGAGAGAACATGCTCTGTTCCTGGACAGGAATGTAATCCTACATTACCAGAGAAGTCCAGGAACAGAGCATTTTCTCCCTCATGGAGATGGTCAGGTAGGCAACCCTGGGCTAGATATGAATTTAAATATGCTCCATTCAGTGGGTGCATTATGAGAGTGTTGTATTAGTGCCAATGCAAGTGGATGTGTTCTCAGACACAAAGAGCCTGATTCAGACACGCTTGCTAAGCAGGGTTCTTTTGCTGGTTAGCAAGGAGGTAAACACCGCCTGTCAGGTGAGCGAGCGCCCATCCCCCGCCACCATGCAAATGTCCGCACCTGCATGCAAATGGATGTGTATGCGTACACATCCATTCGTATGCGGTCGAACGGGTGAAAAGTCATTCGATGGTTGCCGACCATCGTTTGATTTCTTTTACTCGTTTGCAAACAAGTCAGTCAGCGGTATCTTTTACTTGCCACGGACATGGATGAATTGTAGGTGGGCGCTGACATCAGGTGACGTCAGCTGCCCAGGCCAAGCAGGCTTCGACATGCCTGCTTTCTCATGGGGACACCCAATGCTTTTGTGGGTGCACCCACCATTTTTGTGGGTGCACCTATAAAATGTTGGGTGTTCCCATGGCACTGTCCCGCTGTACATGCATATTTTCGCCATGTGCAGACACGCAACATAGGTCCCTGCACTGAACTCGGATTTTACTGAGTAAAGCTGAATCACCCCCAGAGTCACAACCATGGACAGACAGGGAAACTTTACCTGCTATAGAGCTGGTGCAGTTTCCATAAGGTGGTGTATAATATAAGGATGCACAATTAGTATACCATCCCGCACAGGTGCTATAAGAGGGCGCCTCAGTCCTTGCAAATTCAGCAACATGGATGTACACAAGGGACACAGTTTATAGCACCATTTGCATAAACACACAGACGGATGCCCGCCAATACACACTGCTTTGTGTGTGTGTGTGTGTGTGTGTGTGTGTGTGTGTGCGTGTGTGCGTGTGTTTCTGTGTGAGACTAACAATCAGGCCATTGTAAATAGTGCCAATAGTATCATTGTAAACCAATAACCACTGATAAATCCTGCAAAATGGCCCTCAGACAGCCCATAATGTATCATTGTATGCATACTATAAAAATGCTTGCCTGGAACTTGGATTCGCTAATGGAAAAAAGGGGACATTTATAGGTTCAACTGGGCATTCCTAATCAAAAAGTGCTCCATGATGGATTGCAAAAGTGTCAGTGAATACAAAGCAAAGCTCGCTGTAAGGCTCACCTCGTGCATGCATGTTCTTCGCTTATGATACATTTCTAAGGCGAAAAGTGTGATAATTTAGCAAATTAGGCCACATTCAGAATCCGATAGTTGTCATGACAACAGTACATTTAAAGCATTGTTTTAGCTGTGTTACTTACTGCATGAGCTGTCATGAATCGCTGCAAGCAAACTGACAATCTGTAGAACAAGACATCTTTAATATAGCCCATTTCAATGTACTCAAACCCCACCAAAAGGAACAGAAATACAATAGATAAGAATATATGTCAAATAAATGGTTTGTCTTGCTTTTTGCATTATTTGGATTTCTGAGTATATTTTGGCTATTTTACTAATCCATGAAAGCTGCTTCTATTGCAATATAATTTCCATAAATATTCCCCTGAGAGAGTTCTACTCAACCAGAGTGGTATAATACGTACAATCATTAGCCAGTGTAGGATGCCAGACAAATACAGATGGATACATCTGAGGTTGGAGTGAATAATCTTGAACCTTAGATCTACAAGTGTAGATAAGCAGTGGGAGCATTGTTATATGGAAGTAACTACAGGTCTACAAAGTATTGCAGCTGCAATGGAAATTATTTATAGATGTGTAACTAAGCTATGAGAGACTGGAATGCAATCAAGAGAGTCCTTAAACTCATGGGGATGGATAGCACTGGTAGCTACAATGTGTCACAACCTCCAGAAGAGACCCCAGACCATGTTATTTAGCTGTCCGGCAAGGCACAGTTCCATCCAGGGGGTCTGTAGTTGCGCAGTACATGCACTTATATTTCCCCCCTCTTTCTAGGTCCAGTGACAAAGTGTCAGCACCTTATGGTAACAGAGTGCAAAATGCAGTATGCAGGGATGGCATTTCCCCTGGTTAATTTCCCATTTCTCACTGAATCAGCAGTATGGGTGCCAGCTAGAATCTCTTCATCGCTGAGCCTTCTAGAGGATTACCTGGGTAACTCAGACAGGGAGCCATGACCTGCCTTTTGGCTCCTGCAAAAAGCCATAATCCCCTTGCGGGGTTGCCTGGTGAAGACCACAAGTGGGTTAGACTCAAAGATCCTGACCTGAGTTCTCACCAATCACCTAGTTATGATTATTGTTGCTGTTGTCCACTCCGAGGGTACTGTTGGTCATATTACTCTTGCTTCAACAAGGAATAACATCCACACCTCATGATTCCAGCACACCACTAGTCAGTCTCCTTTGGCTCTGACACAAGTCTAGAAACTCAAACACCCTAGATTCTGACACAATGATAATTCAACCAGTGGTTCAATTCAGGTATAATCCAATATTCCAATCCAACAGAAAGCTAGTGTCCATTGCATTATAGTCTACAGAGGTGGGATGAAACATAGGAATTTAGAAACACAGAATTTCGGATATAAACCACTTGACACACACTTATACACTTTTTGTCAGGAGCCAATTAACCTAAAATAATATTTTTGGTTTGTGGAAGGCAACCGGAGTACCCGGAGGAAACCCACACAAGTACAAGGAGAATATACAAACCCCACACAGTCAGGGCCGTGTTGGGAATTGAACCCATGATATCAGTTCTCTGAGCCAGTAATGCTAACCCTTACAAATGTCCATATTGCCCAAATATGTTTCAGAAGCTTATGCTGGAGAAGTGAAGTTGAGCAAACTGTTATGAGGCACATACTGTAGCAATAGCAATATTAGGTCATTAAGTCATATCACACATAGCAATTTGAAGTAATTTTCTAAGCGATCTGACTTAACTTGACTAGATCTCTTAGTAATTAAGCAGACATCGCTCTGTGTGTGTGTAGGGCCCATGGTGATAGCAATGTGTGGCACTGTGCGGCGCTATTGCCGGGAGATGTAGAACCAGCATTTACCAAAAACCATATCAAATCGCTTAGCAAGGGACTGCACAACGCATGTGTTTTGTGTAGCGGGTGATAGTGATTAGTGATCTGTGTCACAGAACACTCCCTGCTTCTCCCTGAGCCCTCCACGTGAGCTTAACTGAAATCTCCCATGCTAAATCGCTATGTTTCATTGCTGGTGAACCTCGATCATAGGCGGATTACCCACGGGGCAGTCGCCCCGGGGCCCCCACACATTCTAGGGCCCCAGCCACCCCACTGCTGTGGCGGTGGCGGGTGGGTGCCAGGCAGCGGGACGGGCAGCGGGTGGGTGCCAGCGTGTCCCTGCGGTGTATGTGAGCCAAGGTCCACCATGGGGTCCCTGTGGTGGATGGGAACTAGTAGTTCCCACCTGCCGCAGGGACCCACTGCTGACCTCACATCCGCCGCAGGGACCCAGCGCAGCACCGATCCCTGTAAGGTACTGTCCGGGGGGCCGGGGGGTGTGTGTGTGTGGACTGTGCCGGGCCGTAGAAGGAGTGTGTGTGTGAGGGGGGCGGGACTGTGTGTGTGGGGGGGGGTACAAATCGTGTTGCCCAGGGCCCCCACACACCTTAATCCGGCCCTGACCTCGCTGACACTTTCTGAGTGATCTAGATTCCGGGAAGCTCAAGGGGAATCTCCCATGCTAAATTGTTGGCAGAAATCTTTATGTGTTTAGGCCCCATTCGATATCAGAGAGCCCAATGCTCATGTGAACAGTGACACATAAAAGCAACAAAGATGTGTTGATCTCTTAAATAGGAGATCAAGAAGGAGGACTCACAACAAAGATCACATGTTTATAATGATAGTGTGTTAGTAGGGCTCCATATCAGGGTTGCCTACCCTCCCGGAATGTCCGGGAGGGTCCCGAAAATCGGGTCACCCTCACGGCCCCCCGGAAAGGTGGGCAACCCTCCCGGATTCTGGGGGACCCCCGCCCCCCTCCCTCCCCCTGATTGCGGCTTCCCCCACCCCGGCCGTAGCGTTTAAATTACGTTTTCTGATGATCTCCAGAGAGGGGGCGAAAGTGTCATTATCGCATCGTTTAGCCCCGCCCCCTCCGTGGAGATCGTCAAATTGAGGCACTTTCCTTCATGGGGCGGGGCTTAATGATGTCACATTTAAGCCCCGCCCCACGAACGCCTGCTGAAAGTCTCCTCTCCGGGCTTCTCCCGGAGAGGAGCTTTTTAAAGTCGGCAACCCTGCTCCATATATTTTTGATAGAAAGATAGACAATAAAATAGTGAGAAAACTAGAAAATGACACTTGACTAAAATGTTGTAGAAGCACAACAGTAGCCACATATTTGGCTTTATAATTATGCATATACCATTTGTGTATAATGTAATTTGAGGCATGTGTACACTGTTACAAATATATTAAACTGTTACGATTATACACATAGAGACACCTATAATATAATAAATCAATAATATAATTTTTTCTCATTTAAAAAAATTCTCCCCTGAAAGCTAAATTCAGATAAGTCGCACAGAAGTAACAGGTCCAGTTATACTTACTCACATGTCTGCGAATTTCACATTGCAAAAGCCAGGTCCGGCACAGCTCCGACCCTGGTCCTGTGCTTTTACACTAAATCTGGGCCGCTCATTATACAAAGGGCGACCCAGGCTTAACCCTTCTTATAACCCAAGTCGAATTGCCGGGTTGCTCGACCTTGGGTTATATGGTTTGGTGCTTTCACATTGCACCTTTAACCCAGGTCGTTATGTCAGCAACCTGGGTTCATCTCAAGTTATTTGGGGATGTGAAATGTGTATTAGTAAACTTGTACTGGACTTAGATATGCATTTCCTAAGAACAGCATTACACTATGGATGTAAGTACGGCAATAACAATGCTCTTGTTGTAATAATTGACTCTTCATAGAATGCAGGTATATACCTGCTCACACCAGGCACATCTGAGCACTGCATTTATTTAATCCAGGAAAAATATATACATATATAGCAGTGGTTAGTGAACTCGGTCCTCATTACCTGATGCAGTGCATGTTTTGCAGGTCTCCTCACAGAATCACAAGTGAAATAATTAACTCCACCTGCGGACCTTATAAAATGTGTCTGTGAGTAATTAGTACACCTGTCCACCTCCTGGGTTACCAGCAAAATATGCACTGTGTGGGGTAATGAGGACCGAGTTCCCTAACCACTGATATATAGCAACATGTTAGCAGCTAGCAGTGTTTTCCTGTTATATACACTCAAACTGCATAAACAGCTTTCCTAGGTGCAAGCTAGGGTACTAATAACCTGGGCCCAGGTGTGATAGAAGGACCCAGTGGGGCCCCATCACCCGGCAGCAGCAGCTTCAGCAACTCTTTTCTACTGAGCACATGTGCTGGGCTGCAGTGTGGTCAGGGAACTGCTTAAAGTACTATTTTTTTCTTGTGTTTTATTAGGGTGCATGGCCACATATTCCATGATTAGACCACACTTTAAAAAGTATGGAAAGAAAGGAGGTGTGAAACCGCGCTTCTACCTATTAGTAAGCAACAGTTAAAGGTAAAAATACATTTATTAAAAATACACTTATTTAAATATATCACATATATGAATAAATGGAAAAAATGGTACTAATTGCTGATAAAAAATTAAATATGGAGCCGTGATAGTCACCCAATTTTCTCAAAGGTGAGAGTCTCAGTGTCCGTTCCTATGAATGCTTCCTGATGTATCCCAATGAAGTGGGCCGATGGTGGACTTTAGGAGTGATGTAATTCTCCAGCCTAGGGAGCCCCTGTTGGTAACGGGCTCAACCTGGTTTGTAGGTATGGTGTCCTGGTAAATTTCGGCTGCTGGGATATTTGTTAAGGAAAGCTGGTCCGGTCACAAAGAAATAGCTGAATCTGGGTGACAATAGTGGGTGTCAGGACTCCAATACACCGACGCGTTTCGCTCTTAGAGCTTTTTCAAGGTGATGTGACGACAATTTACCAGGACACCATACCTACAAACCAGGTTGAGCCCGTTACCAACAGGGGCTCCCTAGGCTGGAGAATTACATCACTCCTAAATTGGGTGACTATCACGGCTCCATATTTTATTTTTTATCAGCAATTAGTACCATTTTTTCCATTTATTCATATATGTGATATATTTTAATAAGTGTATTTTTAATAAATGTATTTTTACCTTTAACTGTTGCTTACTAATAGGTAGAAGCGCGGTTTCACACCTCCTTTTCTTTCCATATATTTTGTTTGGGCTTGACACCCTTACTTACGAAACTGCTGCTCTAGCAAAGTCACTCATTTATAGGCACCCTCACGGGACACTTTGTGCCCCACCCCCTTCTTTTTTTTCACACTTTAAAAAGTACCTGGGCCGGGCAAACTCTCTATTTCCCTAGGTCTGAGACAGCAAGTGGGGTAAATGTAATAGGGTGCGACAAGCCAGAGGTGCAGAATTTTATGCAAGAATGGCTGTATTCTAAGGTGGCAATTGTTCACAAGGCAAATTCATGCATGTAATATACAGTATGTGCTGGATGGTTGCCCCAGGGATTGGCAGCCCTACTGTATGTGTATCAGGTGCCAATGCGGTGCCAGGGAATCAGCAAGCCTAACACACACTACCAAGCCTGCCACCAAACTCCTGTGAAACTAGCCAATGGGAGCCAGGGGAATGAGAGCGAGGTGCATGATCCTGATTCCCTGAGGAAGACCCCCAGGGAAAATATCCAGCACATATATTACACACATGATCACATGTATGTTTATAAGTGTTGAACATTTCCCCCATGCACTACACCAGGCATGTCCAACGTTGGCCCTCCAGATGTTGTGAAACTACACATCCCAGCATGCTTTGCCACAGTTTTGCTATTAGAGAATGCTAAAACTATTGCAAAGCATGCTGGGATGTGTAGTTTCAAAACATCTGGAGGGCCAACGTTGGACATGCCTGCACGGCCATGGGTCTTCACACTGTGGCCCTCCAAATGTTGTGAAACTACAAATCCCAGCATGCCTTGCCACAGTTTTGCTATAAGGGAGTGTTAAAACTGTGGCAAGGCATGCTGGGATTTGTAGTTTCAAAACATCTGGCGAACCACAGTTTGAAGACCCATGCACTACACAGTCAGCTCTACAGCCCAGGGGTTCTGCTTTGCTACTTAAACTTTTTGGACAAACTAGTAATTTGGGTGTCGTCTGCTGTTTTTGATGAAGAAAATTATCATGTCTTCAATAGTCAGAATACGACTGAAAACCTCTTCAAAATACTGTGCTATAAAAGTAGTCAATTATAATAAAACAGATGAATCAAAAACTGTGATCTGCATAAATGTCTGCTTATGTGGCTTATAAAGGTTGCTGCATTTGGCCGGGCAGCTTTGGCTCTGTCTTCCCTGCAAGCTATGTGTCTGCAGCCAGATGTCCTTTAGTGGGGACCTCCCGCATCTGCCGGTTGTGTGTTCCAGCTCCATAAATATTAGTACGTGTTGTCAATCCAATCTCATTCTCAATGGACTAGATAGTTATATTAATATACTGAGCACTTTGTATCTATCTCACCAAACATAACGGCAGAGTATTTATCATCACATTATTAGGTTAGACTTTAATAACCCATGTAATTCTTCATATTATGACATATTACAGAGATATGCAAATGATCTCAAATCTGTCAGGAAATTTGTTTATAAAGAGCTTTATTTAATATCATTCATATACAGTATTGTGTGTATAATTTACACTCACATTCAATTGTAATTGCTATAGTCCAGAATTGTACTAACATTTTGTAGCAGTACTCCAGACTCTCCTTGTTCATAGGGAATGATCTATTTATTTATTTATTAACAGTTTCTTATATAGCGCACACATATTCCGCAGCGTTGTACAGAGATTATTTGAACATTCACATCTGTCCCTGCCCCAGTGGAGCTTACAATCTATATTCCCTAGCCAAAGGCGTAACAAAAAAAATTGCACCCCGCCGGGAAAATTTTGGCGCAAATTGAAATCGGTGGTGTACACTACTGGGTACAACAGGAAAAGTTGTGCACATTACTGGGTACAGTAGGGCAAGTTGTGTACTAAAGAGTACAACAGGGTTCAGGTGCCCATACACGGTACAATTGCTGGGTGCAATGAGAAACGCGCTCGCGTCACACATCTCATCGCACAGCTCAAAAAGTATGTGCTGCACATACTTTGGTACTTGTTTCCTAGCAGGGCGCCCAGATTTCCTACGTACGCTAACGTAGTGAAATCGCATTGCATGACCCTTTTTGTGGTGTGAGATGTGAGATGCGGTCTCAGTCGTTAATATGGTAAAACAACACCTAAAACACCACCACTCTCCACGTCACCCCGCAGCGTGGCGAGTGCAGCGAGCCACCGAGCTCAAAGCGTGGCGAGCGGACGCGGAATACATGTAAAGTAATCGGCGTACCCTCGCGGATTACACGCCATATAAAATCAACTCTATGCCGACGTGGACAGTGGGGGTATGAAAAGGTCAGAGGACACGTTCCGCCACCCCTCGCGGGGCTCGCAGTGCTCGCCACGCTTCTGGGTGACGTGGAGAGTGGTGGTGTCTTAGGTGTTTTACCATATGAACTACTGAGATCGCATCTCACATCTCCCGCCACAAAAAAGGGCTATGCGATGCGATTTCACTCAGGGTGCAGTGAATACATTAACTAAATTAACTACTGAGATCGCATCGCACGCATCACAAGGCACAAAAAGCCATGTGATGCGATGTGCGATGCGATTTCCCTACGCAGAATAGCCCACTAAGCAAATAGCTTAGTGGGCGCCCTACTAGGAAACAAGAACCCATACTTTTTGTACTAGATCTCATCTCATCTCATTGTGCAATGAGATGAGATGAGATGCGATGCAATATTGTATACAATAATTGTACCTTTATACTGTTCTGTAGTTTCTTAATGCTGATGAAGTTTTTCATTAAGTGATCTGGATATTCACAAAATGATTTTGCAAGTACGGCCGGCAGAGCAAATTGTTAGAATCATTGCTTGTGTTTGTAAAATAAAACTAACAACAGCGTACAGGCCAATTCCCTTTTGTCAAGAAAGGCTCATTCCCGTTCCTTATTCCGTAAAAATAAATATACTTCAAATGCATGCATTGCAAGAGCCAAGTTCAATACAAATACGACTCAGCAACTCCTTGGAGAGTTTGTGAGCAGAGAAACAAGAGGACTGTGATTATAAATGTTTGACAACTCACTACTGATGTGTATCAATTTCAGAAATGTTTTGCCTATAGGCTATAGGATCTTACTCCTAAGGGCAGTATTCAATGAGGATTTTGACGATGTGCAGCGAATCCTGTTTAGGATTCACTGCACATTCGCCACTGCCCGCCGCGTTCCGGAGCCTCGCCGGCTCCAGTATTCAATGAGTCTGGGGCTCACTGCCCCTGACCGTCGAATTTTAACTCCTGCGGCGATGCCGCAGGGAGCCTGAGGACGGTGGCATGCAGGGAGATGGAAGTCTCCCTGCCTGCCCCAGAATGTTTGTGGGGGGGAGGTGGGCTCCCCGGGAGCCAGGCAGCACAGGCTGCCCCCCGGGATAGCCAACAGGGGACCGGGTATTCACTACACCCGATCGTGCATATGTAATGATCGGGTGCAGTGAATATATGAATATCTAATGAGCGGCTTGGCTCCCGGTCCCCTGCTGGCTGCTCTGTGTAAAAATATATATATATATTTGTTTTAAAATTAAATATATATTCATGTGCTTACAGCACATGAATAAAAATAGCATGCCCCTCCTCAGAATAAAATTCCTGATTTTTTTACACCAAATGTAAAAAAACAAAACACTTTATTTTAAAAGTTCACATTCCACTTCACCATAAAAAGATATCGATTGCTACTCTGTGAATCATGGCGATTAAAACCTTGAAATGTATTCGCCATCTGGTCATTGAATAGGGTGATTCACCGTTTTAGTCAAAAAATCGCCGTACAGCACGAAAATAGCACAAAATCGCCATAAAACATGGCGAATCAGCCTCATTGAATACTGCCCTGCATATTGTGATGCCATACTGTAAGTATAAAAATATGATAGCACCAGGACTGGATAGCCAGGCATTCCCAACTTCAGCTATCAAGGCAAACTAAAGCGGGACACACAGAAATATATATCTGTCCAATATGTCTGGTAATAGGTGGGAGCAAATCACAATCAACCAATTGCTCCCAAATGCTGGAACATGGACAAAAGCAATTGTTCAGGTAAATATGTTAAATCAAATAGATTCAACCAATTTGTCTGAATGACATTTGTCTTTTTTACAATGCTTGGGAGCAAATGAGTGATTATCATATGCTCCCATACCATAGTTACCTACCCTCCTGCATTCTGCAGGAGATTCCTTCAAATAGGAGCAATCTCCCTCTCTCCCTCATTAGTCTACCAATCTCCCTCATTTCACTTAGCCCACATTATACTGTTATATTTTTTGGGGGAAAATGGAATGAGAGATAGATACAATTACAGTGAATCATCAGCAGCATTTCACAGCACTTTAGCAAGTGCTTTGGGGCTCATCTCTCCCTCATTAGTCTACCAATCTCCCTCATGTCACCTAGCCCACATTACAATGTTAAGTTATTTGGGGGGTAGGAAGAAATAAGAGATAGATACATTTACATTGAACCAACAGCACCATTTCCCAGCACTTTACCAAGTATAGTAGCTCTTACTAACTGCTTTGGGGCTCATCTACATTTGGATATAACTCATTTTAAAAGATTTCTCTCAGATGTAGCAGTACACAGACATGCTTCTAGGTGCCATGCTCACAATCACTTTTCACAATCTCTCGATTTATGGAACTAGACATGCCCTTTGGGAGGAGCATGACACGCCCCCTCAATGGGGCGCTTTGCACAATTATATTACCAACTATAATCTCCCTGAAACTAGTTTTCAAAAGTAGGCAAGTATCTCCCATACATTGCCAGATTTATGTTCCCACCAGATAGATTAGACAGATTTTTAGGTGTGTATCCAGCTTTTAACAGTGCAGGTTTTAGTGATATCCATGCTTCATCACTGATTCAGACTAGCATCCAAGTAGGTTCTGTGGAAGAATCTTGCTCTGCTTAGCAGCTAAGTCTGAGCTGGATGCATGTACTGTATTAATGAATGAGAGTTGTACACATCTCAGTTGGCTCTAACTTGTGAAATGACTTATATCCAAATGTAGATGAGCCCCAGAGCAGTTAATAAGAGCTACTATACTTGCTAAAGTGCTGGGAAATGGTGCTGATGATTTAATGTAAATGTATTTATCTCTTATTTTATTTTTCCCCAAAAACTTAACAGTGTAATGTGTGCTAGGTGAAATGAGGGAGATTGCTAGACTAATGAGGGAGAGAGGGAGATTGCTGCTATTTCAGGGAGTCTCCGTAGAATGCAGGAGGTTAGGCAATTATGAATTGCAAGGTAAAGTATAGAGTATATAGCTTTGTTGTTGCCTGTCCTGTAGTCAGATAAATAGCTGTAAATCCTTGATATGTATCCAGCTGACAGAAATAACATAGCACCTTTTACCCCAAGCATCTTACACTGACTTACAATGTGAGCTTCGCTGAACAGCCTCTGCCGTGGATAGTAATATGCAGAGTACACTGCAAGGTTCTGACCATGTCCCATCGGCTGATGAATTTGCAGTGCTATCCCAGAACCATCATAGTATGTTTTATGGGAGGCATTGGGGACCAATCATGAGCATTTCACTCTCTGACACTGAGGGCTGCAGGTAGAAGGCATCAGTTAAATGATGGTAGCAGCAACTGTGATTCACACAGCTATAATTCCCCTAAAGAGGATTGGTGACATCATAAAGCACCGATCTGTCCGAAGGGCAGTGGATCCGTCAGTGTCGCTGGGGTCTTTGGTATGAGTGCAGGCTCCTCAAAACATAATGTTTTATACACTAGGGAGCTGAATAGGTGTTGGCTGATGGCCCGATGCAAAAAACAAGGCCATCCATATTCCGCTACCGATTACACTGCAGATAGCAATCCTTCTCTCTTGTAGCAGTGGACGACAGTCAAAGAGCATAAAAGCAGAACTATTACTGAATGTGGACAGGCATTATGTCCTCAGGTCAGAAAGCAGCATAACTCTAACCGGAGTGAGGACAGCAAGGATAGGTGTCTTGTTTTTTTTGTTTTTTTTATTGTTTCAAAATTTCATATAACAGTCCAAGGGGGTACACAATCCCCTTAAAAATACACAAAACATACACATTACACATACAATACAAGGACTCACACTTTAACACTAACAAGACAAGACATTGTATCATTTTACTCTATGGTTTGTATTTCATGATTTCATAATTTTATAGTTTTGATGGGTAGATTAATTAATTTGGCGACACTCGGAATTCTGATCCTTTATTCAACTACCACTATATAGTCCTTCTCGATATATTTCCCACTTTCTCCATAATTTAACTATTCTAGAACTACCATTTTTCCCCAGAGTTTCCATCTTATAGCTGAGGTCTATTTTATATATTACCGTCTGAGAGGTTGGGGGCTGCTCTTGTTTCCATAATTGAGCTATGGCAGTTATCGTAGCGCTAATTATTTGGTTTAAGGGCCCCATACATCAGCAATTAATTGTGACAATTTTCAGATATGGAGATGATTGCCACAATTAATTTTAGATGTGTGGGCTCCCCCTTTTGGCAATCCCAATCACAATCGCCAATCGATTGCTTAATCAGGTTTTTAAACATGTTTAATAATCTGGTATTATCTGCAGATCTTTTTTAGATGTGTGGGCATTCCCAATTCGTTTTCTTCATCTATTTACATTATGAACAGCTGAAATGACAATCGATTGGGGCAATTTCCAGATATGAAGATGCAATCTTTAGATGGAAAAATCTGCCGATCACTGAAAAAAACTGTAATGTGTGGGCAAAGTCGGATAGATCTGAAAATCCATTTATCTGGCCAAAATATCCCAATATCTGAAAATCCATAAAGTGTGATTGCTGATGTATGGGGCCCATTAAGCACATATTTTTTTGCACTATTTAGATTTAGGTTTGATGGGACTATATGTAGTAGTATCAACTGTGGTGTCAGTTGAATTCTAATGGGCCCCATACATCAGCAATCACAATTTATGGATTTTCAGATATTGGGATATTTTGGCCAGATAAATGGATTTTCAGATCTATCTGACTTTGCCCACACATTACAGTTTTTTTCAGTGATCGGCAGATTTTTCCATCTAAAGATTGCATCTTCATATCTGGAAATTGCCCCAATCGATTGTCATTTCAGCTGTTCATAATGTAAATAGATGAAGAAAACGAATTGGGAATGCCCACACATCTAAAAAAGATCTGCAGATAATACCAGATTATTAAACATGTTTAAAAACCTGATTAAGCAATCGATTGGCGATTGTGATTGGGATTGCCAAAAGGGGGAGCCCACACATCTAAAATTAATTGTGGCAATCATCTCCATATCTGAAAATTGTCACAATTAATTGCTGATGTATGGGGCCCTTAATGGGCCCCATACATCAGCAATCACAATTTATGGATTTTCAGATATTGGGATATTTTGGCCAGATAAATGGATTTTCAGATCTATCTGACTTTGCCCACACATTACAGATTTTTTCAGTGATCGGCAGATTTTTCCATCTAAAGATTGCATCTTCATATCTGGAAATTGCCCCAATCGATTGTCATTTCAGCTGTTCATAATGTAAATAGATGAAGAAAACGAATTGGGAATGCCCACACATCTAAAAAAGATCTGCAGATAATACCAGATTATTAAACATGTTTAAAAACCTGATTAAGCAATCGATTGGCGATTGTGATTGGGATTGCCAAAAGGGGGAGCCCACACATCTAAAATTAATTGTGGCAATCATCTCCATATCTGAAAATTGTCACAATTAATTGCTGATGTATGGGGCCCTTAAAGATTGCATCTTCATATCTGGAAATTGCCCCAATCGATTGTCATTTCAGCTGTTCATAATGTAAATAGATGAAGAAAACGAATTGGGAATGCCCACACATCTAAAAAAGATCTGCAGATAATACCAGATTATTAAACATGTTTAAAAACCTGATTAAGCAATCGATTGGCGATTGTGATTGGGATTGCCAAAAGGGGGAGCCCACACATCTAAAATTAATTGTGGCAATCATCTCCATATCTGAAAATTGTCACAATTAATTGCTGATGTATGGGGCCCTTAAGTCCCAAGATCTCTAAAAGGAACTTTTCCATATCTAGCCAGAAGTTCTCTAGTTTTTTACAGGCCCAGAAAATATGTATAAGATCCCCTCTTTCTACACATCTCCAACATACATCTGGTTGCTGAGGGAAGAATCTATTAATTTTTGCTGGTGTATAGTACATCTGATAGAAAATGTTTAAGTATCTTTCAATGTGTGTTGTGGATTTGGACATTTGATGAACTGACTTGAACAATTGTGTCCATTGCGTCATTTCCAGGGAGAAATTCAGCTCGCCTTCCCATTTCTCTTGCCAGCTGGTTTTGGCTTCCTCTCTCTCTTGTAACAATTTCTTGTACCATAAGTAATTCCTCCCTTTCTATTGACCCCAGAGATATGGTTCATCATTTCCCTTGGCAATATGGCCATTTCCTTTATAATATAGGCATTGGATTGTATCCAATGCCTGATTTGGAGATACTTATGAAATTCAGTCTTTGGGATCCCATATTTACTTTTAATCTGTTCAAACGACATGAGTTGCCTGTTTTCATAAAGATCCGCTAATGTTTCTATAGCAAAGTTTCTCCATCTATCCAAATTCAGGTTTGGGATCACCTTGGCTACTGCTTCTAATGAGAGGTGCCCTATTGGGGCCCCCAGTAACCCCTGTTTGTCTAATAATTTATACAGAGACGTGCGGTGAGGTCAGTGGTTGGTGAGGCACTGGCAGCAGAATGACTTGGTACAGGGGAGCGGCGGGTCCTGCAAACATCAAGGGCGCCATAGCAGCCGCATATCCTGCACCTGTTGTAGTTATGCCACTGCACTCAACCTCCATAGTGGTACCCTTATACGCCATATGCAACAGTAATACACCATTTACACATATTGCCACACAGTAAAGCCCCTTACACATATGCACACCTTAGTAATTCCCTTTTACAAATTATGTCACACCTTATTAATCCACTGATTCAAATAATTCTCCCATACACAAGCTGTTAGCTACACATTATTTATGCCCTTATACACATAATACACCTTACACATATGCCCTACATGATTAATGGCCATATACACATAAGGCCTTTTACACATATGCCCCACATTCTTTATGCCCTTCTATACGTAATGTGCCTTACACATATGCCCCATATGATTAATGCCCATATAAGGCCATGTACATTTATGCCCCACATTACTTACAGTATGCCCTTATACACATAATGCACCTTACACATATGTCCTACATGATTAATGCCCATATACATATAAGGCCTGTACATATATGCCCCACATTACTTATACCCTTATACACATAATGACAAATAATGGCCTATACACATTTTTAATTCCCATATACACATAATGGTCTTTACATATGCCCCACATTATTAAATGACCTTATACACAGAATGCTCATTACATTGCCCCACATTATTAAAATTGCTCTTAAACAGATAATGCACCTTACACATATTCCCACTGTCTGCTCCCCGGCTCTCAAAGTGGCAAAGTTGATATATCCAACTTCCAGTAGCAATGGTTGGGAGAAAAGAGGACTCTCTTTGTGGGGCACTCTTACTATGTCAAATGGTAGTTTAAAAACGTAACTTTTATGAGATATTCTTTTAAGATAAATTAGACAAATAGGCCTTCTAAATAAGAATAAAATAGGTAAATGGATAAGTAGAAAGAACTTTCTACGTCCCTTGTGCAGTGAGCCTTTACAGTATATGCTATGCACTGGGGGATGTTTCGATTGGTAGAAAGGATAATTTCCCCTCTGGGGATCTTGAATAAGTAATGTATACCCAGTGTGGCCGGAGCTCTGTGGTCTGGGAATCGTTATGGAGGCAAAGGTTTGTATTGTTAGAATCCTGTATGAAGTAGTACTGAGGGGTATATTCCCTAATATAAATAAAGGATTCTAAATATTTTTACTGAGGGTAAGATTCCCTCCACGGAGGAGACTGCTTATAATTATAGTGCCTGGTGTTGTAAACTCTAGGTCTGGCTGCAGCAGATCGATGTCTGTGACAGCAGGGTCTGAATGTATCTTTTGGTTGAGAATGCTATTGGTAATCTGCAACATTATAAACCTTTTCATACATGTTGCAACAAAATCTCACTCAGTGTTGCCATAGCCTGGTTACCTCAGTGTCCTGAGAGTAAATGGTATGTTTTAGACAAATCACAATCAATGAATCACTTTTGCTCAATGATATGTGTGAGTTACTCAACACTATACCTGTTTTGGCAGATGCTTCTTAGGTCTGTGCTAGAGAAATTGCATCAGCAACAGGTGTGTATTCTATGTCACAGATAGAGATCACAGTCCGTTATTATTGCACCAGAACGGACAATCAATTGCATACTTTCCACAGTGTGTCTGTGCGGTACAGCTACCTGTTGAGTGACCAGAGCAGGCCACAATCATAAACACCAAAGTGACAAGCGTGTGTTTTATGCCACGGATAGAGATCACAGTCAGTTATTGTTGCACCAGACCAAACGGTCAGTAGCATATTTTCCACCGTGTGTCTGTACAGTGGTCTATGGCAGATCACAAAATTATCTTAAGCATTTATCCCTGTTGGGTGACCAGAGCAGGTTACCGTCATAAACACAGAGGCGACAGGCTTGTATTCTATGTTGATATCAAGGATCGCAATCAATTAGTTATTACACCAAGGCTGGCAGTCAGTAATTTGTCTTCCACAATGGATCTATGCAATATCAAGCATCTATTTTAGTCTATAGCAGATCATACAGATTTTTAAACATTTATTACTGTTGGGTGACCAGAGCGGCTCACCGTTATAAGTAAGCCAATGATCACTGATGCTGGTTAGTATATTTCTGTTCAGTCCAAAAGAGTAATATATTCTGACACAATCAATTGACCAATCGCTTAAATTTCACAGTGTATCTGTGCAGATTGCACAGATAATGGATCTCTACTATTCAGCAGTGTGTTCTTGTGTGAACAAATAATTTATACAGTATTCTGATGTTGGTCTGGCCGACCTACAGTAGTGGTAAGATATCTGTCTGTGTGTACTTGCTATCATACCCAGTGCCCGAAAAAGTAAAGTCCAAGCAGTGGTTCAATCTTTCAAGCAATGCTTGTCAGGGCTGTGTCAGCAGATGTTACACTCAGAAGATTTCTCCTATGGATCAGCCTGGCCCTTTAGTATCAATCGGATTTTCTGCTTTCTACTAGTCATGCAAACGTGCATAGGACTAGAGATGAGAGGGTTTCCGATTGGACTTTAGGGTCATAGAGATATCCAACTTCCAGACAGGTGGCCCCCCGGCATCTGCATTTCCCCTACTGCCCTCCCGTCTCTGGCTTTAACCCGGCTGCCCAGTTCCTGCCCTGGGGCTGCCACTTACCCTCAGGCTCCTGGCAGGGCTCCTGGGTCCTCCTGCTGGATGTCTCCTTGGCATGTAGCTGTCAGCTGACAGCAGCCATGTGCTCGGCACTGCAGAGACGCCCACGGGGTCTGGAGTCCTCTATGCCGGACATCCAGGAAGGGGGGCTGGGGTACGGAGATCCGGGTTCGGAAGGAAGGCTTTCACCCGCCAGGTGAGGGGGGAGCCGTTATTTAGGTCTGTGCAGCCGCCGTATGGGAAGGGGAGGGAAAGCTGGTGCGGAGGTTCTTGCACACGCAGTGTGAGGAAGCGGGGGGGCGGTGCGGAGGGTGCAGCAGTGGGGTTGCTTCTGCTGCGCTGACAGACAGCAGAGTGAGACCAATCATAGCTGCCTCAGTGACAGGACCAGCACCCCCTGTCCCTGAGGCACCGCTATAGGTGCCGCCTATACAGGCTTTTTAATGGGATTTTGCAGCCTGCTGCTTGGCCCCGCCCCCTGCCTGCCCCCTGTTTCTGGACCTGAACATTGATAGCCGGAGGCACAGCTCCCAATGCCTCTTAAACCAATAATAAGAAAAAAATGATGGTGTAAAAATTAATAGGATGATATAAAGCATATACTTATGGCACATAATATGTGTCATAAGTATTTTCTTTGTATTATTTTACTATGTTTATCATTATTGACAGGGGAGGCACTGCCTCCCCTGCCTCCCCTGACTGCACGTCCCTGAATTTATACCATTCTTTCAGAATTACTTCTATAGATTTTGGTTGTGCCTTACTTCTTTCCCAACTTTGGGGCGGGAGCCATATTATATCCCCTAAAGGTATGCCGCTGGCACAATTATCCTCCGGGTCAAGGCCCCAGTTATCTTTATTGGGTCCTCTCCACTGTTTGATCTGATCTATCAGGGTAGCTGCTTGATATAATTCCAGGTTTGGGAAGCCTAGGCCTCCTCTATCTTTAGGGAGCATTAGATATTTTTTCGCTATTCTTGCACGTTTGTTTCTCCAAATATATCTGTTCAGTACCGCGTTAAATCTGGCTATCCAGTACTTAGGCAACAATCTTGGAATTGCCCGATACAAATATACAATTTTTGGCAATAAGAACATTTTGGCCATTGCCACTCTACCCATTAGGGATGCTTCTATATTCATCCATTTATTAACTTTCATATTTAAATGGTGGAGCAGAGGTCCATAGTTAAACTCTATCAAGTTCTTTTCATTAGATACCAGATGGATGCCTAGATACTGCATTGCCCTCTCCTTAGGATAGGTGTCTTGTAACCCAAATTAGGATTACATTCTTGTACCTTTAAAAATCTTACTAATAATTAACAAAAAAGTTATTTTATCCTATTTTCATATGTAAATTTGCAGATGGTTCTGCTTCAGTTATTGAACCAAACTGAACTTAAAGTACAGTAACTGTAGCAGAACCAGCCTGCTTGTAGGGGACGTATGGGTAAAAACCAGACCCGGACAAGACCCGGACTGGACATCAAACTCTGCATTCCAGAGCTTGTAGTGTCCAGTTCGGGGTGTCCTGTCCAGCTGTCACCAGGGAGAGGAGGAGGGGAAGAACAAAGCCTTCCTGGCATGTAGCAAAAACTGGAATGGACCACACGGGGAGGCTCTAATCTCCTCTTCACCATGTCCCTGGTAAAAGCTACCACAGGCATCCCCCCAGATAAGACATGGGAATGCTGGACCGGACATCAAACTCTGCATTCTGGAGCTTGTAGTGTCTGGTCTGGCGTTCCGTGGTCTTGTCCGGGTCCGGTTTTTACTTAGTCCCCTTGTAGGGTTCCGTTGGCCAAAGCCATTCCAAAGGGTGCTGCTTCGGAATAAGCACTGCAGCTTTCAAAGCAATAAATGACAATTTGATGGGTTCTGGAAGGGGATGAAAATAAATCACTCTCGATTGCTACACAGCCTGGATAGAGTAGTGTTTATCAAGCCTGTAGTGGACTTAGGAACGTCAAGTTGTTACAAAGACTGCAAATAATAGCTTTATGTGCAATAATTATAGCAGACCACATCTTCCATCATCTACTGTCTGGGGAGCCATAGGATATAAGCCAGGGTGGTTTTAGCAGGGTAAGATAATGTATGTACAGCATGCTGCCCATAATCAGCAACGGTGTCCGGTCTCCTTTGGCAAACATCCAGTCTTCCATATTTGCCAATACACACTATAGCAGAAGTTAGTTAGTCCTGAAATTTGGCCCTAATATTACCAGGATTTGAATTCCAGGATTGGAGTCTCCAATCCTGGGATTTCAGGATTAGACTGAGCATGCGCAGTCTAATGCAGGGCAGTGTCTGAGCACCTGCTCAGAAGCTGCCTGGCTCTGAGCAGCGTGATCCCAACAGCCGCACCCACCGCCCTGGTGAGTACATTTGTGGGGTGGTCAGTTTGGGGGGGGGGCGGGTGGATTTTTTATTAGGGAGGCCAATCTCGGATCCCGTGAATCCTGGGATTGAGCATTTTTTTATCACGAATCCCAGGATTGGAAAGAATGCCCTTGGATTGGCATACCTATTAAGCACACAGGTGGCATAGTAAATAAGTCACATGGTCTGTTGATCATGCTGTGACTGATGAGCGATATAGCCTGCTCTGCACATCTGCAGAAAATGTCTTGCATCTACCAGACCCCACACCATGAAATTTGTGCATAAACCATTTCGTTTACATACAAATATAAATTAGGCCGTACTGTAGGTAGGAAAATTTCCAGTACTACCAGGCAATAATGAAACTGTCTGATACTGTCTGATACTGTCCATCTGTTCTTATGCAGAATTTTCTTTAGAATCCAGATATACAACACAAAACAAATCATATCTCCCGTCTACTCAACCAAGATCCCACAAACCAGAAACCTCACCCCCAAGTAGATAAATCCCATTCTTTATTGAAGCCAAACATCTGGGCTAGACTGCAAAGCTTGGGACTGCTCTGAGCTATGCATACAGTGACTGAAGGAGGAAGCATGCAATGATATGTGTCACTATGTGTTTCCTCCTGCAGGAATGAATGAGGAAAGAGGCTACAACATTGTTCTTTGTACAGATGTAATGTCTGTATGCCATTGTTTCCAAGCGGTTCTCAAACTGTGGGTCCTGACCCCAAAGTGGGTCCCGACCTTCTCAGCATGGGATCGCGACTCCATGTTGGTGGCCATCAGGCTGATGACTTTTCTAATCTCAGTCAGTGATTCAAGGAGTCTGACAAATCTGTTGAATTGTCTGTTATTTTAGACTCCTCGCATCATTTTGCGCCTCCACAACACTGCCATGTATGTGCTGTCTACTGTGACTACACGTGTGATTGATGACCTTCTGCAGTAACTTGCTGGGGTCCTGTCATTATTTTTATTGTCTGATGTGGTCCAAGAGCAAAATAGTTTGAGGACCTCTGGTGTAGACAATCACAATGCACAATCATCAGAATTTTGGAAAACAAAGTCAAATCCAATTCACGCAGGCATCTTATTATATGTTGGTATTTTTGTTATCTCATACTTCTAGTTAGTATACATTTTTGAAAAGTCACGAGGATTGTCTCCAGTGCATCTCGGAGCATCAAGTCCATACCAGATATTATCATTAGCCTGCTGGCACCTTCATAGCTTCTCATGCATCTCAGATCTTGACATTAGACCAGGCATGTCCAACTTAGGCCCTCCAGCTGTTGTGAAACTATACATCCCAGCATGCCTTGCCATAGTTTTAGCATTCCCTAATAGCAAAACTATGGCAAAGCTTGATGGGACTTGTAGGTTCACAACAGCTGGAGGACCATAGTTTGGACATGTCTGCATTAGGTACTGTATGTCCTAAGGCTGTAAATATTATCTGTGTACAAACCTTCAACATGATAATTTATTATGCCTCTGATTTAATTAGTTTTTGCATGTCTTCATTAATAAGCATTATTGCATGTGCCTCGAAGACAAAAGAAGTGTGAAATGTTTGGAAATCCATCTTGAAAAAGCCATCAGTGTGATGGGTGTGGTATAGGGTTCCGACAGTCGGGATCCCGACAGTCATTAGCCCACGTCGGGATCCCGACTGGCCGGACTCAGACAGCATGGCCAGTGCAACAAAGCCCCTTGCGGGCTCGCTACGCTCGCCACCTATTCTATTCTCCCTCTGTTGGGGTCGTGGACCCCCATGAGGGAGAATAGCTGACGGCCGTCGGGAACCCGTCTGTTGGTGTTTTAACAGTCGGGATCCCGACATCGGGTAAATGACTGTTGGGATCCCGACTGTCGGGACCCGGTCCAGCACCCAGTGTGACATCTTACAGTTTCCCATTATTAGTACTGACATCTTTAGATAGGCTCCATATGAGTCCACTATCTATATAATCTAGATGTCAGCCAAAGATTATTAATATGAAGGGTAATGCTGTATTATATAGTTCTAACTTTATTGTATAAGCACAAGGAATTCCATGAGATGTGTTTGATAAAACATTCTGTGCTGCATTGTTGAGAGGTGGTTTTGGTACTTGTAGGCTGCTAATGTTAGAGGTGATGTGAATGAAGCAGTACATGGATGGCGTTGCTTTTCACTCTAATCTCTTGCAGAGATGTGTTTAGTAAAGTCAGAAAAAAATAAATTGACTTTTCATTTTTAGAATAATACAGCTATGAGCAGAAGCCTGGGTAATGGATGAAACATTTGCACACACATTAGCGCACTATTGTTGCAAAACCACTCATATGCTGCGTGATCTCTGTGTCCTGCAAATTCCATGTTTCAGCCTCATGCAAATAGAAGACTAATTTACCTCAGAAACTGTGACTGTCTCACATAAAACATTTTATATAGTGATTCTGGTCTAGGCCATGGTCTATTTAGCAGTGTTCTTGAGTGTCCTTGTTTTTCACTAAAACATTAATGTCTGTTAGAGAAGAAAAACCAGCATGAATGCATGTTTAATTTGATGCATAATGTATATATACCGGTATATAAACCATACAGGGGCGGATTGGGAATAAAAAGCAGCCCGGGAAATATCTTCAAGCAGCCCTAATGGGGGTGCGGACGCAATTTTTGTTTGGGGCGTGGCCTAGCGTTATGGGGGTGTGGCCTATTTCAACAAGGCCACACCCCATTGTTCGCCGCTGTAGGGGCATGGCAAGTGGCTCTCTGAGCTGCTGGCTATGTCCCCAGCCCCTCAGACGCACAGCGTCTATTCTGCAGCCTGTGGGGCTGGGGAAATAGAGACAGGGGGGTGACAGGGAGTCTCCCAACTGCCCCACCACCACCACCACATGGGGTGAGAGTAAAGTTGTAGGGTGGAAGAGGATGCAGGGAGGGAGGGGGGAATGCAGGGTGGCGTAGAATGCTTGGAGGGGAGATGCAGGGTGGCTGAG
Organism: Crinia signifera; assembly: GCF_055691185.1. Classification (NCBI taxonomy): domain Eukaryota; kingdom Metazoa; phylum Chordata; class Amphibia; order Anura; family Myobatrachidae; genus Crinia; species Crinia signifera. Next base: position 70,869,400 of record NC_139218.1, read on the forward strand.
GACGAATGGAGGTAGGACGTATGCAGGATGGCACAGGACGAAGAGTGTGAGGGGGGCATGGTGGCACAGAATGCAGGGTAGGAGGGGGAATGCAGAGAGGCAGAGGATGCAGGGAGGGGAGTCGCAAAGTGGTGGAGGATGCAGGGAGGGGAGATGCAGAGTGGCGTAGGTTGCATGGTGGCAGAGGATACAGGGAAGGGGACGCAGGGTGGCATAGCATATGGGGTGACAGAAGGGAGATGCAGAGTGGCATAGGATGTGGGGTGGTGGAAGATTCAGGTAGGGAGGGGGGAAGCAGGGTGGCGGAGGAAGCAGGGTGGGAGGGGGTATGCAGGGTGGTGTATGTGTGTGTATATATATATATATATATATATATATATATATACACACACACACACACACACAGTATATATATATATATATATATATATATATATATATATACACACACACACACACACACACACACAGTATATATATATATATATATATACACACACACACACACACACACACACACAATGGTCGAAGTGGAAATTTTGAAGTGGGGGTATGGAAAAATGAAGAATGTTGTTCAGCTCCAGAAAAGGGGGCATGGCCACATAAAAAGGGGGTGTGGTCACACAAAGCTAGAGGAGTCGCTTCATCACAATAGGGTGTGGCCATGAATGCCACATACCATACTGAGCCTAGCACATGCACCTCACTTACTGCTGGGGTGATGCTGGCCGCTATTTGGGGAATGGAGGTGGGTCAGGTGTAGATGGGGTTCTGAAGGCACTCTCTGCAGGCTTGGCTGGGATGTGAGAGGGTCAGTGGGGTATGATGCGGCATCCCTATACTGTAGGACAATGGGAGTGCGCTATGCTGGGGCGACAGGGGTGCAGGGCAGTCGGGGAACACGTTGTACCTGATGGTCGGCTGCCGTTGCCGGCTCCTGCCGGTCACGATGCTGAGCGCTGGCTCCGGCTTGTAGTAGCTCCCCCCCACTGTTGGCAGCGGCCGTCTCTGGGGCTGCTGACCGGACCTTCTCCAGGGGCTGGCGGCTTCTCAGGCAGGCCTCCGTCAGACAGTTTGGCTGGTGCCCTCTTCCTGGGCGCCATCACTAGGCGCACCCGACCCCTCTCCTCTGCTGGGGACGGCGGCTGTCCGTCACCGCCAGGTACCGCTGCAGCTTGTTGCGCGTCTTCCTCTCTGCTGGTCACTGCCCGGCAATCTCCCTCTTGCTCCCCCCACGTCTCCTCTTCTTCCCACGCTGGTCTTTCTTTTTACTTGCTACTTCTCCGCTCTCCTCCATCAATCAGGCTCCTTGATCCGCCCCCTTGTTGGAGAAATGTCCATCAAAGTGATGAGGGGAGAAAAAAAAGTTCAGTGCTCGAAGTGCCGGTATGTCATACTGTGTATACTGTATACCGGCCCACTTCGAGTATATATATAAATATATATATATATATATATATATATATATATATATATATATATATATATATATATATATATATATATATATATATATATATACACATACAGAAAAGTCCGGTTAATGAGCGCAAATAATCCCTTGTATCAATAAGAGAACTGTCCAAATGTTGGTAGGTCATGTAGTGCAGCTGTATTCTGGCGAGAGGTAACACCACAACCTCAAGAAGCAGCACATGTAGGAGAAAAAACCAGAGAGCGCACGATGTGATTATAAACGTAAAGAACACTTTTACTGTAGTAATATAGTCACATACATGTAAGGTTTAAAACAGCAGGCATGCAAAGGTATATTAACCCGGAGAAGCGATTCAGGCATCAACACGCTGACACGGATATCGCGGCGGCAGCTGAGAACTCCAAGCCGGGACCAAGAACAGATCAGACGACGTCACAGCGTCAACACGTCATCCAGGACCGCCCCAACGCGTTTCGTCATTAGATGACTTCGTCAGGAGGCGTATCCCAACATAATCATGGAAGCACTTAAATACCCTCAACTCACTGATTGACATGAGGTAAAATTTACATTTAAAGTGACCGTGCATAAAAATAACAAATAGTGTGCAACATACTGCGATACAATGATGCAAAGATGGTATCATACAATATACCAGAATAATTCGCAGAATACATAAATACATATAAAAAATACAAAAATGTACAAAAATACAAATATATAAAAATACAAAAATACCAAAATATACAAAAAAGATATATGCATAAAATCCAGCTAAGGTAAAAACGAAGGATGCCGACACAGAAACCACACGCCAAAGTTCACCATCTACAAACTATAGCAAGGATAAAGGGGTGATAGCCCAACAACAGTATCCCGCCAATCTGCAGAAGGTTTCCGATGGTTCAATGTAGAAAGGGGACTATGTCGACACCCTCGTTAAGACCGGCTGGAGACATGGTGTTTATAGTAAAAATCCAGTAGGTCTCCCTACGGCTCAATTTATTTAAAACATCACCACCTCTTTCGTCGAGGGTGACATGTTCCAACGCTTTAAAAGAAAAGAAATCAAGATTAGAATTACAACAAGATGCAAAGTGTCTAGGAACACTATGTAATACAGACTTGTTTCGAATACTCCTAGTATGTTCAAGTATTCTAAGCTTAAGAGGGCGCTTAGTCTTCCCAATATATCGCTTGCCACATCGACAGGACAACATGTAGACAACACAAGGTGTCAAACATGTCATTCTGCTCTTAATGACCCAATTCTTAGTACCATCATTGCTAAAAAATTTATAATGATCTTTGTCAACGTATTGGCACATCTTGCATTTGTTGCAAGGAAAGAAGCCATTGCAATTTTTTAACCAACCATTATTAACATTAGTAATCTCCTTTACCCTACTAGGAGCCAACATAGATCTTAAAGAGGTAGCTTTCCGGAATACAACTTGAGGTTTAGGGGGTAGCACATCTTTCAAAAGAGGATCTAACAATAAAATATCCCAATGTCTGCCAAGTATATCTCTAATAGCAGAACTTTTGTAACTAAATTTAATTCAAAAAGTTCTGCTATTAGAGATATACTTGGCAGACATTGGGATATTTTATTGTTAGATCCTCTTTTGAAAGATGTGCTACCCCCTAAACCTCAAGTTGTATTCCGGAAAGCTACCTCTTTAAGATCTATGTTGGCTCCTAGTAGGGTAAAGGAGATTACTAATGTTAATAATGGTTGGTTAAAAAATTGCAATGGCTTCTTTCCTTGCAACAAATGCAAGATGTGCCAATACGTTGACAAAGATCATTATAAATTTTTTAGCAATGATGGTACTAAGAATTGGGTCATTAAGAGCAGAATGACATGTTTGACACCTTGTGTTGTCTACATGTTGTCCTGTCGATGTGGCAAGCGATATATTGGGAAGACTAAGCGCCCTCTTAAGCTTAGAATACTTGAACATACTAGGAGTATTCGAAACAAGTCTGTATTACATAGTGTTCCTAGACACTTTGCATCTTGTTGTAATTCTAATCTTGATTTCTTTTCTTTTAAAGCGTTGGAACATGTCACCCTCGACGAAAGAGGTGGTGATGTTTTAAATAAATTGAGCCGTAGGGAGACCTACTGGATTTTTACTATGAACACCATGTCTCCAGCCGGTCTTAACGAGGGTGTCGACATAGTCCCCTTTCTACATTGAACCATCGGAAACCTTCTGCAGATTGGCGGGATACTGTTGTTGGGCTATCACCCCTTTATCCTTGCTATAGTTTGTAGATGGTGAACTTTGGCGTGTGGTTTCTGTGTCGGCATCCTTCGTTTTTACCTTAGCTGGATTTTATGCATATATCTTTTTTGTATATTTTGGTATTTTTGTATTTTTGTATTTTTATATATTTGTATTTTTGTACATTTTTGTATTTTTTATATGTATTTATGTATTCTGCGAATTATTCTGGTATATTGTATGATACCATCTTTGCATCATTGTATCGCAGTATGTTGCACACTATTTGTTATTTTTATGCACGGTCACTTTAAATGTAAATTTTACCTCATGTCAATCAGTGAGTTGAGGGTATTTAAGTGCTTCCATGATTATGTTGGGATACGCCTCCTGACGAAGTCATCTAATGACGAAACGCGTTGGGGCGGTCCTGGATGACGTGTTGACGCTGTGACGTCGTCTGATCTGTTCTTGGTCCCGGCTTGGAGTTCTCAGCTGCCGCCGCGATATCCGTGTCAGCGTGTTGATGCCTGAATCGCTTCTCCGGGTTAATATACCTTTGCATGCCTGCTGTTTTAAACCTTACATGTATGTGACTATATTACTACAGTAAAAGTGTTCTTTACGTTTATAATCACATCGTGCGCTCTCTGGTTTTTTCTCCTACATATACCTGTATATATATATATATATATATATATATATATATATATATATATATATATATATATATATATATATATATATATATATATATAGATTCAGTATTGAATCCCGGCGGTCGGGATCCCGACAGGCGAAATGCCGACAAGGGGGGGACGTGGATCGCCCCCCCCTTGCGGGCTCGCTGCGCTCGCCACACAGCGGGCCCGGTGCCTCGCTACGCTCGGCACACTAATTTATTCTCCCTCCTGGGGTGTCGTGGACACCCCAGGAGGGAGAATGTGTCGGCATTTCGGCGGTCGGGATTCCGGCGTCGGGATTCTGAACGCCGGGATCCCGACCACCGGGAACTGCATCCCATATATATATATATATATATATATATATATATATATATATATATATATATATATATATATATATATATATATATATATATATATATATATATATATACACACACACACACATATACACATACATACACATATATACATACATTTACACATACAAACACACATACACATTAATTCTGTGGGACAGGCGATTTATCTGAGCCCAGGACACTCCTCCCCCCACCCCCAAAAAAATCGCGGCACCCCTCCCCCCACCCGTTAAATTCGCGGCATCCCCCCACCCGCGAAATTCGCGGCACCCCTCCCCCCACCCGCGAAATTCGCTGCACCCCTCCCCCCACCCGCGAAATTCGCGGCACCCCTCCCCCCACCTGTGACATTTGCGGGCACCATCCCCCCACCTGTGACATTTGCGGGCACCATGCATGCCACTTTCAGCAGGGGCTGGCTGCTGTAGCTGAGTACAGAAGTACTCACGATTGATGTCTTTGCAGGAAGCCACTGGAGGAGGAAGGTGCTGCTGAAGGGGATCTGGACACTACCGTACTTGGCAGGAGGAGACAGATGAGCCACTGCAGGGCTCCCGACTGCCGATGCATGTTCTCCTGTCTGCGAAGCTTTCACCCTGTCAGCCGCTGCCAAAGGCCTGCTACTGGGTCACGGGCACGTCCCGGTGTTCTTCAGTCAGTGTGCTGCTCTCTCTGGTGGAGGGGGCGTGGCCACTGCTCTTTATTAGTGAGGATGGTCGGCCGGCCGGAAACTGGACAGAAGAGAGTTTGGACCGGCCCACCGGGAAATGTCCCGGGGTCCCGGTGGGCCAATCCGCCCCTGAAACCATACTTGCCTACTTTTAAATTCTCCTCTCCAGGAGAACCCCGGAAAGGAGACTGTCAGCAGCACTTCTGGGGGCGGGGGTTGATGTAGACATCAACAAATCCCGCAATTGGTGGGTCTTCGAGGGGCTAAAATATCACAACTTGCATATTCGCCCCTCCCAAAAAAAGCCACAAGCCGCAGTAATCAACAATGTTGCAGGGGAGGTGGAAGGAGGGACCTGCGCTATCCGGGAGGGTTGCCCGTCTTCCGGGAGCCAGGAGGGGGGCCCAATTTTTGGCAGCCTCCCGGCCATTCCGGGAGGGTAGTCGCCCCTGATACATATACATTAAAGCAGTATGGATGGTGTAATGGTTAGCATTACTACCTCACAGTGCTGAGGTCATGGGTTTGATTCCCGCCATGGCTCTAACTGTGCGCAGTTTGTATATTCTCCCCGTACTTGTGTGGGTTTCCTCCAGGTACTCCGGTTTCCTCCCACAATCCAAAAATATACTGGTAGGCTAATTGGTTCCCAACAAAATTAACCCTAGAATGCCTGTGTGTGTGTGACAGTGCCCCTGTACGGTGTGGTGCAAGATGGCGTACCTTAATCTGGAGCTGGTGACGGCGGCGGCTTCTGGATTCTTCGCGATTTCTGCTGGGGAACCTGTGGCAGGGAACGGCACAACCCAAGGGACCCACAAAAGACAACGCTACTTCGGGAAACAGCGACAAATATTTATTGAAGAAAAACAACTGCACTAGTCGCTGTGATATACTCCTACACATATGCAAACATCAATAACCAAGACAAAGACATTTAAAGAAAATACTATTAAAGAGAGAAATATTAAAGACAATAATATGACACTAAAATGCTTAACTACACCTGTAATGCTATAAATCAGATTGTCCACTGGGTGGCGCTGCACACCCTGTAACTGCAGTCTCAGATACCATACAGAGTTCCTGAGGGCAATAACGGTCCCACGACGCACAAATCCTCACTCACTGAATTAGGCCCTAACAGTGTGCACACTACTATGAATAGTACAGAACAAATGAACAATCCCCTTCAAAGGGGTACAGGCGGGTTCCCGTTACCTAGGGCAACTCCCTGCGAGGTTGGTGAGGAACAACTGTAAGGGGTGAGGTTGGGTGCAACAACACCCTGGCGATGGGGTCACTGGCTCCGCCAGTGGCTGATGGCACCGGTGGCTAGTTCCCTTTGGCTGGGATAATGGGGCTGCAAAGTAGCCGGGCATATGCAGAGTTTTACACCTCACACCACTGTGAGGGTACTGTTTGGCAGCATGGCCGACTGCTGGGCGGCATAGACTAGCCAGGTACAGGTCAGGCCAACAGTGTCCCAGGGGGACTGGGGTGTCAAGGGTGCAGACAGGAGGATTGAAATACCTGTTTCAGCTGCTGCTGCTGCCAGCTCCTGCTGGTCTCGAATCAGGCCCCTTCTGTGATGGCTGCTGCTGCTGCTTCTTCTCACACTGGGCTGACCTCTGCCCTCTCTGCAGGTCTTTAGGCTGCCAAGTGTCCTCTCTCTCTCTGTGCACAATCTCTGCCAGTCTGCCTTCTCTCCACTGCAGCAAGTTTTCTCTGTCCCGTTCTGCTGGCTGACCCCTGACCTCTCAGCTTCCTGTCTTCACACACTCCAGGGCAGCCAATCAGGGGAATGTCAGGTTCTCTGCACGTGGATGTGAGCTGGGTCTGTTAACCCCTCACATCCCTGCAGTGTCTATGAAGATGCAGTCTTTCTTAATAGCAGCATTGGCTGCAATTAAACCTTTGGGGCACAGGGGGCATCCGGAGTGGACTGCCACATACCTCCCTGCTGGAAATTTGCCTGTCCGCAGGCAACCTAACCTGGGTCAATAAGTTCCGGTCAAAAGCCTCTCAATGTCCATGACAAGACATTTAACGTTGAGAACGAAAACAGGTGAGTACACATACATTCAACACAAATACAAACTACTGCCTCCCTATCACCTGATATCCAATGTGGGCACCCTGAGTCAACCATCCCTCCGCCACAGGACTCCATCCCTCTGCCGGCCAGCTTCTCCACTGCTGTCAACGGATGGCGCCCACTCTCACGACTTGCACTCAGCTTTAGGCATGTCTCGCCTCTCGATCTTGCCTCTTCGACCTCTGTATTGCCTGTTGGATTCTGAAGGCAAATTCCTCTCCAGAGATGGTCGCGTATTCACTGCTCATTACTGGCTTCCCAGCGATGGAATAAATCTCGGCCTTGTCATCTCTCTCTGGTGCTTCTACTTTGGCCTTGGATTCAGGCAGTGGCACAACTGGTTCTGCTGCTGACGGCTCCACTGTCTGTGTCACAGCCATGTGAACCACAATCTCGGGGCTTTTCTGCTGGTAAACCATTCCACCATTTCTTGGCCCTAGGTTCGCCACTCGATAGTCGGCATCATCCATTCTAGGGACGTACTCTCTTGTTGGCTCCGGAAGTTGAGGCCTGGTCGCTTCTTGTCGATTCTGATGGACCGCCTCACTCCACACGACCGGTTTCTCGCTTGAGCTCGTGATGTCAGGTTCTGGTGGGCGGGGCATCTGTCCTGGTCGAGGAGGGTTGGTGTTGACCCTTTCGTTCTCCTGCTTGACCTCTCTCGGTTCAACTCTGCTTCCGCTATATTGGTGGTAGGGTGGAGGCTCTTTACAGTGCGGGTAGTGCCACTGTTGTTCCGGGGCATGTCTATTGCGTAGCACCGGCGTTCCATTCGGCCCAGTCACTTTTGCGGCCTTGGTGCCTTTCTTCCCGCTTGTTAATTCAAATTCGACGGTTTCACCATCGCTAAGGCTCCGGAAGCAATTCTGGGGGTCTTCGTTCTGTATGGCGGTGTAATGGACATAGACGCTACGCCCGTTGTCTGCACGTCTAATGTATCCATATCCGCGTGGCACATCAAACCACAGGACACGACCTGTGATCCTTCTTGGGCCGGTTCGCGGCCTATCGGTAATCTGAGTTACACCGGATGCTCTTGACGCGTTCTGGAACACTGCCGGTGGACCTCTTCTCCCGTGCCTTCTAACAGTCTGTGGGCATACATTGGCTCGGTCACTGTGTAGTCGTTCCGACCTCCATTGGTGATTCTGTTGCCATCTATGCCTTCTGCCACCTTCACGTCGCTGTCTTTCCTTTTCATCCTCCGCCCATTCCTGACGCATCTCACGGATCATCCTGGTCATTTCAGTCATCGCTCCGATGATGGCCCAAATCGAGTTCTGATTGGCTTGGGGTGGTGGAGTGGCGGTTCTTCGCATCTCCTGCGGTTCTGTGTAGTGCGATCGCCACATCTTGCCGTTCACAGGGGTCTTGTGCAATCCTGTTCGTAGACGCCAAGTGTGACAGTGCCCCTGTACGGTGTGGTGCAAGATGGCGTACCTTAATCTGGAGCTGGTGACGGCGGCGGCTTCTGGATTCTTCGCGATTTCTGCTGGGGAACCTGTGGCAGGGAACGGCACAACCCAAGGGACCCACAAAAGACAACGCTACTTCGGGAAACAGCGACAAATATTTATTGAAGAAAAACAACTGCACTAGTCGCTGTGATATACTCCTACACATATGCAAACATCAATAACCAAGACAAAGACATTTAAAGAAAATACTATTAAAGAGAGAAATATTAAAGACAATAATATGACACTAAAATGCTTAACTACACCTGTAATGCTATAAATCAGATTGTCCACTGGGTGGCGCTGCACACCCTGTAACTGCAGTCTCAGATACCATACAGAGTTCCTGAGGGCAATAACGGTCCCACGACGCACAAATCCTCACTCACTGAATTAGGCCCTAACAGTGTGCACACTACTATGAATAGTACAGAACAAATGAACAATCCCCTTCAAAGGGGTACAGGCGGGTTCCCGTTACCTAGGGCAACTCCCTGCGAGGTTGGTGAGGAACAACTGTAAGGGGTGAGGTTGGGTGCAACAACACCCTGGCGATGGGGTCACTGGCTCCGCCAGTGGCTGATGGCACCGGTGGCTAGTTCCCTTTGGCTGGGATAATGGGGCTGCAAAGTAGCCGGGCATATGCAGAGTTTTACACCTCACACCACTGTGAGGATACTGTTTGGCAGCATGGCCGACTGCTGGGCGGCATAGACTAGCCAGGTACAGGTCAGGCCAACAGTGTCCCAGGGGGACTGGGGTGTCAAGGGTGCAGACAGGAGGATTGAAATACCTGTTTCAGCTGCTGCTGCTGCCAGCTCCTGCTGGTCTCGAATCAGGCCCCTTCTGTGATGGCTGCTGCTGCTGCTTCTTCTCACACTGGGCTGACCTCTGCCCTCTCTGCAGGTCTTTAGGCTGCCAAGTGTCCTCTCTCTCTCTGTGCACAATCTCTGCCAGTCTGCCTTCTCTCCACTGCAGCAAGTTTTCTCTGTCCCGTTCTGCTGGCTGACCCCTGACCTCTCAGCTTCCTGTCTTCACACACTCCAGGGCAGCCAATCAGGGGAATGTCAGGTTCTCTGCACGTGGATGTGAGCTGGGTCTGTTAACCCCTCACATCCCTGCAGTGTCTATGAAGATGCAGTCTTTCTTAATAGCAGCATTGGCTGCAATTAAACCTTTGGGGCACAGGGGGCATACGGAGTGGACTGCCACATGTGTGTGTGTGTGTGTGTGTGTGTGTGTGTGTGTGTGTGTACATGTGGTAGGGAATATAGATTGTAAGCTCCACTGGGGCAGGGACTGATGTGAATGTTCAAATATTCTCTGTAAAGCGCTGCGGAATATGTACGCGCTATATATGAAACTGCTAATGAATAATAAATAAATAAGCAGAAATATTGTACATCTGGTTTATAAAAGCAAAGCCTTTCCAGCTTTACTCTCATTTCAATCATCCTGCTGAGAAACTAAGTGAAATATTAAAACTTGATATTATTCTGAAAGATCTTAGTCTGCATGCATTCAAATAATACCAGTGCATTTTAGCTATAATTTCCTTTAAACCACCCACTAGGATCCAGGGATTACTGAGAGCCAGCACAACTACACATAATGATGCTCTCTCTATTTTCCGCTATCTACTCAGACTGTCATTATTGAATGGATATTATCCTTTTCTGTGAAACACAGCTACCAGCCTACAAGTCGTGGCCCCACCTCAAGAGAGGCTTCAGTTTAGGATTGCTGGAGGTCTGCGGGAGGTATGGGTTTTGTATCTAGAGCTCAGGTGGGAATGTGCCCTTTAAAGGTTGTGTACTATTGATCCACCAAAAGGGTGTAGGCAGATAGAGCGGGCTGGAGGCACTTATTGATTGTAGTCAGCCAAGCATTCATCATACAGGCTGTACAACATACAACTGTCAAAGAATAAAAAGCTATAGCTACCATGAATAAAGAGAGAATTTGGGGGATAATCAGCTGCAGGGATGACTTTGTGTGAGAGGCCCTCTCCCCGTAAATTATACATGTCTTGCTGAATAAAGATGATGAATACTGAAAGCGGCATGCGGTTTATCACAGCATACAGAAAGAGGAGGCTTTAATATTCTCAGCATTGGTGACGTGTAATTGGGCATTCAGGACCACCAGGAAACTGGCTACAAAGGGTGCTGTTTCCATGTTAATCTCAGATTCATGAGCATTCTCGGTCCTCGCGGGAACAGTTGCTATTAAATAATTACCAAAATAACTTTACAGTTTTGTCAATAACATTTCTTGTGGGTTTTTGTGTGCAGTGATACGGGGGCCTTGGGATTTATTACAAGACAGAAAATGAATATATTTACATTAACTGATGGCCTGGTATCTCTCATTCATTTTCCATGGCATATTCTTAGGGTTGCATAATTACAGTATAATGCCACTATCAAGATAAATATTATTTTTATTATTATTATTATTATTATTATTATTAATAATAATAAACTATCGAGACATGTTTGTTTGGAAAAAAAGTTTTGATTAGATTTGTTATGATGCTTCTCCTCTAAATTATATCACAAACTGAGCCATGGAAATTCAGGGCAGTTCTGGATCAATGAATGATCTAGTGCAGGGATGGTGAACCTTCGGCCCTCTAGCTGTTGTTGAACTACACATCCTAGCATTCCCTGCAACAGTTTTGCTATTTGGCAATGCTAAAACTGTTGAAGGGCATGCTGGGATGTGTAGTTCAACAACAGCCAAAGGTTTCCCATCCCTCATCTAGCGGCAGCCCAACATCTCTCATTTTACTGTGATACTGTACCCAGTATTGAGTTTTGTCTTCTGAGATGGAGGGAGCTTTGTCTCTGTCTCCAAGATGGGGGGCTAATGTTTGCCCCATCAGAGACCTGGTGCTGCAACAGATCGTTTGTGGATGAGTTTTGCCTTCTGATATGGGATCGCATTATGTAAATAGTTTCTTCCTTTGAAAAGTACACACAGGGGAAAATTTACTAAAAAGGAAAAGAGGTGATGTCGCTGATAGCAACCAATCAGATTCTGGGGTCCACCAAACCCCGCCCTGCGAATGATGGCCTGGCCACCACCCATTAGCCAGGGCGATTTCCTCGCAGGGCCTGCGAATGAATGTTACACAGTAATTTGATCACATCACATCATTTGATGGTTGGCGGCCACCGAATGATGGTGAAGGTACACGCATATAAAAGTGACTCTGAAGTCACTTACATATGTGCAGACGCTCGAGAGGAAGTGGGTGGGCAGCTGACATCCGGTGATGTCAGCTGGCCGCCCCCCCCGCATCCGTGTCATCGGGGCATTTGCATGAAGAAGCCCAGCATTCTCATGGGAACGCCCATGAAATGCTGGGCATTCCCATATGTAAATGCCCTGGACCACCACCCCACGCCCCCTTTCTGCACACTTGGGTGCGTGGGACCAGTGAACACCCTGTTCGCCGTGGCGACACACGCCCTGCGTCTGCACATGCGCAGAAATGCTGCACAGACGCAAAACATCGCTCCCTCGCATCGCTAGGATGCAATAGAGAAATGACAGAAACCTCTTTTCATTTTTAGAAGCTTTAGTACATTTACCCCTTGATGTTTCGATTATTGTATTTTGAGCAAGCCACATAAAGTCATATTTATCATACAGTATTATATGGTTCTTCATTGGGTGTACCTGAAATCAGTGGCATAGCTAGGTTTGTGGCGCCCCCGCTGTTAATGGGGGGGCGCTCCCCCCCCCCCGGCTGCCCGTTCCCCCTCCCCCCCCCCCCCCCCCATCGCCGCAGGCTTATCTGTCTGCGCGTCCCGGCTCCCCTCCTAGCTTCAATTAATTCTATGCAGACGGACCACGATAAAATGGCCGCCCCCATACTGCAGACAGTTTCAGAGAACTGTCTGCTTTATGGGGCGGCCATTTTATTGTGGTTATTGTAGAATTGATTGAAGCCAGGAGGGGAGCCGGGACGTGCAGACAGGTAAGCCTGCGGGGGATGGGGGCGGGGGCATTAATATAGAACCACAGCCCCCCGGCGCCCCCACATGCACGGCGCCCCCCCGCGACCGCGGGGGTTTCGGTGCTATAGTTACGCCACTGCCTGAAATGCATATCCATGGAAGGATTGCCATAGATATCTCTAACATATGCCAACCACAAATGCAGCCCCTATGGGGTCTGATAATGCCAGGGGCATTATTATAATGGGAGCAGTGTGCATGGTGCACACAGGTCCCCGAGTCCTAGTGGAGCCCATGCCACCACACTTTTTTTTTAAACTAACCCACCTGGGTCCACCGGCAGCAGCAACACTGTTGAAATCACTTGAAAAATGGCCGTCACACCATTTTCCTGGAGATCTGAGCATACGCGGTGGAGTCTGAGTGTTCTAGTGCTCAGACTCTGCTGTGCTACGCTACTTCAGCAGAGAGGAGAGGGCCTGTACGGAGGAGGCCGCACACGGGCCTTCACCTCTTAAAATACCCTTGGCTAACAGCACTGCAAATTTGAGCAGAAAGCGTTCCCTTTCCATTGTTTTTTTAGTGTGTGTGAGGGGGGGAAGGTGGGTTCAGAATGCACAACATAAAGGCAACATGGAAGTATGTCTGACATTAAGCTCCATTCAATTCCCAAAGGATGGTTTTTGCTATTGTACTGTATATGTAAGTTTTACTGTACATTATTAATAATATGGTATGTTACTTTTGACTCAACAGTGGTCTCCATTTTCCTGCTGGGACCTTCAGTGTCCTATTTAACACTGAAGTGACATCATGAAATAGAGTGTGTAAAACATATTAATGGAAAAGACACTGATGGGAAGTGATTATATAAGTGAATTCCATAAAATGGTTGCACTTGGTTAAACATCATTTATGCTAATGTGTTGCTATAGCTGTTTTACTAACACTCAGAAAAAAGGAACATATGGATTTTATGGACTGAGAATAATCATGTCACATAGATATATTTATATTTTAGTTTAAAAAAAGCCAAACTGATGACAAATGTAAAGCATTCAGAGACGCTTGCATAAGATGCTACAGTATAATTCCAGACTGCACCTCATTAAGTAATTTATTGTAAATGTTTTTTATCTCCATTGTTGTCAACAGGTGCAAAACATCAGTTTATCAGAAGGTGAGACAGTAACGGTGGAGAGCCTGGAAGGAGTGGAGCCTGTGATCCTTGCTAATGAATCCTTTCTAATGAGGGGTCAGGTGATCCGAAGTCCAACCAATCAAGTCATGGTGCATTTCCAGAGCTTACAGCCAACCACCAACCCAGGCAGTTTCCGCTTCTATTACCAAGGTACTTTAACGCTTCTGTTTTACCACTGACCTTTATTTATTGTGGCGCAATTAACAGTTTTGCCGTATGAACAGAACACTTAGTAGTGAGCATTCTAGAAATTGTCAAAGACAAATATCATGCTTCAAAGTCTTCTCTTTATGGAAACAATGTGTTTCATACTATAGTGATCTCAGTCAGATGGTGCATGTATTCCAGGTTCCCTGCTCTGTAGGTGATGTCAACTGCATAAGCAATAAGTGTCTTCAGCCATATGTCCTTCTTTTATAGGCAGTGGTCTCTGGACTTTGATGCAATACAGTATACCGGAGTTTTCCAAACTCTGACATTGCAGTCCAGGTTTTAAGGCTATTAATGCATGCATGCTTCCCCAAGGAGGGACACTTGTGCGAAATCTATGTATATCTGTGTACAGTAAGTGTTCTAGTTGTCCAGCATTTATATCAAAGTTATCTGAGTGTTTGCAATATGAGGGATTAGCTGGAAATGCACCAGGTGCAAACAGCAAAACATCACCATTTACCACTTTGGAACAAATTAACTTTCATGAATATCAATATTTTTATTTATTCCCCAAATATTATATTAGCCTAATTTACAGTATGTCTTACATTAACCATGGGTCCATCTTACTGCTGCTAATTACATGAGTATGTTTTGGGGCTTCAAGTTGCTATTATTGGTTCAAAACTGTTGGGAATTATGCATTATGTGTAGCTGGAAGGAGATGCTTTAACAATTACATTTTACAATTCATTACAAATCTGTATGCTCCCCTGCATAAATGGGTGCAAATATCGTAATAATAGTTGCACAGCTCCACAAGATTGCACTATGTATCTCTGCAGTCCAGGGTTTTGCACTTTGTAATATATAACAACCATGTATTAATAGCTGCACAGCCCCACAAGACTGCATTATATACCTTTAAACCTGAGTTAACCCGGGTGTTTCTGCAGTATAAAAGCGTCATAGTCACGTTTCCCGGGTGGAGCAGCTTGGCATCTCAGGGTTGAACATGGCTGTGAACTGTGTTGCTGTGCAATGTGAACGCGTAACCCAGGTCAGGCAGTCCGGGTCCCGTTCACACTATGGAGGAGGCAGTGCTTGGAGACATCATCAACTCCAAACGTTACCTCCTCCCCTGTCCCTGCTGAAGCCCGCGGCTCCGCCCCACCCCCATTTGACATCAGAGATCTGGCAATAACCCAGGTTGCTGTGGGATCTTTGAGAACGCAAATGCCGGGTCACTACCAGGACGGACTGGTATCCTGATTCCGTGTGTCCATTTTCAGTCTGAATGGAGTATTACTCTGTATCTCTGCAGTCTAGGGTTTTGCACTGTGATATAAAACATTGGTGTAATAATAGCTGCACAGCACCACAAAACTGCACTACTCTGTACCTCTGCAGTCGAGGGTTTTGCACTGTGATATAAAACATTGGTGTAATAATAGCTGCACAGCACCACAAAACTGCACTACTCTGTACCTCTGCAGTTGAGGGTATTGCACTGTGATATAAAACAACGGTGTAATAATAATAATAGCTTCACAGTCCAACAAGACTGCATTACTCTGTACCTCTGCAGTTGAGGGATTTGCACTGTAATATATAGTACCCTCACTGGGCTGTCTCATCTACAACGCTGACCAACTGCTTGTTTCTCCTAATGTCTGTGTGTACAGTATGTGAAATCCCCTCCGTCTGGTGTGATTCTCATTCTTTTTCACACGTACAAAGAACATGTGGGCCTAAGATATACCCCAAAAATAAAACCAAGAGAAAATATTTACAAACAAAGACAAACATAGCCGTCATTAGAGCCATCTGCTTCCAGGGATTATAAAGAAATGGCTCTTTGGTTGTGTATATATTTATATACCAAGTGGCTGATCACAAAGTTCTGCTGTATATGTGACTTAAGGCTCTATTTATAAAACAGTGCGCAGAGTAAATAAAAGAGCCTGTTTACTGCTCTGTATAATGTATCCAAAGGCTAACGTATTTATTAAGCGGAAAACAAAGCTTGGGGTCCTCAGCCAACGTAACTTATACACGGGTATGAGGTCAGCAAAGGCTGGCAGGTTAGCAGCAGGCACATACTGTACTGCCTTGTCCTTTTCATGGCAGGATTAGGATGCCATGAAACTTGCCATTGAGTGGGGGTTTAGCTGAAGCTCCCAGAGGTACACTGGGGCAGATGTATTAAGCCTTAACAAGAGATAAATGCAAGGGTGATAAAGAGAGATAAACGTCCAGCCAATCACATCCTTACTGACTTTTTTCAAACACAGTCTGTAACATGGCAGTTAGCAGGTGATTGGCTGGATGTTTATCTCTCTTTATCACCCTTGCATGTATCTCTTGTTAAGGCTTAATACATCTGCCCGACTAACTTTTAAAATTGTAGAACAAATCATGATGTATTGCAACTACAGTATGGCCCTTATTCAGGTCCGTTGGCACGGGGCTCGATGTTTCTTATATGCTCATGTGCATCCGCCTGTTGCGTGCGGCCACGGAGAACAGATTATTCGCCAGGTACATGCAAGCAAACTTGCAGGCAGGAGGCGGAGGGGGGCGTGGGGCAGTGGGCTGCCCCATTAACATATGGGAATGCCCAGCGCTCATGCTAATGAAAAACAGGTGGGGGGGAGGCAACTGGATGTCAGCGGTCCGCCTACTCACCCCCCCCCAAACAGACACGGGGGGTGGGCGGACAGCTGACATCGCCCACCCCCCGAACAGACACGGGGGTTGCTCTGAGGCTACCTTACAGAGGTGTGAGCCTTCGCCATCATTCGATGGTAGGCGACCATCGAATGATGGGGATGGATCCCACCAGGCTTACTGTGTAACATCCATTCACATGCCCTGCTTGCGAATTTTCCTTGCAAATGGGTGGCGGCCAGCCACCATTCATAAGGCGGGGTTTGGTGTACTGACAAGGCTGCGAATTCGCAGCCTTGCGAATCAACCAGAATAACCCCCTTTTTGCAGCACCAATAATATATAATAATGTATACGCCAGGGTCTACTTAAATTATGGACAGCAATGGTTAGTACAGTATCTCCATTATTACTACATAATAAATAATCTGAATCTGGAGATATGTATCCAGTTCTGTGCTCTGAAAGAAAGCATACCTGTAAACACTACGATTCAATAAAAAAACCAATGTTCTCTAAGACTGATCTATTAAATTATACTTCTGAAGGGTAATGTGAATCATCCAGTATACCTGAGACATTGATGTTTATTATTGGAACAACAAGGGGCCTTTTTGAAGAGCATGTCCTGTATATAAGAACAAGCCAGTACACCAAATACTCTCCTTGATAAAATTCCCTGATGACAGATAAATATGTTGGGGATTATGGACAGTGACTAATGACTGTACCTGCCGCGTGACTGTACCTGTCGCGGGCATCTCAGGTGAAGTGCTGTCTTATTTGGGTTGTGGTGGCACAGTGCCTATTTATTGAGAGCTCACACCAACATACTGTCTGGGAAAGCAGCTGAGGACTATAATGTCCAATTTTCTATTGGCCCTCACCTTAGGAGTTGTTTGTTAAATGTTAAGTGTATGGGCACCTTTAAAGTACCATATCCTACAAAGATTGTGTTTTTTCTTTTTTTCATGAAACATTCCACAGGCACAAATATGGGACTGTGGCTATTTTTTTATTTAAACAACTATATATATATTTTTTTTTAGTATTCTACATTATAATAGTGCATTAGATTGCTTTTTTTGGAAGAGTATAGATTACATTTGAGTATTGGTTCTAGGGCCCTGCAGTGTGATTTCACCAAAAAGATCTTAACTCTTTATTCAGGGGGATTTTAAATGGAATTTTGTCAAGACACGAGAGTTCGTTAAATGTATTACCATGTTATATTCAGGATATTATCATTAAATAGACTGCTAATTAAGTGCGTGTCGTTATTAATAATTCAATATTCTGGCTTATGGGTGCTGAGAGGGGTTAGCTGTTACTAATTACCTAGGCCTGTTGGAGGAGGGTTGTGGGAGCCCAGGCCAGCTACAGCATTTTTCAGTACTGGACACGTCTATGTGGTATTATTTTACACATAATTAACCGTAATTGGCTATGCCCCCTCATTACCTAGGCCTTGTGGATGTCCCAACTGCCCTAACCTCTGTAGTAGTAGTAGTACGTTTATTTATAAGGCGCCGCAAAGTGTCCGCAGCGCCGTACATAGCAAACAAAAAAACAAATTACAAGGTAACATACAGGGTGTGTTGAAAAATACAGTATAAATAGGGGTATAGCTGGTAGAACTAAAATCAGCATTAGTTCAGAAGTAGGTGTCAAAATTGTCGAGGAGACTGAAGATGAAGTAGAGGAAGGGAAGAACAGGACAGAAGCACAGGTTAGATAATGAGGTAGGGTGAGTACGTGAGGAAGGAGGACCCTACTCATAAGAGTTAACATACTAAAAATAGGTGGGTGGACGAACAAAATACAATAGGATAAGTAGGAACGGAGGGGAACGGAGGCAGGATAGGAGGATAAAAAGAGGTTAGGAGGAGGGATAGGCTAGTCGAAAAAAGTGGGTTTTGAGGGAGCGCTTGAAGGAGGTAAGGGAATCAGATAGCCTGATGGGTGGCGGGAGGTTGTTCCAGTGCAGGGGGGCAGCGCGAGAGAAGTCTTGGACACGGGAGTGGGAGGAGGTGATTAGGTGAGAGGTCAGTCGGCGGTCAGCGATGGAGCGAAGAGGACGGGAGGGAGTGTGGATAGAGATCAGTGAAGAGAGGTAGGGAGCTGTGGAGGAGGAGATAGCCTTGTAGGTGGTGAAGAGGAGTTTAAAGAGAACTCGGAAAGGAATGGGGAGCCAGTGAAGAGATAGACAGAGGGGGGAGGCGGAGGTAGAGCGGCGGGAGAGGAAGATGAGCCTAGCAGCAGCATTTAGAATGGATTGGAGAGGTGCGAGGCGGGTGAGAGGTAGCCCAGAGAGAAGGATGTTGCAGTAGTCAAGGCGGGAGATGACAAGAGAGTGAATGAGAATTTTGGTCGCGTCAGTGGAGAGGAATGGTCTGATGCGTGAGATGTTGCGTAGGTGAAAGCGGCAAGACTGTGAGAGAGCATGAATGTGGGGGGTGAAAGAGAGGGAGGAGTCAATGATGACACCGAGGCAGCGCGTTTGGTCGGTGGACGTGATCTTGGTTTCACCAATGCTGATGGAGATAGTGGGAGAAGAGGGGATGTTCGGGGGATGGAAGATTAGAAGTTCAGCTTTAGCCATGTTTAGTTTCAGGAAGCATTGGGTCATCCAGGCTGAGATGGCCGTGAGGCATTCGGAGACCTTGGACAGGAGTGATGGGGATAAGTCGGGGGAGGAGAGATAGATTAGGGTATCATCAGCATAAAGGTGGTAATGAAAACCATAGGAGCTGATGAGGGTGCCCAGAGAGGTGGTGTAGAGGGAGAAGAGGAGAGGGCCAAGGACTGACCCTTGGGGAACACCGACTGGCTGCGGGGTAGTAGGAGAGGAGGAGCTCGGAGTGGAGACGCAGAAGGAGCGATCGGAGAGGTATGAGGTGAACCAGGAGAAGACCGTGCCAGACAGATATGCAGACAGATATGCAACTGTCAACACTGAGGGCCAGATGCACTATGCTTCAAAAGTGATAAAATGGAGAGTGATAAACAACCAGCCAATCAGCTCCTGTCTGACATTTTTCAGTCTGTGACATGGCAGGTAGGAGCTGATTGGCTGGCTGTTTATCACTCTCCATTTTATCACTTCAGTGGCGTAACTAGTGTAAGGCAGCCCCCGCTGCCAGGGCTGCCATCAGAAACTGTGGGACCTGGGACTGACAAAATAGGCAGGGCCCACCAGTGTTAAGGGCCATACACACTACAGCGATCCCGCTGGCGGGGGGGTTGCATCGGCAAGTGCATATACACTTGCTGATGCCGCATACAAGTGGGGAGACAGAGGCAGGGGACAACGGTCATGCTGCAGTATGACATTGTTCACTATGTCCTCCTCGTTCGAATATGCTGGACGAGGGAGGGGGTCGTTAACGAGGCTCGTGTGCGAGAATTGTTAAAGATTGTTCACAATATCGTTCAGTAAGCCCTTTCTGAACAACTTTGTGACCAATATCATCCAGTGTGTGTGGGGCTTTACATGTGTGTGCAGGCGCAACAAATATTGATTGACTACCATAAAAAAAACATTGTTTACAGTGTTTCACACTCACAAAAGAAAAATCTGGTTCTGATGCCAGGTTTTTATTTTGTGAGGGTGAAACACTGTAAACAATGTTGCTTAAACACACACAAACACTACCACAAACACTACCACCAGCCTCAGCAAAATTTTAAAGGCTCAGAGCGCCAGCCCTGCTCCCATCTCCCTGCTGTTAGTATTAAAATAATGAATTACCGTCACACAGACGAGTGGGCAGGCGGGAGGACAGACGGCCACACGCTGCTCTCCCTTCTCTAGTTTTCGGCTTGGCAGCGCCAGCTCCTCATCCTCCTCCAACTGGCACCACGGTGGGGCAGGCGGCCGGGCACAGCATGTGTGCTGCGGGGATAGAGCTGCCTGGGCCCTACCCTCTGTCAGAGCAGTGGGGCCCGGGACTCAAGTACCCCCCGACCCCCCTGTCGGCAGCCCTGCGTGCTGCCACTTGGGGGAGCGAGCGGCAGCGGGGTCTGTGAGGGCGTCAGGCACTGGCACCTGCCCAGCGCATTGACATGCTGCCATCTGCAGCTGCCCGCTGGCTGATTACTGGAGGAGAGTCAGCCGCAGCGCGGGCGCCACGCGGCCATGGCAGGCTGATCCCCCCCCACCTGATTAATTTGCCTGTACACAGTGGCGGCTATTGGCTACTGTGTACAGGATGGGCAAGAGGATGGGCAGGCAGCTTGTCGGATGGGTGGGGGCAGAGTTGTGGGGACTCAGATTTATTTTAGGGGGGGCCTTTCCGTATTTTCCGGCGGGGGGGGGGCACGCATTTTATAGTTACGCCACTGACTTTTGAAGCTTAGTGCATCTGGCCCTGAGTCTGGAAAATAAACTGTAAATAAATAAATAAATAATAGGTTATAAGGGCAATTGCAAATAATTTGCATTTCCTTCTACAGAGAGATGCTTTTCTACAAATGGAGACTATTAAATATAGTTTCCATTCTTACTAGGAGTGGGCATCTCAGAAAAATTGACCAAATATCAGACTGTATGATGTTTAATAAATTGTAAAGAACCTAAAAACTATATCAGGGGATCTCTAGACATCTCTGCTTAATCAATTTACGATTAGAATACAACTGAACATGTGTGGCTTTCTTGGATGATTAGTCCGTTGAAAGCCATTTTCTTCTTCTAAAAAAAAAAAGGTGTGGCTTGGTGTTTCAAAGTTACTGCTGAGTTAAACCGAAGGTGACTGGAACGGTATACATCTACAGTGTCTAGCTCGACATGCCATAAGTTGGCACGGTCAAAAGGTCGACAGGGTCAAAAGGGTGACATTGTCAAGAGGTCGACATTATTTTTTGGGGGGGGGGATTTGTTCATACTTTACCATCCACGAGGCCCAAAAAATGACGAGTGAAGCGAGCCATGCGAGGGCACGAGCTAAACTAATTGAGGGTCCATGTCGATAGGTGTGAACACTGACACCCAAAATTTTTGAAAAACTCATGTTGACCTTTTTATTGTTGACATTTTTACTATGTCGACCTTTCAATCATGTCGACCTTTTGACCTGTCAACCTTTTGCTGTCTAACTACTGACTGTCTATCTAGACACTGTAGATTTATCAATCCACAACTGTCTGGAACAATGTTATCTGTCCAGATGAGATTAAAGTGGAGTTGTATGATCCTAATTCAAAAAGTTATGTTTGTTGAAAGCAAACATTATTATTATTATTATGACTATTATTATTACTATTATCATTATCTTTAACCACAAGAACCTCCTACGAAATGTTAGGCACAGTTTGTGAAGGGGTAATATATTTGGCCACAGGACAAGACGACTGTTGAGCCACCACGGACTTTATGAAAGACCATGCTAGACTGAAGCTTGGTCTAAGTAGTATCTTGCTACAACATGATGATATTCTAAAGCACACATGCAAGTGTCCAGCAAGTAAACAGCTGGGGAAAAAAAATCATAAAGATTTGGGAATGTCCAAGTAAAGGTCCATAACTCCACTGCAGTCAGATATGGGACTAGGACCAGAAAATATTGCGCAGGCCTTGGTATTTGGGGAAGGGTTCACCACTGAAGGGAGTGTAGCTATACCTGGGGTGACCAACTCCAGTCCTTGAGAGCTACCAACAGTTAATGTTTTCCAGATCTCACAGAATCACAAGTGAAGTAATTAGTTCCACCTGTGGATCTTTTAAAATGTGTCAGTGAGTAATGAGTGCACCTTTTCAGCAGCTAGGTTGTCTGGAAATTGTGAACTGTTGGTAGCTCTCAAGGACTGGAGTTGGCTACTACTGAGCTATACCCATTCATGAAGCTTTTTACTATGTTATGTACTCACAGACATAACATAGTGGGGGCTTGGGGATGCCTCTCTTCAGTCCTTGGTCCCTAGGCACACAGGGCCTGAGAACACTGAACCCACCCCATCTCCTAATCGGTACCTTTGCATGGGACTTAAAACATAAAGGAACTAAAGCAGTGTTGTAAGCAGGACTGGGACTGGGACCAATGTGCCTAAATACTGTTAAACTAATACAGAAAGCAAATTCTACTGTCGAAGATAATGCACCAAATTAATTTATCTTATTTTTTAATTAAACAAATAATTATAATAATGTCAAATTTCTGTTATGCCTTATTTGTCACAAATATGTAGGTAGACTTGGTGAGGGCAAGACATTTTACAATTATGGCCACAAATTTTGGAAAAGGGTAGCCTTTGTTTACCGTGATCGTTATATCATTAAGGATTTTGAAAATGATGCACGTATTTGTTTAACAGGCAGTCAAAGCAATGTAAGAGGCATCCTGCTATCTCCTTTAATAGGCTTAACATAACAATTTCTGATCTGTCAAATGAATATTTTGTGTAGAAAAATAGCTTCCGCTTGGAACATTATCTATTTCAAGTACTATCCACAATTCAGACAAGTTCTTTAGCACAGTTAACTATACGTATGCATCATGTTAACTAAATGTAACATTTTATATTTTATGTTAAAATGTTTTTGAAATAAATATTTGCAATTCACCGTGCGGAGTAAATACATAATGTACATACATAAGTAAATAACATAAAAATACAGTTACAAGGTCAAATAAGTAAACATCAAGAGATATTCAAATAAGTTATAAAAGGCTGAGTTTAAAAACAAGAGGGGGGGTTAAAATTAACGGAAGGGGGTGTCAAGGGGTGAGATAAGGGGCATGAGATTAGAGACCTAAATTGAGCTATAGGAATGATGTGAAGTATCAACCTGGATCACCAGGTTCAAATAAGTAAGCATTATTAATTATGGACAATCAATACATGGAGCAGAATGCCTAACATAAGATGTGTAGCAGTCCCACTCCTAAAATTTCAACCATCGCAAACAAGTTGCACAAAATTCCATGTATTTGATGGCGCCTGAGACAATGGGCCTTATTCGAGTTCACTCTTTCAGACAAAATCCTTCTTAGATGGACAAAACCATGTGCACTGCAGGGGGGCAGATGTAACTTGTGCAGATCTAATTAGATTTGGGTGGGGTTTTACTTCAAAGTGAGATCTATATTGCAGTGTTAAAATAAAGCAGCCAGTATTTACCCTGCAAAGAATCACCAAAAAATCACCAAATCTATTTCTATCTGCACATGTTACATCTGCCCCCCTGCAGTGCACATGGTTTTGTCCATCTAAGAAGGATTTTGTCAGAAAGAGTGAACTCGAATAAGGCCCATAGTCCATAGACATATAGCAGTCAATCTTAGAGATAAGGCATAAGGATTTCCATTGTATCTGAATCACCGCTCTAGTTCTATTACTAAGGTGACGCAACAGAAATTTGCTAAAGGCCCTAGTCGGGATATTGGAATTAGAAAGGTACAGTGCTATGTTATATAGATTAGGAAGTCCAAATAATGTCTCTCCAAAGGCCTTGTCACCATACATGTAGGAAAGCACTCCAACAAGTGGAATGATATATTTTGTAGTCAAGTGAAGGATGTCTATATCATTTCTTCAAGATTTTATATTTTGTCTCCATAGTGAGGACACAGGACAATCTACACATAATTTGGGCCAATTTGTGGGGCTTCATATAATATCTCAAAAGTCCCCACTTGGCCAGCAATTGCCACTTGGATAAAGAAAATGTCTCTCATCTGAAGGTATCTTCAGAATTCTGTTTTAGCAATCGCCCATTAGACTGAATTTCTGTAAACTGAGGGATCCCTGGAAAAGACACCAGCTGATTGACCCTAAAGAGGCCAGCCATAGCCCAATATTGGAATCCCACCATCTGTATAGCTGATGTCAAATTAGGATTGTGTATAAAAGATGTTAGGGGAAAATTCAGAGGAAATCTGGAGAGCATCAAAGGTTCTTCCAACATTGAAGGATATGTGCAAAGGTTGGATGAATGAACCTACTACGTAGGTTCATCTGCTATGTAATGGGGGTTGAAATTGTTGGGAAGGGAGTAATGCTGGTATCTGGAAATGCTGTGAGGTAGACATTGAAGGGACCAGTGCAGCGAGGTGGACTGAGATGCGGGGTTACTAAGAGGACTGAGAGATGGAGATTGAAAGTATTAGAGAGGGAGTGCAGGTGGTATGGAGGAATGCTGTGGGATGGATATTAGAGAGGCCTGTGTGAATGCTTAGAGTGAGGTAGAGTAAGTGAGGTGATTATTAAAGGTGTAGTGCATTTTAAGGTGGACACTAAAAAGACCAAAGGGTGCTGTGGGGTGGACAGAGAAGGGGGGATTGTGAGGTTGGATGGCTATGAGAGGGTCAGTTTGTATTGTGGGGGTTAGCGTGTGAGCTATGATAGGATAAGAGAGAAAAGGGGGTCAGTGAGAGCTGTTAGGGGGCAGTAAGGGGAGTTAATGTGTGCTATGGAGGGCAGTTAGTGAAATGGGAGGGGGTCAGTGAGTTTTTAAGGTCAGTTTGTGCCGCAATTGCCTCAGTGATCTATGTATAGAACTTGCAGTGAGAGAGAACTAATTTGGGTAATGAGAGACAGGTGAGGATCCCAATGGTAAGTAATGGAGTAAGGATTAGAGTTAGGCACTGGGGGAGAGAATTAGGCTGCTGTGAGAGGGGGGTCAAAGGTATGATTAAAATACTCAACCAGGTTCCCTCAGGATTCTAAATGTTAGGATGTCTCTGTTGGCGTACAGACTGTCAGGATCACGACCACCAGATTTACAATACAATCCCGAGAGACAGCTATAGAGTGGGCAATTGTGGATATACTGTATGCTGTTTGAACGCAATGAGACCACTCTACTTGCCAAACAAGTTTTCTAATGGAAAAATGTAAAGTATGAAACCACAAATTGATAGTGGCTGTAGGATAATTCATCCTGACCACTTTCATTGGTCTCTACCAAGTTGATAGCAATGAAGAGTATTCTGTGCATACATTGGATAGGATGTATTAATAATTGGCCTGAAAAATATTAGATAAATCCCTGGTAAGTGTGACACCAAGGTACTTAAGTTCAGTGGGATGCCAAAAGAATGGAAATGCATCCTTCAGACCCTGTAAGGTAGATAGTGGGGAATAGATATTTAAAGCCTTAGAGTAAGGGAAATGTAATTTTAAATTAGAAAGATTACCATTATTTATTTATTATTTATTTACAGTTTCTTATATAGCGCAGCAGATTCCGTTGCGCTTTTCAATAGTAGACAGTGATAAAACAAACTGGGTAACAACAGTCAGATTTGGGGGTTAGAGGGCCCTGCTGCAAATTTACAATCTATAGGGATTTAGGAGGGAAACACAAGGACAGGCACCAGTAATAGCATAGCAGTCCCACCAAGTTACAAGTCCAGAAGGGAACGAATAAGGATTATACAGCGCTGGGTTTGTACTAAATAGAGTCTAATACAATTTGACCATATATAAACATTTATTAAACATGATTTAAAACATTAAAAAATAGACATTTTTAGAGAATTCTCTATATCACCAATGGGAATTGGGTAATGGGCAAAAATGGGGAGATATTGCTCCAGTGGGTGGAAAGAAAGATCAGTTCAGATGCACCTGTGATGGCAGAATATTTACCAAGTGATGTTTCGGCAGTCTCTCTCCTGTATATTGTAAAGGAGAAAAGGTGAAGTCCCGGCAGAATCTCCAGCGAGTAGCGGATCCAGATTCACTCAGAAAGACCACAAGGAGTTTTCTTCGGGTTTTAGATAACCCAGGTGTGTCTTTGTATTGAAGAAATGCTGAGATTGTGGATTCCTTGGATTATTTGGCTGGTCCGGGTGGATAAATAAAGTGCAAATGCAGACTTGGATCGGTAAAGTGCAGGTGCAGGTGACACTGGTAGCAGCTCAACGCGTTTCGACGTGTTGGCACGTCTTCTTCAGGAGCAGTAATGACTGGTATGTCAGAGGGAGCTCTATATATACCTTGAGTTAATTAGGGGGGTGTTGCCCAGGTAAAGTGGGTGGTGATATTATTCCCAATTATTTAAACACAGTAAATACATATAAAAGCAGTTAATTCAATATACATAAAATTAGTTAAAAAACTTGTATGCACAGGAGTATAGGTATCTAATAGTAATTCATTAAATATCATCATAAACAGTGATATTGTACGTTTTGTATTGCAAGAGAAGCTCAATAAAGTTTCAAATCACGTGACCGGAACAGGTCACGTGATGTACACAATGAAAGAGAAATTTCTATATGTTGTCATCTATAGCTCTTAGAGACAAGATAAGTACCTGCAACATTTCATCCAAAGATCTAAACAAAGATGAACTATCATTATTAGCGAAAGGTTTAAAATACGTTCCTTCCAATGATCCAAATATCTTTGAATTATATGTGGAACTAAATAGGTATATCCGTACCCTTTGTCGCAAAAGGTACTTCGCCAATAAAAACTCAGCCCATGACATAGATAACAGCATGCCCATTGTCCTTGATGCCTCAGACGATCCAGCATTAATAACTTTACAGGAACTTCTCTCTGAAAATAATCCAGATACCAACAAATCACCCACAATTAAAGTTTACGATATGTCTTCCAAAACCTTTAAAAGAAAGTCAGAATTCTTTCCTATATCTGCAAAGAGCGCCAATATAGAGACTTTTTATAAGGTCACACTCTCAGATTTTAAGGATTTGTGTAAACAAAATTCAAGCAAAAACCCCTATAATTCTAATTTATCCCGTGCTGAAAAAAGAGCACTAAAAACCCTAACCTCAGACACCTCCATAATTATAAAAGAGGCAGACAAAGGGGGGGGTCTGGTAGTTCAAGATAAGAAAGATTATCTGAAAGAGGCTTATAATCAACTAAACGATATTTCGTTTTACAAAACTCTGAAAACAGACCCTACATCACTATTCCTAACAGAATACAAACAACTTTTAGATGAGGCACGTATGAATGATACCATCTCCAAAGAAACCTGGCAATTTCTTTATAATCCCCATCCCATCACACCCACCTACTATCACCTCCCGAAAATTCACAAGTCACTAACCACACCCCCGGGCCGCCCCATAATTTCTGGTATAGGTTCCCTCACTTCCAACCTATCACATTATATGGATTTTTATTTACAACCTCTTGTTCCCATGCTCAGGTCACACCTGAAGGATACAACACACTTCCTTCAGAGAATCCAAAACATCTTGTGGAAAGACTCATATGCCTTTATGACCCTTGATGTAAAATCTCTCTATACCAACATACCTCATGAACTTGGTATCGAACATCTTACCAACAAATTACGGAGAGATAGTGACCTGACATGGGAACAACAATCCTTTATTATCTCTTCTATCTCCTTTATTTTGACTCACAATTATTTTTTGTTCTCCAACACACATTATCTCCAGGTGATGGGCACGGCCATGGGGACCAGACTTGCGCCAAGTTATGCCAACCTATACATGGGCGAGTTCGAGGACACCCATGTGTGGGGCGGCGACTTTGGCGCGAATCTGGTCTTCTATGGCCGCTATATTGATGATTTATTTATAATTTGGGACGGTGATTTAAGTTCAGCACAGCACTTTGTCACATCACTTAATAAGAATTTGTTTAATCTTTCTTTCACCTCTAATTATAATACCTCACATATTGATTTTTTTGGATATTTCCCTAAAAATTGTAGATTCACTGATCACCACTGCCAATTTCACTAAATCAGTAGATACTCATTCATACCTTCATTTCAACAGTTCTCACCACAAATCGTGGAAAGTAAATATACCAAAAGGCCAGTTGATGCGCATACGCCGCAACTGTTCTTCAATAGAAACCTTTAATGTACAAGCCTCAGAAATCCTAAATTCCTTCAGACAGAGAGGATATCCAGACCCCCTCCTACAAGATGCCCTTAAAGCAGTACAACAAATGGATAGAGAGGCCCTCTTAACCAACACCTCCAAGAAATGCTCTAAGAACGATCGTGAAATGGCCTTCATCTGTAAATACAACAAATCACATTTCCAAATCAAACAGATAATTAACAAAAATTATGGCATCCTTAAACATGATAGAATTCTGAGAGACATCTTACCAAATAAACCTTCTATAGTATATAAAAAGAATAGATCCCTGAAAACGATTTTAGCCCCTAGCCACTTGAGGACCACTACAGAACAAGAAAAAGATACTCCAGATTCCTGGTTGGTCTCTAGACCAGCAGGTTTCTATAAGTGTGGTAAAAACAGATGCACGATGTGCAACCACACTCCAAGAAGAACCACCCAAATTACACATGAGAACGAAACCCTCTCCATTAGGAATTTCATCAATTGCGATAGCAATTATGTAATCTATCTTCTTTCTTGCACTTGTGGCCTAAAATATGTAGGCCGGACCACCCGTCCATTGAAGATAAGGTTTATGGAACATCGCCGTAACATTATGAAAGGCCTAACGTGTCATAGTGTTCCTAGACACTTTCTACAAGCACACAACAAAAACCCTAAAGACCTACAAATAATAGGACTCGAACACATACCCGTATCCCCAAGAGGAGGGGACAGATACAACACCTTATGTCGTCAGGAGGTGTACTGGACTTTTAAATTAAATTGTTTATTTCCTGACGGATTAAATGAGGCACTCGAACTTAACAGTGTACTATGAACACACATCCATATGCTGACTATCTGGTTTCATCTGTAAATATACCTATACCCTTAGGGGTAATTCATGATCCTTAATGTCATCCTACTATATTGTGACTATACATAGAAAAATCCCCAACAATTAAGTTCCTATACCATCCATAAATGTATAATGTCTTAAATAGAACTAATAATTATGTAACTGTATAATATAAGTGGATCATACTCATTATTGTTAATATGACCTTTTTACCACTTCATTCAAACTATACTCATTTCTAATGTAGATATTAATCATGTATTTTCTGTCTGTCTATTGTTTATATCATTCTTCTGTAGATATCTACACAATGAGTAATCATTATTTTGGGTCCGCCCAGTAGATACAGACCCCCATTATTAATATCAATCTGGTCAAACTACCTTTTTTGGTGTCCATCTCCTACTATAAGTAGAATAACAACATAAAAAAAACAGTGCACGAAGGGCTAGTTAGACAAATTATTTAATTATGTGTTTATAGATTTGTACCCTCTCAGAATACATTTATACTCATTTTAGAGTATACTAAATTGTAGATACACAAATATCAATCATGTGTCAGAGGAATAATATCTCCGCCAACCATGCTGCACAATTTCAATTATTAGCAGATGCCATCCACACGCTAAATTGTACATACTTCCGCCAACCATAGCGGGGAAGAATTTTGGCGATGCACTTCCGCCTTGATACACATGACTTCCGCTAACCATAGCGGGGAAGGACCTTAGCGCCGCACTTGCGCCGCACTTCCGCCCTGACCCATGTCACTTCCGTGGGTCACGATATTCAGATACAGCTGCCGTATTAACGGCATATTGATACAGCGCTTCCAGATCCCCTGCCCTCCGTGCACTGCCCTACGATATCTAGCAGGTACTTATCTTGTCTCTAAGAGCTATAGATGACAACATATAGAAATTTCTCTTTCATTGTGTACATCACGTGACCTGTTCCGGTCACGTGATTTGAAACTTTATTGAGCTTCTCTTGCAATACAAAACGTACAATATCACTGTTTATGATGATATTTAATGAATTACTATTAGATACCTATACTCCTGTGCATACAAGTTTTTTAACTAATTTTATGTATATTGAATTAACTGCTTTTATATGTATTTACTGTGTTTAAATAATTGGGAATAATATCACCACCCACTTTACCTGGGCAACACCCCCCTAATTAACTCAAGGTATATATAGAGCTCCCTCTGACATACCAGTCATTACTGCTCCTGAAGAAGACGTGCCAAC
Organism: Crinia signifera; assembly: GCF_055691185.1. Lineage (NCBI taxonomy): Eukaryota > Metazoa > Chordata > Amphibia > Anura > Myobatrachidae > Crinia > Crinia signifera. Next base: position 70,900,265 of record NC_139218.1, read on the forward strand.
ACGTCGAAACGCGTTGAGCTGCTACCAGTGTCACCTGCACCTGCACTTTACCGATCCAAGTCTGCATTTGCACTTTATTTATCCACCCGGACCAGCCAAATAATCCAAGGAATCCACAATCTCAGCATTTCTTCAATACAAAGACACACCTGGGTTATCTAAAACCCGAAGAAAACTCCTTGTGGTCTTTCTGAGTGAATCTGGATCCGCTACTCGCTGGAGATTCTGCCGGGACTTCACCTTTTCTCCTTTACAATATACAGGAGAGAGACTGCCGAAACATCACTTGGTAAATATTCTGCCATCACAGGTGCATCTGAACTGATCTTTCTTTCCACCCACTGGAGCAATATCTCCCCATTTTTGCCCATTACCCAATTCCCATTGGTGATATAGAGAATTCTCTAAAAATGTCTATTTTTTAATGTTTTAAATCATGTTTAATAAATGTTTATATATGGTCAAATTGTATTAGACTCTATTTAGTACAAACCCAGCGCTGTATAATCCTTATTCGTTTTCTTTGTTTATACAGGGAGCTTTACACACTCCCATATACAGCTGCTTTAACTACACTTGTGGTCCATATCTCTTTGTATTTAAGTCCAGAAGGGAAGCTATATAATACATACAGTAAGTGCCTCAGAGGGTTATGCGTGTAGAACTTAAATATGATAGGCTTGCCTCAAGAGGTGAGTTTTCAGGTTTAACCATAGGTTTAACACTTGGAAACTAGATTAGAGAGGGATGTTACAGGGTTAGTGAAAATGATAGCCAGGAGATCATTGTCAAAGAGGGACAAATTGTATTCCTGGGGACCCACATGAATACCCAAAATATTCTGATGGCTCTAGCTAGGACCTCCATACAGAGTACAAAAAGTATCAAATGGTGGGGATAAAGCTTCATTTACCTGCACACTAGCTAAGGGGGTCATAAAGTGCAAGAATCCGGTGGAACCCTGGGGGATCAACCCCCACATGTTCAATGACCATGTTCATAAAGTCTGCATTAGTAGACAGAAGAATAGCTTGAGATTTACCCTGGGAAATATGATGTACAGTATAAGGTCAATTACCTTGGTTGTATGCTTCCATTCAGAGTGCAAACTCTACCTAGTCCTCGTGGATAAGACCAGGGAGGATATGTTTAGATAGTTATCATTCATCATAGCATAAAGTGTAATGTCAATATTTAGAAGGACAATTGGCCTGTAACTGGGACAAAGAGAGCGCCATTGTCTCCTTTAGGTAAAACAGTAATATGTGCTACCAAGGGCTGTTTTTAGAATCTCCTATTTTCCGAGATGGCATTAAAAGCTGGAAGGAGAGGGTTTATAATAGGTGATTGTAAAAACATCTTGGACAGGGTTTTTACCTGAAGGTGAAGAGGACACTTCAAAGTCTACCTGTGGAAGCGTGAATAAAATAAATATCTTTTAAATGTATTTAACAAATACATTACTAATATCCAAATTAAAAAGTTAAGTAAAAATTCTGTTTACATTCAAAACATAAATAGGCTACAAACAGTTGTATTCACAAAGACCATCATAATAATAAATATTGATAAGCCTATATGTTTATATAGTAAAAGGCTATCTCTTTGTTCTTTGTTGTATTATTAATTGGAAATAATTCACAATCTGCTGCATTCTACATAGAGCATGTGTGTGTTCAGTAAAGTAGTGCCTTGAAAACTTTCACATTACTAGGGCTTACAGCGCATTTCAATTATAGTAGTGAGTGTCTTGAGATTTGTTGATGATGGTAATACCTTTTAATGGACATGCATAAAAATGCTTCATAGATTAAATTGCATTGCTTGCAGATTCTCATGGGCCTCTTCTTCCAATCTTTTACAGTGCCAGGACAAATACTATGGTGCTAGGAAGTTCTAAATTAAGTAATGAGTCACTACTAAACTATTTCTTGCCTAAAACAGCAGGTAGGTAAGGAATTTAAAAATAAAAACCCCAGGTGAATAACAGTCCTTATATAGGTGACTATTTTTGTATCTACCTACATGAAAATAACTACTCCCCAAAATTGTCACATGTGGCTAATTTTACTAAAGACTAAAGCTCCAATGTATTCTTTTTTTATTTTTGCCTGGACACATCTTTTTCCCCCTAGAAGTTTCCAGATCACTGAAACACCTGTTTGCAGTTCTAGAGGCCTATTTATTATAAAGGGATGCAGTTAAAATCCCGGCGGTCGGGATCCCGGCGTTCAGAATCCCGACGCCGGAATCCCGACCGCCGAAATCCCGACCGCCGAAATCCCGACACTTTCTCCCTCCTGGGGTGTCCACGACACCCCTGGAGGGAGAATAAATTAGTGTGCCAAGCGTAGCGAGGCACCGGGCCCGCTGCGTGGCGAGCGCAGCGAGCCCGCAAGGGGGGGCGATCCACGTCCCCCCCTTGTCGGGATTTCGGCGGTCGGGATTCCGGCGTCGGGATTTTGAACGCCGGGATCCCGACCGCCGAGATTTCATACCGCTTCCATTATAAATAATGGTCCTGTTACACATGCAAACACATTAGTTTTCATTTGTTTTAGGAACAGACCCATTCACTATAGTTCTTCCAACAGGGCCACCTAGCGCTGAATTTCATAGCCTCGTTTTTTCCCATTGAAAGCAGGGATCCAGGGATCCATGCTGCCTCCACAGTCAGTGACATGTGGCCTATGAACATGCCTGACCTTACTGTGTGATGTGTGGGTGTGGATTATAGGATATAGAATGTTCTAGAAAGATAGTCTAAAGGTCGGCATGCAATATGTCTACAAGGTGAAAAAGTTTGGCAGGGTCAAAATGTTAACAAAGCTCGACAAGGTCAAAAGGTCGACATGCTGAAAAAGGTTGACATGAAAAAGGTTGCCGCATGAAAAGGTCGACATGAGTTTTCACATTTTGTGTGTGTCAATGTCGACAACTGTTGACACGGACCCTCAATTAGTGTAACTAGTACCCTTGCTTAGTGGTTCACTGGCCTTGTTTAGGGTTCAGTGCCAGTGGCGTAGCCACGTTTTGGGCGCCACCCCGCTGTTATGGGGGGGCGCCCCCCCACCACCGCCGCCCCGCCAAGCACCCCTACCCCCCTGCCCCGCCGCCCCGCCGCCCATGCAAACCCCCCTTCCCCCCAATCCCCCACAGCCTTACCTATCGCGCTGGTCCCGGCGGCTCCGTTCTTCTGCTGAGGACCACCACAAAATGGCCGCCCCCATACAGCAGATAGTTTCAGAGAACTGTGTGCTATATGGGGGCGGCCATTTTGTGGTGGTCCTCAGCAGAAGAATGGAGCCGCCGGGACCAGCGAGATAGGTAAGTCTGCGGGGGATTGGGGGGGGGGGTTAACTATAGCACTGCAGCCCTCGGCACCCCCACATGCACAGCGCCCCCCCGCGGTGGCGGGGGCTGCGGTGCTATAGTTACGCCGCTGTTCAGTGCCTCACTACACTCAGCACACCATTGTACTCTTGCCAACATGGATGTAAGAACAAGCAGGTTTAAAAAAAATCCACCTTTTTCATGTTGACCTTTTGACCCTGTCGACCTAATACACATTGACCTTTTCATGTCAATATTTTGACCCTGTCGCAGGGGCAAACGCAGGATTTTCTGAAGGGGGTTTCCAGACGGGCGGAGCAAAGCACAGAGATGGACACTTATGTGACTCAGTATATGCCGGGTCAGGTAAAGTATTATAGATAGACCAAATGTGTATATAAATAATAATAACAATTATATATATATATATATATATATATATATACCCACATATACATATATATATATTTATATATATATATACATACATACAGGGGTGTCAACAGCAGTGTAGACCCCTGGGCATAGCAATGTATTGGGGCCCCTACCTTTCCTCCAGTGGTAGGGGTGGGGGGTGCTATGAGCGGAAGCTTTGATGTCCCACGGGTGGTAGGGGGTATTATATCAACTGCTCAGCATGTAGGGCCTGGATCAGTAATTTCCACTAATTACCCCTTTTACTGCACAGATGGTAGGAGAAGGGGGCATTGGGCTGAATGAAGGGGACCTGATACATAACTTCCAGGGAAGTATAGGATGTTTAATACGCAGAGGAGGGGTGTATAGTGGAGTGGACTTATTCATAATTTTCTGGTGGGAGGACAGCTTGCTTGACTGCAGATATATCCAGTTCCCGGAAATAGATTTCTTAGATTTTAATGGAATTAAAAACTAGAGGATCTCACCTACCAAATGGTACTGGGGACTAGGGGATCAGAGTTCAGGAGGCAGAGCAATCTGCCAACGAGTATATAAAACTACATACCAGGTGTGTGGAGCTGGAGCAGTAACCAGCTGCTGGAAGGCTGATATCTCTGGTTCTGGGCACAGTAGAGACAAGCTACTAGTGTCCATCAAAGGGGCAGAGTCCCAGCTTTTGGAATATACCCTCAGAAAAACTATAAGTCAGACTGAACCTGAAATATCTGACTGGGAAAAGCAATTAACAGGCTTGGGGCAGTATTCAATGAGAAAAATTTTCCGTGCATGGCGAGAGATTTTTTCTGTCGCCATGCACTCGCCCTGTTCCGGAGGGCTCGCTGCCACTCCTGCTCCCACTATTCAATGTGGTTAAGACTCGCCGCCACTCGCGGCGAGTCTTAACCCCTGCAGCGGACGAGTGTCCGCGGCAGGGAGCTGGCAGGGAGCCGGGGGACGGTGGCAGCCAGGGAGATTAAAGTCTCCCTGGCTGCCCCAGAACATATGTGGAGGGGAGGTGGGCTCCCCGGGACCCAGGCAGCACAAGCTGCCCCCCCCCCTATAGCCAGTGGGGGACCCAGTATTCACTGCACCTGATCGTGCATATGTAATGATCGGGTGCAGTGAATATATGAATATCTAATGAGCGGCTCGAGAGCTCCGGCCCCCTGCTGGCTGCTCTGTGTAAAAAAAAAAAATTTTAAAATATTTTTTTTAAAATTAAATATATATTCATGTGCTATAAGCACATGAATAAAAATAACATGCCCCTTCACAGAAAAAAAATCCTGATTTTTTGACACCAAAATTTAAAAAAAAAACTTTTAGTTTAAAAGTTCACATTCCAGTTCTCCATGAAAAGATGGAGAATTTCTACAAGAGAGACACGGCGAAAATCACTTAAAAAGACGGTGAAAATATCACATTGAATAGGGTGGCTCACTTTTGGAGAGCAAAATGCTCCTTCCAACGCGAAAATAGCACAAACTCGCCATAAAACACGGCAAATTTTTTCATTGAATACTGCCCTTGGATGGGGACCACTGCTTTGAAGTCAGATATCTCCGGTTCCCAAGGTCTGATTTTTAAAATTCTTGTACCCCTAGAAAGAGGGGACCCTCAGCATTTAGCCTAGGTCCCTTAGACTCCTGGGGGTACTCAGAAACCCCCCTGTGTGCGCTACTGTGTCGACCTTTTGACCCTGTTAACCTATTGCATGTTGACCTGTTTGGGGTAGACCGATTGACTCTCTAGACACTATAGATCTATTAACTGGATCCAGTACTGTGTATGGTATTACAATATAGTTTTGGGGATTTTAATAAATGTATTGAATGAACTTAAACACATTATTATTTCAGGAGTTATATAAACTGGTGATATGTCAACATTTAAACAGACCCATAATCAGGGATTAAAGTGGCGGGAACCTGTAATGGTGAGGTGGAACATTTCAACCTCCACCTTGGCCCAGACATTAAGGCTAAGAGAAAAACATTCTAGTTTGCAGGGGGGTGCCAAAAACCCTACCACTGGCCCCTACTCTGCCTAATAGGGTGAGGGGAGAATGGCAGAAAGAAATGAGTTTCCCCATCCAACTCTACAGGACCACTTTAAGTCCTGCCAATAATGGTGTCAGCATGTTCTTTCAATAGATGTGCAGAATTGTTTTTTCAATAGATGTGTTTTAGTGGATATTTTGCACATCTCTCACAGATGTTGGCAATCAAAGGGTTAAAGGGTGCTATTTGTTGGTAACTTGACTGGGGTAGGTTCCTATGAAGAGGTGTAGCTAAAAGTATTTTTCAATAGCACATTGGGACCAATGTTTCTTTGTCTATATTTATGAATGAGTTTTCCCTGTGCTGTTTTCTTTTGTTAATAAGTTATTCTGTACTCTTTACCTAGAAGGGCGCCCATCGCGGCCATCGCGGGCATCGCATGTACTAAAAAATCGCATGCGATGCGACCGACGCGATGACCGCGATTTCCCATAGGGAACAATGTTAAATGTCCTAATTGACCCGATTTTCCATAGGGAACAATGTTAAACGGCCCACAGAGGCCAAATAGGCACCCTGAAGTGTGAAATGGCCCCCCCAATTGTTAACGCCACCCCACGATCAACGTCAACCCGAAGCGTGGCGAGCGCAGCGAGCCCGCGAGGGGCGGCGGTACGCGTCCTACGACCTTTTCATACCACCACTATCCACGTCGGCGTGGAGTTGAGAATAGAAAGTGTGGCGAGCGCAGGTATATTCACAGGTATACACGTCCCCTCGCGGCCTTCACAGCTGTCCGTGTCCCCTCGCTTCGGGCTCGGTGGCTCGCTGCGCTCGCCACACTTTCTATTCTCAACTCCACCCCGACGTGGATAGTGGGGGTATGAAAAGGTTGTAGGACGCGTACCGCCGCCCCTCGCGGGCTCGCTGCACTCGCCACGCTTCGGGTTGACATTGATCGTGGGGTGCCGTTAACAATTGGGGGGGGGGGGCCATTTCACACTTCAGGGTGCCTATTTGGCCTCTGTGGGCCATTTAACATTGTTCCCTATGGAAAATCGGGTCAATTGGGTCATTTAAGATTGTTCCCTACGGAAAATCGGGTCAATTGGGACATTTAACATTGTTCCCTATGGGAAATCGCGGTCATCGCGTCGGTCGCATCGCATGCGATTTTTTGGGACCGACGCATTTTTTTTCCTTTACGATGCCCACGATCAAAATCGTGGGCGCCCTTCTAGGTAAAGAGTACCAGTTATTCTTTCTAAACCATACATGTGACATGTAAAACAAGTACGCAGGAGTGCACGCAGTGCTAAAGGGGCAGAAGGCACAGCTGAAGGGGCTGCACATCCTGACCTCTAACACCAAGCATGCAGCCGCATACCTCCCAAAATGACCCACTCCAGGAGGGACACTGGCCCTTATTCAGATCTGATCCCAGTACAAATTTGTTCTCAAAATGGGCAAAACCATGTGCACTGCAGGTGGGGCAGATGTAACATGTGCAGAGAGAGATATTTTTGGGTGGGGTGTGTTGAAACTGGAATCTACATTGCAGTGTCAAAATAATGCAGCCAGTATTTAACCTGCACAGAAACAAAATAACTCACCCAAATCTAACTCTCTCTGCACATGTTACATCTGCCCCACCTGCAGTGCACATGGTTTTGCCCATTTTGAGAACAAATTTGTACTGCTATCAGATCTGAATAAGGGCCACTTTGCACTGACTTCCCTCTTAATGTATGATTGCAGTCACCTGTGCCAAGCAGGTAAATGGGTAAGAAAGGTGTTTCCACACAGGTGATAGCAATCATACATTAAGAGGGAAGTCCAGAAACAGAGCATTCTGTCCCTCCTGGAGAGGGTCATGTTGGGAGGTATGCAGCCGCACAACCTGGTTGCAACTAAGCCGAGCACTGCTGGTGCACAGCGCTGCCCAGCACAAATAAGTCCTTCTTCAATAGAACTCCTGTCTTAGTAAATTTACCCCTTAGTGTGCCTTGAGTTCTGTGATTTGGAAGCTCTGCTTTAGAGTACTGATCTCTGTAGCTCAGTGGCTCCCAAGCGCTGCCGTGGCTCAGCGCAGATGGTTAAATCAAATTGAAAGCTGTTCTAATTAGTGTCACCTGTGGCCACGCATGGATATACTTAACACCTGTGTATTGAAGACGGAATTTGGGAACCTCTGCTGTAAACCCATAGCTGCTTTGCCAAGTGCGTAAACTAGCAGATGACATTGAACACTGATGTTGATGATGGAACACATTGCCAAAATCCCCATACACGTGACTAGAGGATACAGTAACAGATATCACTTAGAAAGGGTTGCCTAGTGTGAATGGGGCTTTAGAAAGTGGCATTTAGTTGAAAGTCAGCGCACACTCCCGTTCTGACACCAAATGGCATCACGGCTGTACACATTTTAAGCAACAATTCAAACATTGTTTTACTTGCAAACATTTCCATTTCAGCGGGGTGTCCATTTAGAGATGCAAGTCTGTTCTGTAACATCTGTATTCGCTTACCAGCACTCACCTGGCATTTAAATTTAAGATGCGTTGAGGGAAATTCCTTGCAGAAACCGGATAGATTGCAGAAGAACTGTTACAGTGTAACACTTTCATTGCAGAGACATTCAATGCAGACACAGCAGCTGGGTGCAAACAGTATCTTGCATCTGCATTTCCCAGAGGGCATCAAAGCTCCTTTCTCCCAGCTGCAAATTCAGGCTGCAGACCTGCAAAGATTAAGGGGTAATTAAATAATTTAAAGCAATGTAATCCTGCTTAAGTTAATATCTGGCATCTCAGGTTAAATGCACACCCGCAGCACGCAGACACTAATGGAAATATAATTGGTGTGAGCAATTAGGTGATAATTTACCATAATTGCCCACAAAGTTGAGAACTTTTTTTCATTGAATCCCAGCACACAGGCAAGTTCTCCTGCATGTGCCGATGGTTAGAGGAGACGTGGTTTGTTCATCCGTCATGATGGCAATACATTTTTGAATTACTGGCAGCCCTTTGCCCTAAAATAATCCACTCACATATGTTTCTTGTCTAGAACACTGAGTTTAATGGATGGAAGCTACATCTACTGCGATACTTGCTTCCTAGTGCCAATAAGTTTATGCTGTTACAGATTGTGAGGTGCTGACACACATAACAGGCTGCTGGCACAGGCTAAATATTTTACCATTATCCGAGGTGACAGTTCAGATGGTTCATTGGTCTTCTGCTACTTTATGACATCGGTTTCTCTAACATCAATCATTCTAGCTGGGATGACATTTTTGTGGGATGGGCACTTCGGTCAAATAAACCCATAAAGAGTGAGTACAATAGAATGTGACACTCATAAATATCAATGCATCTGTGTTACCGCGCTGAAAGATATACTTGAAATAACTGAAGGTTTTATACTTTAAATGGCATTTTCTAACCCAGGGTTGCAGGTTGAAATTTTGTACCTTCGTATCTGAATTCTATATTTAGATTTGGGGGTTTGGTGACATTTTTGTTTTTGGAAATACCAAGAGCTGTCTAAAACAGTGAGAGCTGCTTTGTTTTCCATGTCTCTTCATTCACTTAACACCCCCATGGGGCCTACACACGTGTAGATTTACTGAGCATTCTGAGCAGCCCTGTGTGCTGAGCAATCTGTCGAAGCCAGTGTTCTCCGGTGAGAACACTGGCCCTGACCGGTGATTAACTAGATTTATCCCGAGAAATCGGGACAAATCAGATGTGTTTGACATCCCACCCAACCCAATGCATGGTCCAGTGCAGGTTCAATCTGTCGTATTGGACCCAGCAGCTGCACATCGTGGGTTCTTTTTAGCACCCATGAAGGGGGCAGGCAGCACGAAATGCCATGAGCTGTGGGTTACAGAGTCGCGGCGGCACTCTCAGCCAATCAGTGGCCGGCCTATCTTCTGAATTTTCTAATTCTGCCACCACTGCCCGTAGTGTCCTCTGGCTCACTCAGCATTTCCTGGACAATGCGGACTGCCCACTCTGCCACTGCACCCACAGCCCCCAGGAGTTTCAGGCAGCCCAGACCCCACGCTGCCCATGTATTTTTTTTCTCCTCCCACCGCAGCTCCCCAGAAATCAAGTTCCAAATCATAGTGAGCTCTCCCGGGCAGCTGCTGGGGGAGCTCAGGGGAAATCAGGTCTGGCTTGTCCTTCGGATAAGTCGGCCTTATGTATGGGGGCCTTCAAAATCTGCAACAATCTAAGTTTGTAAAAACTAATTTGCATTTGAACTATATCTGCAGTGCTGTTTGCTTTGGGTTCCGCTTATACTTGCAAATGTATAATGGGTGCATTGTGTGCAGTGAACAAGTGTCTGTGGGGTCTAGGGGTCCCACACCACGCACCATTCATCCATTTTTTTCAACACTTACCTTAAGGAGTGCCACGTCAGCTGCAGAAATCACTGGGAAAATGGTGAATCAGCCATTTCCACTTCCAATCAAAGCGTATATATGGGGTGGCAAAAAGCTCTATTGCAAGCAAATATTCCCCAGCACTAGGATTTTCTTTTTATATCAGGTACACTGCCAGCCGTTGGAGGGATGCGGGAATGTCTCCGAAAACCGGGACTGTTGGGAGGTATGCTGTTATTGCATTTGATTGGGTATGGGTAAAAACCGGACCTAGACAGGACCGCTGGACCAGACATCAAAATCTGCAGTCCGGAACATGTAGTGTCCGGTCCAGGGGGTGTTCCGTCCGGAGGTGTCCTGTCCGGGGGGGCTGCCTGTGACAGCTGTCACCAGGGAGAGGAGGAGGGGGAGAATGAAGCCTCCCTGTATGGTCCGAGCATGTAGCAAAAATCAGAACGGCACGGACCACACAGGGAGGCTGTAATCTCCCCTTCCCCATGTCCCTGGTGAAAGCTATCACAGGGACCCCCTCCGGAGAAGACACCCCCGGACGAGACACCCTCGGACCGGACACTACAAGCTCCAGACTGCAGATTTTGATGTCCGGTCCAGCTTTCCGGGGTCTTGTCTGGGTCTGGTTTTTACATAGTCCCCACTTGATTGGTGTGTATCACACCCCTGCCTCATTTATGACTCTGGATTATGCCAGTGCCTTTGACCCATCATGCATTTCTGTTTGTATCCCTAACCTCAGCTCCAGACACTCTTTAGCTTGCTGTTCATGTACCCCTATTTGCTGTTCCTTTACCATGCCTTGTTCCTACCAATTTCTCAGTCACTTTAATCCTGGGAGCAGATAGAGGGCAGTGACCGATATGCTTGCGGCAACTCCTTCCGCTGGAGGCTGGAGTATGTGTTTCTACTTGGACTATCAACGTAGTCATTTTTCCTGCATTGTGATAGGGAAATAACACCCACAGGTCGCAAGTTCCAATGGCTTTCAACAGCAAAGGCATGGGGAAACCTATTTGACAAGTATCACGTCGTTACATGCACCTGTTCTTTTTATCGCCATCTCAGGATAAAGAACACTGCATCACTTGTGGTGAAATTATATTTTTTTGGGTGTAGCGCACCAGTAATTATTTCACTTCATGTGAAGATCTTGGATTGCTATGACAAATGTCTGTGTCATAATGCAATTTGCTGCTACAGTATATTGACAAAAGCAGGATTGATGCTGCTGAAATCTTAGTGTGTGCCGGATATCCAAAATAGGATCTAGAAACACTTGATGAAATTAAAATGAGCTACTATTGATGGATATAGGACAAACTTAAAAGGCCGTACTTTTCCTGATAACAAAGCAGATGTCTTTGCCTACTAATCCTTTGTTTTAACACAATTATACAGTTGGTGAATGTAAAAGCAGGTATTTTAAAAGATCTATACACATGTAAAGGCAGCCCAAAAGGACCAATACTTTCCCTAATCCAATGGCAGCCAAATAAGGATCCCATGAGATCTGCAAATGACGAAAACAAAGTTTCATTTAAGGGTCAGTGTGCAAAGTTATTATCATGTATCATATATCACCAAAATATTATGCTGAGCTGTACAGTGAATTTGTAAAAATCAACATACGTTACTGTACTAGCTAAGTTTAAAATTTCATTTTTCTATCATAGGCACACTTACGAATTACAATACGTTCATAGGGCCAATTTAATCCGTAGCTAATTTAGTGTGCCACTATATTTTAAAACGGGATGCAATTTGATCTGGCTAATATATCCTGTTCACATACTTCCCAACTTTCAAGGAGACGGAGGCGGGAAAGAGGGATGTGCACAGCAGGCGTGCCGAAAAATGTATAGGGGCGTGGCCTAATTAAAGGGGAGTTACCTATACTCGCCCGCAAGGCAACGCCCCCGTTTTTGACGCTATGGGGGCATGACCCAGAGCCATGCCCCCCCCCCCCCCCCCCCCCCAAGCCCCCTGGCTGCAGGAATAGACGCTGTGCACGTGCGCACAGCGTTTATTCACCACTGCTCAGCAGCCGACAGAGGGGACTCCCAACAGCCCCCCCTCTCTGCGGGACACTGCCGGCTGCGGGAGGGACGCTGGAATGTCCCCGAAAACCGGGACATTCCTGCGGTTTTCGGGACTGTTGGGAGGTATGTGTTCAGTGAACTACATAAATGTCAAATTTACAACTTTGCAATGTGCTGCTCTGCTCCTTATATGGTTTCTCCGATGGAGACTAAGGGGGTATTCAATCCCCGCCCCTATTTCAGACTGGGGAAATAGCGGCATCGCCTATGCAATGCTGTTGTTCCCGGCAGCATTGAAGCGGCAGCTCGGTAGAACAGACTCGACTTTAAAAGCAGTCGCCCTGCTTTGCCAAAATCGCCCTTGGATTGTCTAGATCATGACCGAATCTCGACAATCCATGGACATTTTTGTAGACACGCCCCCTTTTTCGCCAATTGTCAGATGGGGCATTGAATCCCGCCTTAATTATCAAAGGCACAAAGCCAGAATTTAGGACCTATCTAACAAAGCACCCCATCCTACTGATTACTATGAGTCTGATTGACCGTTGGATGGTATTTGCATGCAGAAATATGTTAATGCTGCCTTGGGCATCTGAAGAAAAAAGATGCCCTTTGCCAGCATCGCTGAATCGGACAGTGATCGAAGTCATCCCTTAGTAAGATTACTCAGAATAGGGGATGGAACTTTTCTGCCCTGTCCAGAAAATCTGTAATGGAAGACCGAGAACATGGCATTGGCATGGCTACAAATTGGCATGAACTGACCCTGAATTGAACAGTCCCCATCATCTGCCAAATGGCCACAGCCTGTCAATCATGCGTTGTATATGTGGTACTGCTCAGTACATATCCTGCATCTATAAACATTGGCGTTGTGTGTAAACCATCAGATTTCTATGCTTCTCTGAATCCTGTGGCAATCACCTACATACATAAAAATTACATGATATTTATAAACTACGGCTAAATATGCACCATTTTTGCCAGGGGGCCATTGGCACTGCCTCAGCCTAGATACGGTTGTGCATCTCTTTATGATGTACTACCTCTATCCTCCACTGGCTATTTCCATCACTGGATAATGTAAACTCAGGTGACTACAAAAAAAAATAAAAAAAATCGATATCATTAAAGTAAAGCTTTTTTAACTTTTAAACAGACGTTATGCTGTTGAATATGGAACCTGCCTGGGAAATCAGCTCCTTCCAGTGCACATGTGGATGCCAAGAAGTTGGCTCCTGTTTATCCTAACTAGCTCTTCTTGCCTCTGTCGTTCAGTGTGAGCTCTATATTCAACAACAGAACACGCACATTAAGAAACTACATTAGTCAGGAGGACACAAACAGTTAAACAACTTACTGGTAGAAAAATCCTCTATTTAAAAACACATTTAATTTATTAATGAATCACCCATGGCAATAAATTAAATATTTACAAATGAAATGGCAGCAAAGAAAACATTGCAGAAGTACATTACAGTAACTACAGTATGATGTTTTCTTGAAAACAGAATTTTGTAGAAACTCTAATGCTGTTTGCACAGTTCCAATGTTTCAAACAGAATTGATGATTTTCCGTTTTGTGGTCAAATAAAAAAAAAAAAAGCTGTAATTAAAATATAACCAAAAAAAGAATTATTTTATAAAATGTTTGACCTATTTGTGCTAAAAAGAAGACACTTGTACTGAATGGTCAGACTCTTAACACATCTTCAGTGTTACAGCTGAATCAGTGTGTCATGCAAGTATTTTCTCATTACCAGAGAGGTCATGCAGAATACTGTACCACTAACCAGGGGTGATTATCAGAGAAGTCATGCAGAGTACTGTACAGCTAACCAGAGGTGATTATCAGAGAGGTCATGCAGAGTACTGTACCAATAACCAGGGGTGATTATCATAGAGGTCATGCAGAGTACTGTACCAATAGCCAGAGGTGATTATCAGAGAGGTCATGCAGAGTACTGTACCAATAACCAGGGGTGATTATCAGAGAGGTCATGCAGAGTACTGTACCAATAACCAGAGGTGATTATCAGAGAGGTCAGGCAGAGTACTGTACAGCTAACCAGGGGTGATTATCAGAGAGGTCATGCAGAGTACTGAACCATAAACCAGAGGTGATTATCAGATAGGTCATGCAGAGTACTGAACCAATAACCAGAGGTTATTATCAGAGAGGTCATGCAGAGTACTGTACAGCTAACCAGGGGTGATTATCAGAGAGGTCATGCAAAGTACTGTACCAATAACCAGGGGTGATTAACAGAGAGGTCATGCAATGTACTGTACCAACGACCAGAGGTGATTATCAGAGAGGTCATTCAAAGTACTGTACCAATAACCAGGGGTGATTACCAGAGAGGTAATGCAGAGTACTATACCAATAACCAGGGGTAAGTATCAGGGAGGTCATGCAGGGCACTGTACCAATAACCATTGAGGTCATGCAGTTAGGGTGGATTGGCCATAAATCTTACAGGGAGAATCCCAGTAGGTCATCGCGCCTCTGAGACTGCCTGTTGCAAAGTGAGAAAGTTAGATGTGGCCCTGCCCATAGTAGCTGCCCCATCCCCCTCATGTGTCCCACATAAACACCCTTTGCCGGTTCACAGACCAGAATATCCAATGCCCTTGCCATCCAGTATACTGTACCAATGCCCACAGTTGGCAATGAGGAAGGTCATGCAGGGTCCATTACTAGTAACTAGGGGAGGATTATCAGGTAGATCATGCAGGGTGCTTTACTAGTATCCTGACAGTAACTGGAGATGTAGCACAGGAGAGAATATGTGTGGATTAATATAGGCCCAATTGGAACAGTAATAGCACAAAGGTTCGTATTCACTTGTCCAAGCTACTTCATTGACTGGTGCTTGTGAGCAGGTGCTAATACATACTTTTTTTTTTTTTAAACTTTTTTATTGAGACATTCCATGAACATTACATAATATACATGTTGTATTATTTATCACTTTCTTAACATTCAGAAAAGCAAATATACATTTCCATCAGTAATAATATACATTCGTGTACCGTTAATTAAATTTTTTAATAACTTTCAGAAAACTAAGTATCATGTTGTATTAGGTTGCTAGTGATCACTCGATAGGGACTGGGGGGTCCTGTGCAGCCATTCGACTGAGGTACCATGTGGTAGATTGTAGGCTGTCGTGTATCATCTTCCTGGTATTTAATGGGAGGGTCGGTATATATGAATCCCATAACATGAAAAATTGTCCAACTTTTTTACCTCTATCTACCATGGCCTCCACCCAGTCCATCCTGAACAGGAAATGTAGTTTAGACCGAAATAGGGGAAATTGTGGGGGTGCGGGGTCAATCCAGCTTTGGAGGATTGTTTTTCTGCCCGCTGCACTCAAAGCCAATAGTAATTTTTTTGCATTCTTTTGTCATACGGGTGTTTGGGTCAAATATTCCCAGAATTGCCCATTCTGGGGTAAAAGGAGAAAAGGTTTGCACCAGTCGCACAGGAAAAATATTTGTAAATATATATATGTTATTAGATCACATTGCTTAATTCTTAGCGAAATCTTGATAATGACAAAAGTATAAGGGGGTGCTACCACTGGACATAGAAAGAGACAATTTTATTTGAAAGAGAAAGAATGTCACTGGGGTGGTGCACTTCAGGAGAAGGGGGTATTCTTAAAAAGTAACTTTTAATTGAAGTAGCTAAAAAAGTTGCGAAATATAGACTAAATACAAACATATAAGACACGGACAGTGTAGTTAAAAAGGACACTGAGTCCTCACAGTGTTCCCCACTGGGACGGCTAGACAGTGGGGAACACTGTGTGAGGACTCAGTGTCCTTTTTAACTACACTGTCCGTGTCTTATATGTTTGTATTTAGTCTATATTTCGCAACTTTTTTAGCTACTTCAATTAAAAGTTACTTTTTAAGAATACCCCCTTCTCCTGAAGTGCACCACCCCAGTGACATTCTTTCTCTTTCAAATAAAATCATTCTGGGGTAAAGGGGACGAAGTTAACGAGTTTTCCCTCTGCATATCGCTTCACCATTAACCAGAAGTAGCGAATGATAGGACATGCCCACAAACAGTGGTATGTATCTGCGTTGTCTGAGCGGCATTTTGGGCAAGTGTGGGTGTCTGAGGTTCCCATATGGAAACGTCTGACGGGGGATAAATAAGAGTTGTGGTAAATGTTTAAGAATAGCTCGGTGTACATATTGGCTTTGAGTGTTTGTCTGGAGTATAGGAGGCCCTTCTGCAATTGTGGGATTGAGAGTGTAGGGAAGTGATCTAGCCAAGTGGCCATACCACCTTTGGTTTTGGTGTAATCCATGATCTGTCTCAAAAAAGTATAGTGGATGGATATTGCTCTTGAGGTCGGGACCGTATAGGTTAGCATTGTATCCAAGGTGTTATTCCAGTCCTTATTGGAGAAATGCCCTATCACATGTAATACATAAAAATTTGTTTGCATAAAGGCCAAAGGGTATGGGCTAACCATAGGATATTTCGCGGATAGTTCCGAGAAACGTATAATTCGCTTTTCGTCTTTCACCACTAAGGAGTCAATCGATTTTATTCCCATCTCTGCCTATGTGGTGTAGGGAAGAGCAGCCATGCCGTCCAAAAATGCTGGATTTTTAAGGAGGGGTAGGAACAGGGAATGGTGTTGATTTAGTCCTGTTTTAGGTCTTAATATATGCCAGATCTTTTTAGTTGACCACAGCAGAGGATTGGTTCTGACTTGGTCAGGTAGCTCCTGATCATGTAGATGCAGAAAACTAACAAGGTTCATATTATTTAGGAAGCCCTGCTCCAGGGGAGTGTTGGTGTACACGGAGCTAGAGTGTAGCCAATCTCGTAGATGTCTAAATAAGGCTGCCTGGTTGTAGGTCACTATATCTGGGAAGTTGATTCCTCCGTTAAATACAGGTTGTGTCAGTTTCTTCATGGCAATGCGTGGACGGCCGCCTGCCCATATGAATTTACGGGTGATGCAGGTGATCTGTTGGGCATCTTTTTGGGTTAGTATAATTGGGAGCATTTGTAATAGGTAAAGCAGTTTTGGAATTGCTACCATTTTTAGCAAATTGGCGCGACCCAAATAAGATAGTGGAAGACGTTCCCATTTGGCTATATCATTTGAAAGGGTAGTGATGGCTTTGGTTATGTTTAGGGCATATAGAGTGGCTGGATTTTGCGGTATCTGGATACCTAAGTAGGGGATATGTGTGGTTTGCCATTTTAGTTTGTATTGTGGTGCCCACGTAGGGGGAATTTTAGATCCATAAAGAGGCAAAGCAGACGATTTATCCATGTTACTAAAGCCAGTAATATGTTCTAAGGAGGTTAGTTTGTCTAAAATTATAGGCAGAGTGCGTTCGGGGGTCGGCTATATAAAGAAGAATATCGTCAGCGAAGGCTGATAATTTAAGTTCCTGGGTGCCTATTTTTATTCCCTTAAATTCTGGCCAGTTTTCTAGTGTTCTTAGGATAGGATCCAATGCTATGTTGAATAAAAGTGGCGATAAGGGGCATCCTTGTCTAGTTCCTTTTTCTAAATAAAAGCGTGGGCCCCTATCATTAGTGAGGCCGAGGGGTTGTGATATATTGTTCGTATGAACTTGATGAAGTCCGAGTCAAATGCTCTTTTCTCCTGTACATTGAACAGGTGAGGCCATAGGATCATATCGAATGCCTTATTTGCATCCAAACTTAGGAGCATGTTTCGGGCATTAGGTGAGTTATGTGATGCTATGATCGCTGCCAGGGCTGCACGTACCGCCCTGACAGAGTGTCTATTCCGTACAAAACCTGTTTGTGAAGGAGTAAGAATATCCGGTAGGATGGTTTGTAGGCGTAGTGCTATTATTTTTGTCAAGATTTTATATAGGTCTGTATGAGGGCATTAGGGTAGGGTCTCTATCTGGTTTGGGGAGGAGTGTAATGAAAGCTTCATTAAAGAGAGGGGATGCAGTTCCATCTTTATAAATTTTTTGGTAGCGTTCAAGGAGGGATGGTGTTATGTGGGTTTGGAGTATACGGTAGTAGTCCCCCGTGAGGCCGTCAGGCCCTGGGGACTTACCATGTGGGAGTTTAGATATTGCCATATTGATTTCTTCAAGTGTTATGTTCCCTGTTAGAGCGGATTGTTGCTCTGGGGTAAGCAGGGGCAGGGCTTCATTTGAAAAGGGTGTTTCTTGGGCGGCTGGGCTTTCAGATGGCGAGGCAAAGATGTTTTCTAAATATGTTTGAAACTGTGAGGCAATCTCAGCTGACTTTGTTATATTTACTTTGGTAATCGGGTGCTTTTGCATGGTAATGATATTGCGTTTCTTAGGGGGTTTTGAGATCATTGCCAGCAGTCTCCCAGCCTTGCCTCCCCATCTGTAGTATCTATGTCTGGTATGATCTAGTGCGTGTCGTGCTTGGGTGGCTAGGTATGTCTCAAACAGCTGCCTAGCTACTTTATATGTTTGAAGGGTGGTGTCTGAGGGGTTAGTGGTATATGCTTGGAATGCAGATTTCATTGTGTTATTTAGTTGGTCGTGTTTTATTCTAGCTTCCTTTTTCCTTTTAGAAACATATCCTATGATATGACCGCGCATTACGGCTTTAGATGCGTCCCAAAAGAGTTCTGGCCTGTCCCAGTAGTCTAGGTTTTCATCTACGTAGTTGGTCCAGTTATAAATCAGGTATGACTTGAAATCCTTCAGAGGCCGACAGATAGGATGGAAATCGCCAGATATAATCTGTTTGGTGCATAAACGAGTGGTTGAGGGCCACCATAACTAGGGCATGATCCGATATTAAAATGTCATAAATGTCGGCTCTGGAAACCTCAGTCATTAGTTCATCTGCCACTAGGATTCTATCTATACGTGATGATGACCTATGGACCATTGAGAGGTGTGTGTGTGTGTCCTGTCTGTGGGATTCAGCAGTCTCCATGGGTCGGTGAGGCCCAGGGTGGCTCTCAGTGATGTTAGGAATCGGCTCTGAAAGTCAGAGGTTCTAGATGTGATGGGGGATCTATCTATTAAGGGGTCCTCTACCATATTAAAGTCTCCTCCTATTATCAGTGGATAACTTGCTCTAGATTGAATTAGGTGTTCTAAGTCTTGAATGTATGTGTGTGTGTTAGTGTTTGGGGCATATATGTTCACTAGTGTGTATTTAGTATTATATAGTTCAGGTGCTAATACATACTGATGATAATGACCATGATGACAGTTGCCAGCACAAGTGAACTGCATGTTATTGACTGATTGTGAACGCACCAATGCTGGTCTTCATAGCAATAAAAAAAAAAAAAAAACCAGAAAGTCACTTGAAAGGTGATTTAATAGTGGGGTGTACAAACTCCAATCTAAATTGCAGTGTTATTAGGATGTCCAGTATTTGTGGGCTGCATGCAGATCAGCCAGTATTTTCTCGTGTAAAAAGAAAATGTATGTGATAACCTTGCTTCTTTTCTGTGGTGAGATGCATACTGGACTTATAAAATACTAGGACTGTGTATCAGCATGATGTCATTAAAATGATGGTGTGAGACCGGGGAAGGAGCTTTCTCATCCAAAGCTGCCTAGTTGGTGAAGGACAAGTCTCATAAAACCGGCTTGGCCAAGCAATATCAACAAAAAATCTAAAGTAGGGGCCAAGCAAGATGAGATTCTATTCCCAAAAAATACTTAACCCATTATGACCCCTTGCTCATTTAAGTGGATATAATTAAAGAATGTCTTTTGTAGACTGCATTGCCATGATGGTTGCCATTGAAATACCAATGTCCATTTAAATGTGAAAGTGTTTGGGCAGATGCTAAAGAATCAAAATATCGAATTAAAATAAATCACAATGTTTTGGTGTACCAGCTACAATGCTTTATGTACTAAAAGCCAAAATGGTTAAACCATATTTTTGGGGGAGTTACGAAGATCCTCATTCATCTACTCTACCCATTTCTGGGATACACGGGACACATGCAATGGGTCATAAACAGTTAAAGCACAGTCGATTAACATATTAAGATAAGATAAAATAAGATAAAAATATGAATATACACCTTAAGTATAAGGATCTTTGGGCAATCTTGTAACAGTGACATACAGTACTATAAATAACTTTGTGCTAAACCTGCAGTAACCTGGTGTAGTCTAAAAATGTTGTTTTTATTTTGCAACTCAATACTGATTGGAATTGCCTTGCTCTACTGCCAAGGATAAGCCATTTATTCTTCTCATTTTTTTTATCAAGGCTCTTGTTTGTAACAAGAGCACAGTTCATCAAACATGTCACTTATTTATTTATTTCTAAACCTGTCTCACCTATTATTGATGCAGTGTCATTAAGATAGCAAATTCATAAAAAAAAAAAAAAAAAACATAACATGGCCTGTGTAATACTTTTGATGGCACGTGCTGTGTTTGAATAATTATAAGGAAATTGAATCATGTGTCTTCTTTTTTTTTTTTTTACTTATTAACCCTTTGAGTGCCAACATCTCTGGGAGCGATGCACAAAATATCCACTAAAAATGCCAGTGTTGCTCACATTTGTTATATAAATTCAAATACAAAATGTTGTGGTATTTCCTATATAAGGCAAACATTACAGGTCATTATGATGAATAAAAATGCGTGCTTTGGAATTTTCACACCTTTTTTGACAAATTCACTTGGAACTCAAAGGGTTAATAAGCTGTGGAAGGCACTTTCCCACAGCCAGAATTAAGATTGCATATATAATATCTTTGCTTTCTGGCTCATCTATCAACTGGGTATCACCTCTGTGGGAAAAGTCCGATCCTCTACTAGCCGATTATGACAAGTTCATTCAGACTTTCCGCCGTATATTTGACATACCAGGTCACTCAGCCTCTGCCTCCACAGACATCTTACGGGTCAAACAAGGATCTCGGCCCATGGGGCAATACGTGGTCTATTTCCAGACTTTAGCATCCGAGTTACTGTGGAAAAACTAAGCTTTGACAGCAGTGTTCTGGTTGGGAGTATCAGATCGAATAAAAGATGAGTTAGTAACTCGCGATCTTCCAGATCAGTTGGAAGATCTTACGTCTGACTCCAGAAGAACGTACCTTCAGGCAGCACAATAAATTGTGTCTATATTGTGCTGCTCCCAGTCATTTCATCGATGCCTGTCCTGAGCATTCGGGAAACGCCAAGTCCTAACCTGTAAAGGAGGAGTTAGGTTAGGTCAACTTGTGAAATCTCCTCCCGTTACTGAACTTGTTCTTCCTGTGTCCCTTGAGACTCAAGCTGGACCGAACAAATATCTGCCTTGGCAGATTCAGGTTAGGCTGGGAACTTTATCTCACACGATCTTGTCACAAAGCTGAAGATTCCTCTGGTACCCATATCTCCACATCTCTCTGTCACAGCGGTGGATGGCAGCAAGATACCTGGTAGTGAGGTTCACTTTCGTACCAAGCCCATCCTGGAGTTTCTTGTGATTCCCAAAGCATCATATTCTGATAGGACTTCCCTGGCTCTGGCTCCTTAACCCCAGTATCAACTGGTCCAACTTGTTGGAACAATGGAGTCCGTATTGTCATCAACATTGCACCACCCCTGTGCTTTCAGTGTGCTCCTCTGCTGCCAAGCCATTACCTGGTTTGCCTGATGCTTACAGAGACTTTGAAGATGTATTCAGTGAGCAAGCTGCTGATACCCTTCCACCACACCGTGAGTGTGATTGTCCCATCAATTTTCTCCCAGGAAAAACTCCCCCTAAAGGTCGCAGTTACCCGTTGTCTGTCCCTGAGACTCAAGCTATGTTGTCCTACATTCAGGAGAACCTCCAGAAGGGATTTATTTGGCCTTTAAATTCTCCTGCTGGTGTGGGCTTCTTCTTTGTGAAGAAAAATTATGGCAGCCTCAGACTGTGTATCAATTACAGAGGCTTGAATAACATCACGATCAAAAATATTTATCCACTCACGTTAATCACAGAATTGTTTGATCGTATCAAAGGCACCAAAGTCTTTACCAAGTTGGACCTCCGGGGGGCGTATAACCTTATACGAATACGCAAAGGAGATGAATGGAAAACTGCATTCAAATTTAGAGCTGGGCAAAATGGGTCACTAAGAAGAGCTGGGATCCCGTGCCCACTCCGTAAAAAGATCCGGATCTTTTAGACGACTCAACAGTTCACTTTGGGGGGGAAAAAGGCTAATTTGGTAATAACACAGCATAATTTTTTTTTACAATCATTTATTGACATTTTTTTTGGAACTTTTTTTTTTATTTAAAACAGTGAGCTGAACAAATAAGAACATACGGTACTTCTTTACTTTCACGGCGCCACTAGATTAGGACAGATAGGATATCGCGGTCATCGCGGGCATTGAATGCACTAAAAAAATCGGGTGCGACGCGATGCCCGCGATTTCCCATAGGGACCAATGTTAAATTTCTCAATTGACACGATTTTTCTGTTCAATGCCTCAATTGACACGATTTTTCCATAGGAATCAATGTTAAATGGCCCACAGAGGCCAAATAGACACCCTGAAGTGTGAAATGGCTCCCACAATTGTTAACGCCACCCCACGATCAACGTGAACCCGAAGCGTGGCGAGCGCAGCGAGCCCGCGAGGGGTGGCGGTACGCGTCCTCCGACCTTTTCATACCCCCACTATCCACGTCGGCGTGGAGTTGAGAATAGAATAGTGTGGTGAGCGCAGCGAGCCACCGAGCCCGAAGCGTGGCGAGCGCAGCGAGGGGACGAGGATACCTGTGAAGCCCGCGAAGGGACGCGTTTACCTGTGAAGGTATCCGCGTCCGCTCGCCACGCTTCGGGCTCGGTGGCTCGCTGCGCTCGCCACACTATTCTATTCTCAACTCCACGCCGACGTGGATAGTGGGGGTATGAAAAGGTCGGAGGACGCGTACCGCCGCCCCTCGCGGGCTCGCTGCGCTCGCCACGCTTTGGGTTCACGTTGATCGTGGGGTGGCGTTAACAATTGTGGGGGCCATTTCACACTTCAGGGTGGCTATTTGGCCTCTGTGGGCCATTTAACATTGTTTCCTATGGAAAAATCGTGTCAATTGAGGCATTGAACAGTAAAATCGGGTCAATTGAGAAATTTAACATTGGTCCCTATGGGAAATCGCGGGCATCGCGTCGCACCCGATTTTTAGTGCATTCAATGGCCGCGATGCCCGCGATTTCTAGTGGCGCCGTGAAAGTACAGAAGTACCGAACATACATGACCGAGTAAAACACTGATCGATGGCTGGGTGCAGAATCACCGGTTGCCATCGATGGCGTCTGCACCGATGGCCATCCCTAGCAGCAGCAGCCTTGTTATTCTTTCTTTCACTTGCAGTCACAGCACTGTACTCAGTCTCCAGAGTTAGTACATCACAGCTGCTACAGATGGCAGTGCTGAGCTCAGGCAAATGCATTGTAATGAAAAACTAAACTGCAAGTAAAAGAATGACGGTTCACCTTTTTGGGATTGGCGGCTCACTCACTCATTTATGGGATCCGTCCAAAAGATCCACTTCGTTCGTGAACAACCCATCTCTACATTCAATACAAGGGATGGCCACTACAAGTATTTGGTTATGCCATTTGGTCTCTGCATTGCCCCTGCAGTTTTTCAACAATTTGTGAATGAGATATTCAGAGACATGTTGTAAAAGTTTTTAGTTGTTTACCGAGACGACATCTTAATTTTTTTCAAAGACAGAATCTCACCGCTCCCAAGTGAAAGAGGTTCTTATTTGGCTCAAACAGAACAAGCTCTACAGCAAAATATCCAAATATACATTTGAGGTGTCCTCCGTTCCCTTTCTGGGGTACATAATTTCCGGCTCCGAGCTTCACATGGACCCTGAGAAATGAGAAGCTATTACTGGGTGCTCGCAACCCACTACTCTGAAAGCGGTGCAACGCTTCATTGGTTTTGCCAATTACTACTGGAAGATTATCCGAGGATTCTCCACGTTGATTGCTCTTATCACAGCCCACACCCGAACTGGAGATAATCCTGCCGTCTGGTTCACTGAAGCTACATCTGCCTTCCAGCTTCTCAAGCAGTCATTTATTTCCGCTCCCATCCTATTACAACCTGGTATTGACCAACCATTCTTCCTGGGGGTAAACATCTCTAATATTGGAGTGGGAGCCGTACAGTCTCAGTTGTCCAGTGATGAGAGACAACACCCGTGTGGTTTCTTCTCCCGCAAATTTCTTCCTGGTGAAATAAACTACTCCATAGGAGACCAGGAGCTACTTGCTATTAAACTGGCACTTGAAGAGTGGAGATATCTCCTAGAAGGCATAGGTGCCGATTTATGTTTTTGCTGGTGGGTGCTCAAGCCAAAAATATAGGGGAGTGGCTTCATGGGGAAGGGGTGTGGCCACAAAATAATACCAATTTATATTATGGAGCACAGTTGTCTCCAATATTCAAATTACGGCAACAGAGTTCCACATACATAAATGCCCCACAGTGCAGGTAATCCCGGACAGAATACACTCTTCCTGGCATACTGTTTCCCAGGTGGCAGGTCCGGCAATGTGGGTACTGCAGCCGCAAATTAGCAAGTTAATATGGCGGCCCAGCAGCGGGACTCGTGCCCGTGGGTGCTCATCAATTTCCATGGGTGCTTGGGCCCTTGAGCACCCACAGAATCGGCACCTATGCTAGAAGGTGCTAAGTTCCCAGTGACAATCTTCACGGACCATAAGAACTTGCTATATCTCCAATCTGCCCAGTGCCTGAATCCTCGTCAGGCTCGATGGTCATTATTCTTCTCCAGGTTTTCTTTTAAGATTATGTATTGTCCAGGCTCCCAGAATGTAAAGGCTAACGCCTTATCTCGATCCATGGAGGAGGATCCGTCTCCGCAGGAAAGCTCTTCTGTCATCAATTCCACTGCATTTGCTGCTACGCAAGTATCTCCTCTGCCTCCCCCTGGCAAGACTTTTGTGCCTCCTGAGCTCCACCAGAGATTATTGTCATGGGCCCACAAATCTTTGTTTTATGGGCATCCTGGTGCTCAAAACACCCTTGAGATTCTGAAGCGGTCTTATTGGTGGCCACAGATCACAAAAGATGTCATGGAATTTGTGGCATCCTGTCCTGTGTGTGCGCAGCATAAAGTCTTATAACAAGCCCCTGCTGGCATGCTTCATCCATTATCCATGGACGCACATATCTATGGACCTTATCTCCGAGTTACCCAAGTCCCAAGAATTCCACACAATCTTGGTGGTAGTTGACCGATTTTCAAAAATGGCTCGGTTCATACCACACTCTGGTTTACCGTCTGCCCCTAGTTTGGTGCAACTCTTCATCCAGAACATCTTCAGAAGTCATGGCCTGCCATCAGAGATCGTCTCCAATCGTGGAGTGCAATTTGTTGCACGATTCTGGAAAGCATTGTCTGCTGCACTTCAAGTGAAACTGAAATTCTCTTCAGCCTACCACCCACAATCCAATGGCCAGAAGGAGAGAGTTAACCAGGACTTAGAAGTGTTTCTACATATGTATGTATCCTCTTCCCATGATGATTGGGCTAAACTCCTTTCATGGGCAGAGTTTGCTCATAACTACAGGTACCATTCTTCCACAGGATGCTCTCCCTTCTACATTGTCTACGGTCAGCATCAAGACCTCCCAGCTTTGAAGCATTACCTGCAACTGAAGTTCCCGCAGCCACTGCAAGTATAGAAGAAGGTTCATACTGCCCTAAAGAAAACTTCTGTATGATACAAGTTCTTTGCTGACCGAAAAAGACGTACCGTTTCTGTGCTCCATCCTGGAGATAAGGTATGGCTGTCCACACGTAATATACGGTTACAGGTACCTTCTCTGAATTTTGCCCCTAGATTCATCAGTCCATACTCTGTAAAGCAAAGAATAAATCCTGTGGTGTACAAGCTGAAGTTGCCTAAATCTTTGAGAATTCCCAACTCCTTCCATATCTCTCTTCTGCATCCCCAGGTTCTTAATCATTTCCTGACATCTCCTCCTGTGCTTCCTAAGTTTCAAACTAACAGTGAAGTGGAGTTTGAAGTAAACAAATTATGGATTCACAACATAGATATGGACACCTTCAGTAACTTATTGATTGGAAAGGATACGGTCCTAAGAAGAGAAGTTGGGCCGATGCAGACAGTGTTCATGCCCCTCTTCTGATGAATAAGTTCCATCAAGAAAACCCATTCAAACCAACCTTAAGGGGTGGTAATGGTGGTACTGTCACAAACCGCGGAACGCAGTCCCGTTTGCGACCGCGTCCTTTACCTTCACGCTGGTCCGCTCTTTGATGCAGGTCCATTACTTGTGTCACCTCAGGCTGTGGATCATGGCGCAATGTCCCTTGTGCCCCCTGCACCCCCATGGGCATTTGTCAGTGCCCCTTGCCAGTTTCACGCTGGGCCCATGCTGCATAGGCACCGCCATGACACTTGTGGCCAGCTGACAGTATAGGCCAATCGCGCTGTCTGCTGGTCTGATCTCTGACCTGTACACCTGGATCAGACTCAAGGTGTACACTGACACTTCCTGGTTCTGATTGCTGCTGCGGCTTGCAGCCAATCACAGGCAGGCAGGGGGGATATGAGCCAGGGTTCTGGCCCATCCCCCTGCTTCCTTTCTGCTTCCCAGCACCCTCTACTGGTCCACCACGGTCACAGCCGGGAACACAAGAAACCCCAGTGCTGACACCCAGCCTACTGCTTGGGCAGCTATTCCCCCATCAAGAGCAAGGTAACTCTGCCCTGGAAACCCTTATATCAGGAAATCCCAGGTGCTGTGATTACACACCTGGGATTCTGCCACTGCTTCCAAAATCTGTTCTGGATCCTCCACATTACTTTCATGTGGGGAGATGCTGTCTCTGCCACAAGACACTTTTGTGGCACAGGATTATATTAAATCATGTAAGGATGGCAGATGCTGTTGTGTTATTGTTTTTAGGCGGGATACAAGCTGTTGAATGATCACTATATGGGACATTGGCTAAAGATAATGTTTATATTGGCCAATGTGCATATCACTCCCTCTTAAAACATTTTTGTGGCTAGAAAAAACAAAATGCTATTACGATTTGTTGACTCATAGCTTTTAGCCTAACCCTTCATGTTTGTGCCTTGGCCCATCAACCTTGGTGATCCATTAGGAATCTCTCTTAGGGGTATTCAATGTCGGGTGCTATTTACGACGGGGAAAATAGCGCCCGCCGTCTATTCAATGCTGCCATTTCTGACAGCATTGAAGGCCGAATTTGACAAAACAGATCCAACTTTTAAACCAGTCGGATCTGTTTTGTCGGAAAAGGCCCTGACTTGTCGAATTCTCGGATTTTTTTTTGACAATCCACAGCCGTTTTCGCCAACACTCCCCCTTTTTCGAAAGTTGACAGGCGGAACCTTTCTGGGCAAAAACAGCCCGGGATTCCAACTGTCGGGACGTTTTGGTAGTCGTAATCCCGGATTGAATACCGCCCTTAATCTAAATTTTCTACTATGGATCTATACAGTATATACAACAAGGCTGCGGGAAATGAACACACCTGTTGCTTATTTATCCAGCCTTACTATACCATATTTATTATTATTATTGGGTTATCATTTATATCCTCCCTGTTTCAGCATTTGCAGACTTTACAGTAACGTAATATGGCAGGGGATATGACAAAAGAATTGAATATTACATTTGACAGGGCCCTTTAACATTATGAGCCAGTACATTTATTTTACATAAACGTACATCATGATAGATGTCCTTGTAATATTAATGCAGGATGTGGAGTTGGCCCCCACCCATGCATTTCACTTTTACAGCTGCCATGTTTTTTGACTGCATAGGTGTTAGGAGTCTATAGATCTTTGTCCTTGTGTCATTTTCCTCTGCAGATTGCATTCGCCTGTCACCGCGCTGGCTGCTGCAGCTCTCAGGAGCTTGTGATACTGCCAAGTCAAACCTATCTGAGCCATCCATCTGACCGATAAGGAGAGAGCTGAATCAGCTGCCTCCTGAGTTCTGTGGCCTTACTGTCTGCTGGGTGGTGTAATTCACAGCTGTCTGGTCAAAATATTTCACTTGGGAGAATGGAAGCACTACTGTATTCCATTGCAAGAGCTAGCGTGAGATAGTTAAGATATTGCTTATATATTGTATAAGGTTTGTTTTGCTGCTCCTTCCAACCCGTGTGAAGTGTTGCTGAATTACAACATGTTTCTTAACACATTATGGGGGAAATTTGCTAACATGTGTATTTTACTTCACATGTGATGTTGCTATGGGCAACCAATCAGAATCTACTTATTTATTTAGAACAGCAGTTCTCAAACTGTGGGTCCTGACCCCAAAGTGGGTCCTGACCTTCTCAGCATGGGGCCGCGACTCCATGTTGCTGACCATCAGGCTGATGACTTTTCTAATCTCAGTCAGTGATTCAAGGAGTCTGATAAATCAGTTGAATGGTCTGTTATTTTAGACTCTTTACATCATGTTGTGCCTCCACAATGCTGCCATGTATGTGCTGTCTCCAGACTACGCATGTGATGTGATGACCTTCTGCACAGCTCTGTGCTGCCCGGACGCAGGTGAGGGGAAGTCGGTGTGGGGCGGCGGTGGGTCACGTTAGAAGTCCATAGGCTTCTATGTGGCATCGCCAGATACTTAGAGCATCCCAAAATGCGGTAAAAACTAGAGATGTGCAGGTTCTGATTTACTCTGATTTACTCTGATTTCAAAGCAGGATCTTATTGGCTATCCCAAATCACATGACAGTTGTTGATAGTTGATAGCCAATAAGATCCTGCTTAGAAATTAGAGTAAATCAGAGCCTGCACATCTCTAGTAAAAACCCAGATAACAGGGTTTTTACCGCATTTTTAGTTAAGAGAATCTCCCCCACAGTCCTGCTCAGTCTAATAACCGTACAAGATGCTGAAGCATGTTTTCCATCTCTAGGCTAAAAATGATAAATGAATCTGAGCAAACTAGCTCAAAAATATGGACCAAGAATCTGCTAATAATAAGTGCCAGTTTATTATATTTGTAAATGTGTGTATATTTGGAGTGGCAGTTTTTATTTTACTTGAATTTTGACTCCAACACCTAAAAACTCCAGAAGTTTCTATGGAACTTTCAAGAACTCTAACCACCATCTGCAGCATGATGTAGGAGGCCAATGTACACATTTCATTGCCAGTACTTTATCAGGGGTCTTTGCATTGACTGGTGCTGGGTGCTGCAGTGTGATTATCGCTGACAGGAGATACAGTAAGTGATTCAGGAGACTTAAGGCACCCATACACTATGCGATTTGGGCTCAATTTCACCCGAATCGTATGGATCGGGCCGCAAAATCAGCCCAAATCGGATGTGCAGACATCCTGTCCGACCCAGTGCATGGTCCTGTGCGCATCAAGTCGGAGTCGGAAGGTCAGACGGGCTGCACATAAGATTTGGTAATCTTATGTGAAGCCTGAAGGTGGGCAGGAGACGAAAAAAGGCAGTGGGCGGTGAACACGGCGAGGCCCTAGGGACCAGAGAGCCGGGTAGGGGAATCCGGGCAGAGTGCGCACATAGGAAAAAAAACATACATAGGAATTGACAGCCATTGATTGACTGAGAGCTCTCTCGGCCAATTGCTGATTAGCTGAGAGAGCTCTCAGCCAATCACTGGCTGCCCATTCATTTGTATGGGTTTTCTTCTATGTGCGCCTGCCGTCCGACTTCCCCTACCCAGCTCTCTGGTCCCCTTGCCGCATTCACTGCCCACTGTCTCCCCTGCCTGGCTCTCCCAGTTCACGGCTCCCTCCGCCTGCAGCTCCCCGGGAACTTCATGTGA
Organism: Crinia signifera; assembly: GCF_055691185.1. Taxonomy (NCBI): domain Eukaryota; kingdom Metazoa; phylum Chordata; class Amphibia; order Anura; family Myobatrachidae; genus Crinia; species Crinia signifera. The sequence goes on from NC_139218.1 coordinate 70,930,315, forward strand.
TAAATCACGTGCCAAATCGCGTGCTAAATCGTGTGAGCCTTGGGTGCCCATAACCTGTCGATGATTCCTCATTTTTCTTCCTTGGATCGCTTCTGGTAGGTATTGCATATCAGGAACACCCTATAAAACTTGCTGTTTTGGAGATGATCTATTGCAGGCCTGGCCAACCTATGGCCCTCCAGCTGTTGTGAAACTACAAGTCCCAGCATGCATCGCCACAGTTTTGCTATTATGAAATGCTACAACTGTGGCAAAGCATGCTGGGATCTGTAGTTTCCCAACATCCAGGGAGCAACAAGTTGGCCATTCCTGCTCTATTGTCTAGCTATCACAATGTGGGCCCTTGTGCCAATTCTTCCTTCTTCCAAAACATCATCTCAGTTGCTGTCTAATTTATATACCACCTCTTGACAGGTGCCATTGTAACAAAATAATTAATGTTATAGCTGATTGGTGTATATACTGTAAGTACATGGCAGAAACAGAAAATATACAGTTCTTACAGTAATGTAACGTTTAGATGCAGCATGCCCAGTAACAGTGAAAGGTTGCTAAACAGCACACTTTGCCTAAGGCAATATCTCCAACTGGGGTAATTGACATCCTCTGTGCTCCCTCCACCCTCCCCATGCCTGACATTAACTACATACTGGCTTACTAAAGATTTATTGGAAGAGAGATACATGGCAGCTCCCGGTAATGAAATGCGCTGTGCGGGGAGGTTGGAGGGAATCTCAATATGCCCTTTTCACTGGACACTGTACTAAGAGCACGTTGTTCTATAACAATCCTCTGTTAAACTTGAGATTTGTAGATAAAGTATATAAATGAGTGTATATTTGTCATAGAGGGGGTTATTCTGGTTCACTCTTTCTGACAAAATCGTTCTTAGATGGAAAAAACCATATGCACTGCAGGGGGGCAGATGTAAAATGTGCAGAGAGAATTAGATTTGGGTGAGTTATTTTGTTTCTGTGCAGGGTAAATACTGACTGCTTTATTTATACACTGCAATATAGATCTCACTTTGAAGTAAAACCTCACCCAAATCTAATTCTCTCTGCTCAGGTAATATCTGCCCCACCTGTAGTGCACATGGTTTTGTCCATCTAAGAAGGATTTTGTCAGAAAGAGTGAACTAGAATAAGGCCCATAGTGACGACGAGTATCCGACATAAGAGGGATTTCAAGAAAGTGGGGCAGATGTATTAAGCCTTAACAAGAGATAAATTCAAGTGTGATAAGGAGAGATAAACGTCCAGCCAATCAGCTCCTTACTGACTTTTTTCAAACACAGGCTGTAACATGGCAGTTGGCAGGTGATTGGCTGGATGTTTATCTCTCCTTATCACACTTGCATTTATCTCTTGTTAAGGCTTAATGCATCTGCCCCAGTGCGCATTAGTTATTTACAATTTGAAAAGTAGGTTATAGTTAAACAGTGGAGAAAGACTGAAGGAAATCAATTGTAATAAATATTAAATTTTATATGAGATTAGTAATTTAAAGTAATATGAATCATCTCTTCTGATTCTACTTGTCATGAATATCTGAACGTTAAAGAGAGTTTCCATGTTAATGTGACCTCATGTCTCTCTGCATCAGATACAGCCATATCCAAGAAGCAGCTCTGTGTCCCCTATAAAGGTTTTACTAACATTAGACAAGATGGACACAGCAAGTATACAGCCATGCTTTCCTCTCTGCCCATACTCCATGCGTTTCCTCCTAAACCTAAAGTAGGGTCATCAATATTATCTGTCATTGTTATATTTTTCCAGGCATTCCCCCACTCTCATGTAAGAGTTCGTATTGAAGCAGCCAGAATGAGGAGATCATGCAGGGAATTGGAGTGTCATATGAAGGGGCAGGGCTTAATGATGTGAATTTGAACCACTTAGCCCGGCCCTTCCCTGTAGTCCTGCGAACCAATGCTTAGTGATGTGCTTGCACACAGGCCATTCCCCCTGCACAGTCAAGCACTGTCTCCTCTCTGGGCTTCTCCCTTAAAGAGCTTCGAAACGTGTGCAAGTATGGGCAAAGGGTGGATCTATCATCAGTGTCAAACGCAGGATTTTGAAAGGGGGGTTTCCAAATAGTACAACACCACCCCCTCCCTATAGGCAAGCATTTCAGACATCTGAATATGTCTATATGTGACATGTCTGCCTATGGGAGGGGCTGTGTTGGAGCGTGGTCTGAATATGTGACATGTCTGCCATAGGGGGGAGGGGTGGTGCTGGAGGAGGATCTGACCCCCCATAGGCAGACATTTCACATATTCAGATCCCCTCCAGCACAGCCTCCGCCAATAGGCTGTCATTTAAAAAAAAATAGGAGCCCCAGACTAGTAGGAGCAGAGGCAGAACTCTGGGAGGCAATGGAGTCATCTGCCGCCAAGCTCCTGTTCCCAAGGGGGCACCTTTCCACCCCTACAAGTTTGAATCACTTAAGTTAAATCCATTGATAACGATTCTGTGGCCGACTCTCCCTCCTAGCAGGGCCCTAGATGTCAAACTCTCTTCATTTTAAACATAATATACATAACCTATATTTATATAAGGTGGTATGTGTGTGTGTTGGGGGGGGGGGGGGCACACACCAATATTTATCTTGCCTCCAGGCAACTGGGACGAACTTACGCCACTGAGTAGGAGGACAGAGACAGTGACAGTGATCTGCCGGCCACAGCAAGGACAAGCACAAGTTGCTGGCTGCATGATCGGTACAGTGTATGCAGCAGCCATACTTCTCACCACTATTTAATAATGGTCCATTAACCCGTTCTCTGCCAGGGGGGCTATGCTGGCTTACATGTCAGTCAGTAGCACAGCTCCTCCTGTGTATTCTGAGGCCAGCGCTGCAAGTATGGCGGTACGGGGTGGTACGGCGTACCATTAAAAGAAATACTGCCGGTACCCCGTACCGCCATAACAAATCTGCCCCCAAGTGTTTAATGCGCATGCGCGCATATGTAAGTGGCGGGGGGCGTGGTTTTCGCCGCCCCGCCACAGCTGATTGCTTTCGGAGCGGAGGGGAGGGGAGCGCATTGCGCTTCTCTCCCTCCCCTCCCTGTGTCACTCAGACCAGGCTGTCAGGCGACAGCCAATCAGCGCTCGCGGGCTGGCAGCCAATCAGGAGCCAGCCCGCGAAATAGGCAGAAGAGTCGGGAGATGCGCTCCCTTCCCTCCCCTCCCCAGGGATTCAGGAAGCAGAACAGCGGGGGACTATAGGGGGGAGAGGACCTGACTGCCCCGGACACAGACAGCACTGGTGAGTTGTGCTGCTGTGGGGGCATTTATGTGTGGCACTGTGGGGGCATATTATATCTGGCACTGGGGGCATATCTGGCACTGGGGGCATATGTGTGGCACTGTGGGGGCATATATCTGGCACTGGGGGCATATGTGGGGCACTGTGGGGGCATATGTGTGGCACTGGGGGCATATGTGTGGCACTGGGGGCATATCTGGCACTGTAAGCATATGTGTGGCACTGTGGGGGCATATGTGGCACTGGGGGCATATGTGTGTCACTGTGGGGGCATATGTGGCACTGGGGGCATATGTGTGGCACTTTGAGGGCATATGTGGCACTGGGGGCATATGTGTGGCACTGTGGGGGCATATGTGGCAATGGGGGCATATGTGTGGCACTGTGGGGGCATATCTGGCACTGGAGGCATATGGGTGGCACTGTGGGCATATGTGTGGCACTGTGGGGGAATATCTGGCACTGGGGGCATATGTGTGGCACTGTGGGGGCATATATCTGGCACTGGGGCACTGTGGGGGCATATCTGGCACTGTGTGGGCCTATTAGTAATGGGCATCAGTTGTGCGGTGTAATGAGCATTATGGTGTGGGGAATAATGTGTAACGGGCATTATGGTATGGGTCATATGTATTGGGTGTGTGACGCGTAACAGGCATTACTGTGTAAACTTTGGCCGTGTGCCTTTGGCGTGCAATATTCCAGCCACTCCCCCTAGTGTCATATGACCACGCCCCTGGTCACACCCCTGACCACGCCCATTTTTCGCCGCGCGCCTTCGGCGCGCGGCACAGTACCACTAAGACCTTTTTCCTACTTGCACCACTGTCTGAGGCCTTTTATGCCTGGAAGAACCAACTTGTAGCTGTGTGAGGAGGGGGATCGGGCATAGCCCCTGCATCAGCCCATGTTACCCCCAGGTGTCCCAAGCTGCGGGCACCTCTCCTGCTCATCCCAGGGCCAGCCCAGGTAAATGAGTGGTCAGAGAGAGTTTCATGCGGTGTCCCACCCCCCCCCCCCCCCGCCTCCATCTCCCGCTGTACAGCAGCGCAATCACTGGGATCGGAATACAGCCGCAGCAGCCGGCTGTTAGGGGGGTAAAGGGTGTATGACTGCAGGCTGACACAGAAGTACAGCACTGGCTGCCTGCTTCCCTGCATGCTGCTCTGTAGATGTAGAGTGTCACAGAGACCGCAGCAGGCAGGAGGGAGCCAGAATGACACTGCCGCTCAGCAGCTCAGACCTGCCACACCGTCGGAAACATCGGAACCACAAACAATATATCGGCAACCAGGGAAGGTTTCTAGGTACTCGGAAACCCCCCTGTGTGCGCGCCTGATCATATCTGGAATATAGAGATAGAATATTCATCATAGAGAGAAGACTGTTAAATCTGGCTCATCTAAATATTTTTGCCAGATTTGAGGCTCAATTAAATAAAGTATTTATTCCATTTTGACATACTTAAAATGGTAATTTTATTTCTAATTTTACTAATTTTTGGAGAGTCTACACGGAGAGACAAAGACCAGATTAACAGGGCATGTGCATGTGTGACCTATTTGTGCCTTTTTCATGCATGCACAGAGACCTGATTGGCCAACATATGCCTACAGCTGTATTTCTACAATTGTACAGCGCAACAGCATCTGCTGCGCTATATAAGAGACGGTACATGAATAAAATAAATAGATATAGCAGCACTCACCGCCACTGTGCCAGTATTGAGTGGAGCTGAGCATCGAGCAGATGCCAAGTGTCCTTTTAATGATAAATAGCAGCTGGAAACTATTTTATATATTTGCAAAATGCAACAAATCTCTTCTATCTCCATTTTATGTTAAAAAAAAAACCTTACTATGATATAATTTGGGATGTGGCCATGCATGTTCAGGGACCAGAAATAACCTACAGGAAAAAAAAGGAAACAGTCAAATACCTTGTGAGTTAGATAAACCTATCAGAAATAAGCTGACAATTAATGTCATTCTCTGGTTAAGGAAAATGCAGACCGTTCAGCTATTCAGCCAGCTGCAGAACCTATGACACTTGGGTGTGGTATGCGACTCCGACAGTCAGGATCCCGACAGTCATTATCCCGATGTCGGGATCCCGACTGCCCGGAGTCAGACAGCATGGCGAGCGCAAAAAAGCCCCTTGCGAGCCACCTATTCTATTCTCCCTCTATGTGGGTCGTGGACCCCCACAATGGAAAATAGCGGGTGGCCGTCGGGCACCCGGCTGTTGGCGTTTGGACAGTTGGGATCCCGACGTCAGGTAAATGACTGGCGGGAACCCGTCCGGCACCCTGACACTTTGCCACTTGCAAATGTTCTGTGTGATACAGGGAGACATGCGCGCGCACTGTTACTGTGTTACAGTTTGATATAGTAATGTTAGCTGACTTCAACTCCGGTTTCAACCAGTGCCATGAGGTAAGTGCCTAGGGGCGGCACCGGCTGGGGGCGGCACGACAGTTTCCTTTTATGTACGATTCAGTGAGAAGTGCAGCTGGAACGGGTCAAACCCCTCCTTTAGTGATAATCCATTTGTCACTAAAGGAGGGGTGAGGCTCATTATAGTCTATGCTACGGGGAGAAGGGAGGCACATTATACCCCTCCAGACTATTGGCCTCTCTAGCACTGTTTTGGCCTGGTTCTGATTGACTCACAAGGCTGCAAAATTTGCTGCCTTGCGAGTCCATCAGACGCCGCCTGCTGCACGCAGTTCCGTCCGTGCGCCCCCCCTCACTGCCAAGACCCCACAGCACGGCTACGATTGGATGATTTACATAATCATCCATTCGCAGGCAGGGTGAAATCATTCGAATCAAATGATTTCTGCAGCGCTCGCAGTTCAGAGACACCTATATAGTGATTCTATGCGAGGACAGGGCGGGCAGCTGACAGCCCCCGCATGTCCGTCACAGCCTCATTAGCCTGAGAACGCCAAGGGTTCTCATGGGAACGGCCATGAAGTGCTGGGCGTTCCCATATGCTAATTGGACTGTCTTGCGCCCCCCGACCTTCTTCGCCTCCCCCCCCCTGCTTTGCGCAGAAGCAAAACATCGGATCGGTCGCGAACGCGCGGAGGACCGAACGGATCTGAAAAAGGTCCACTGTCTGGCACTTGTTACTGCAATTGGAGACTTTAATTTAATGAATACAGTACATGATAAAGTGATTGTAAACATTTTCCTCATACATCAGCAGACAGTTGTCTTAAATACAACAAGTATTGTACTATCACCACTGTGAGGGTGGTGTTGCACTGGCCTTTCACGCTAGAATTGCTTCAGTTCTAGATGCGCTAATGCTTAATTTAGTTAGTGTTTTATTGCAGCTGGAAAAAGCAGTGCTTCGAATTTCACAGCTTATAACGATCGCTTAATATGCCCTATGTGGCAAAGCCTGCTTACATACAATGCATTTCACATTTTTATGGAGCATTTTGAACACTGTGAGCATTTAAATATAAATATAAATTATTCTGATTTGTAGTTTTACACAAGGAGTGCAAAAATTAACCTGTGTGATACCACCCTATGCATTTGGAAACTGTGTTGTTTATAAGTAGTAGTCCTTTATTAAAATAACATGCATTTATAAAGCTGGGTACGCACTTAGTGATCCCTGGCACCGCTGATATCGTTAACCACAGAAGAATGATATAGTGCATGCACTACTTCATTGTGTCTCAACCTCAGTCCTCAAGTACCCCCAATAGGTCACATTTTCCAGGTCACCCTGCAGGTGCACAAGTGTAATCGTTATTCACTGACACATTTTAAAAGATCCACAGATGGGGCTAAATACTTCACTCACGATTCTGTGTGGAGACCTGGAAAATGTGAACTGTTGGGGGTCTTTGAGGACCAAGGACTACGTCACCCGCCACACAACTGACCAACTAAAACACCACCCCACACCTAGCCAACTTTTTTATCAGACAAGCCAACCTGAGAAATTTTTCCTCAGACCAGCCAACTTCACTCCTACTTGTGATGTCAGAGAGAGGTTCTGTCTACTCCTGCTTATTTGGAATATTTAAAATAAACGAACTGCATGTGTCAAATGGATGCTGACTCATGGATACACAGATGGCAACACTCAGATAGACGCTGACATGTATAAAGACACTGACATGCATACAGATGTTGACACACTAATGATGACACATGGATGCTGATACACTGATAAACACTGACACACGGACACATGCTAACAGAGCAGGGCCAACGCATGGGCTTATTGGGTAGCTGCCCTAGGAATCCACAATTCTAGGGGCCATCTTCGAGCAGGGGTTTGGTGGTGCCTCTGGAGTTTCTTGTGAGACTAGTAGAGATTGCTCCCCAGCTGTTTTGGTTGTGAATTACACAAAATCAGAGCTACAGTACCAGGAACATTCTCTACCAGCATGCAGCCCTTAATGGCTGTAAGCGGCTAATTACTGAATGGCTGGTAGCAGGTAGCAGAAACGTATGATTTTTTTTTACTTTAGTAGGGGCCTCAGTGCATTGCTTTGCTTAGGGCCCACAATGCTGTTAAACCATCCCTGTAACAAACTCCTTAGCACAGTGGCACAGACAGATGCTGACACTTAGATGCTGACAATCAGGCAGGTCTCTGGTAAGCAAACACAGAAGCTGACACACTAAAACTGACCCACGGATATATTGTCACACTAACAGACAGATGCTGACACACTAACAGACAGATGCTGACACACTAACAAACAGATGCTCACACACTGGGGGGAGCACTGCTGCTGCTGGATAGGGAAGATGTCACTAATAAAAAAAGGAGGAGGGGAGCCAGTTCTGGTGATGAGGGGGAGTGGGCTGAGCGCTGCTGCTGGTGATGACAGGAAATACCCATCCTACAACGGAGATCATTGGTCTCTTTCCCTCAGGGCCGGCCCTGGGCATAGGCAAACTAGGCAAATGCCTAGGGCATTTGGAATGCCTAGGGGCACCAGCAGCTTCTGCTGATTAAAATGATATGCAGCATGCCTATATTCTGTGTGTGAGTGAGGCTGTATCTGTATATGAAATAGTGTATTCATGGAAATCACTGTAACATAGCATTCCATATGCAGGTACAGCCACAGTCGCACACAGAATATAGGCATGCCACATATCATTTTAATCATCAGAAGCTCCTTGTGTGTCCTGGTCACATAACAATGCAAATAAGATGAATTTTCAGCAAAAAAGGCACCCAACATTAGCAGAACTGGCCAGGAGCTGCATGGCCTATTGAGGCAAGATGTATGAGAAAATATCTGTAATCAAGCTGAGGCAGAGGTCACAGTGTTAGCGCTGTGCGAGTGCTGTCTGCGGGTGGGTTGGTTGTGCAATAGTGTTCGGCATACTGTATGTGTAAGCATTATGTGTGTCATGTATAAATGCATTAATAATGTGCGACATATGTGTAACAGGCATTATGTGTGTCATGTGTATAAGGGCATTAATAATGTGCAACATATGTGTAACAGGCATTATGTGTGTCATGTGTATAAATGCATTAATAATGTGCGACATGTGTAACAGGCATTATGTGTGTCATGTGTATAAGGGCATTAATAATGTGCAACATATGTGTAAGGGGCATTCTGTGTGTCATTATGTGTATGAAGGGCATTAATAAAAGTTGTCATAATGTGTAAGGGGCATTATGTTTATAAGGACATTAATAATGTGTGTCATGTGTAAGGCGCATTACTGTGTGGTATTATCAGGGGTGCCGAGAGAAAGGGGTAGGGGGTACAAATTACCCAGGCCAAAGTCTGATGGAAGGGCCCAGTGGGGGCCCCGGGCCCCCTCCCCTTAAGTGACAGCAGCAGCTGCAGCTCTTCTCCTCTGCCCAGCACACACTGCTTTGTGCTGGGTTCCAGTGTGGCCATGGAGGTGCTTAAAATACAATATTTTCTCTAAGGGTATAATGTGAATAATGTGAGGAGTAATGTACAGTATATAAGGAAAAGGGGTACTACTGTGTAATGTAACGTGAATAAGGGACACATCGCATGATATAATGTGAATAAAGTTGCACTACTGTGTGGCATAATTTGAATTGGGGGTACTATTGTGTGGCCATGCCCCTTCCCAGCATGAACACACCCCTGTTTGGGCTCCGCACCGAATGTGTGCACTGTTTCTATTTAAAATATTGCGGGTAAGAGCACCAAAATGATGACTGCTATGATGAGGGTTGATGGTGCAGGGAAAGGGGAGCAGGGTCAGAGGCGGAACTAGTGGCGGTGCTAGGGGGCACCAGCCAAAATCTTGCCTAGGGCGTCATTTAGGCTAGGGCCGGCTCTGCTTTCCCTCCTCCTAAACAGCTGCAACACACCTCCATTTTCCCAAATGGATCTTGATGCCTCCCCCTTCCCTCACAGAAAATGTCAACCAATTGTCAATCACTGACAGTGTGATGCCAGAGTACATGCTAGGTCGCAGGACACATTAGTGCACATGCAGAATGAGCCCTGTGCATTTGTACACTTGATTGCTGTTATATTGTTCTGTCTTTGTACTCTTTATTAGCAAATATGGTACTTGTGTAGTTTCACGGCGATTTTTCATCTCGTCACATCGCATTGTACACATCGTACAGTATTGTACACGGCATTCGATGCGATGCGACGTGATTTCTCTACGCAGAATAGCCCTGTACGCAAATAGAGTAGTGGGCTCTGTGATAATACACAAGTACCACAAATATATTAAGAAATGCAAAGTAACAAAACGCAGCTCTGAAGTAGTATTGAGTGTTTAGGAACATGAGGCAAAGTACTGAAAGAATGGTTTCTAAAGGTTAACTATCTGATACACACCACTAAGCTGGTTACAATGAACTTCCTCACAGGTCTGTGATAAAATACATCTACCGCAATCAAAATGCCTTAACAGACTAGTAGAGATTCAGTTTATTTAAATAGTACTTGTACAGTCAGGGCTCACATCGCTCCTCTGAGATGAAGGATGGGGAGTAGTCATCCACAGGGATCTCTCAAACCTTAAAGGAACTTATGAACAGATGTACTTAGATTTAATGGCTCATTCTCTGCCTCCTGTCACTCAGTGCTGTTCTGCCTGCAGCCTTGCCATATACATCCTTCCCCTGCCTTTCCCCTCCGGGGATTTACAACATTTCTGTGGTTACTTCCACTAATGGCATTTATTGAGCTTCTGGCTGCTACCAATTGAGTGTTTAACCTGGCTGGATAAATATCAATATATCACAATGACAGAGGGAGCTATCCTGCCTTCTAACTTATGTCTTCCCATAAAGGAAGCTTAAGGGAAGCACTGATCAGTTTAATTGGCACTTGCCAAGCTATAACAGTGGCTATTATTAATTAACTCTTGCAGTCACTGGTTGTTATGCAGTGATCAGCCGACACTGTAGTAATAATGTTTCCCATGGATGGTCATTATTATAATATTCCTCAATGCTGACAACGCTGTTACCCTCACATACACACTGTAGATTTATACAGTTCTGGCTGGGCATTCTATAAACGCTGCTTAGTGATAGTTCAGTGTAATCTGTACTGGAAACTAGGACATCCTTAGCTGTATGAATGTTGTACAGGGTTCAGACATGGTGACCTCACAAGCGTGCCGTAGAGTCTCAACAAATCTTCTGCTTCCCAAAATACCGGTCATATCCAAGCTCAGAGATTAGGACAAATGACAGAAAAGATTACAGCTCAAGCAGGGACAAACCTATAGACAATTACAGTCGCTGGGGATTGGGAATCTCTTCTTGGTTAGAAAACGTGGCATAATGAGCATTTCAGCTGTCATTTCCCAGTCCTGTTATATCCAAGGAGAGGTGACAGAATTAACACCATCTCTACTTCAGATAACTAAATATTTTGCAGCCACCTGTTTAATGATTTATATTTCCACAGTGGCTTAACATGCAAATTAGGAATTTGAAGTCTGAAACTTTATTTATTATTGGGAATCACAGACATTGCTTTTTTTATGACATTAATGGAGTTATGTCAAAATATCAATCCTAGAATATTCCTGTTGCATAGTTTTCCAGGAAATGGGTCCAGTCTTTCAATTGGGTGCGGACTGGTCCCAACCATTAGAGAGTGTACGTGGGTTAGGCCTTTGATAAATATGTGTAGTAAATACTGCTAGTAATATAATAATGTACCAGATTAATAACAGTGATGCACTACAGAAAATACACCATAGTCCTGTGCAGAATATTATTTATTTATTAACAGTTTCTTATATAGCGCACACATATTCTGCAGCGCTTTACAGAGTATAATTGAACATTCCCATCTGTCCCTGCCCCAGTAGAGCTTACAATCTATATTCCCTACCACATGTACACGCACACACATACATTCTAGGGGTAATTTTGTTGGGAGACAATTAGCCTACCAGTATATTTTTGGATTGTGGGAGGAAACCAGAGTACCCGGAGGAAACCCACGCAACTACGGGGAGAATATACAAACTCCACACTGTTAGGGCCATGGTGGGAATCAAACCCCATGACCTTATCGCTGTGAGGCAGTAATGCTAACCATTGCACCATCTGGCAACATCTGCCGGCCCCGCTTGCCGTACTAGAAGCTATAATCTGCTGCAGCTAGCAGACACCTCCGTGGGCTATTAGCCAGGAGATGGAAACATGGACTCTATTTCCACCAAGTTACTGGTTGGGGTGGCCGTGGATCTTGTAAGCTGCAGCCGCTGTCCCTGTAGTCCTTTCTTTCACCAGGTCTGTCCTGCTCCCAGGGCTGCCATCAGAGATTGCAGGGCCTGGGACTGACAAAATCCAACCCCCCCCCCCCCCCCCCATTTATTAAAATGATACTTGCAGCTGTGGCAGCAGCTTCTCAGGCTCATCCTCCTCCGGAATGCTGGGCGCCCGCACTGTAAGCCGCGCGATGACGTCACACCATGCATGGCTTATAGTGTGGGCGTCCAGCATTCCTGCTGCCCACTGCACTGGCTGTGTATGTCCCCAGGCAGCGGGCAGCAGGAGGATCCGACCTTGCTTGGGGACTGTCTATGTGTGGCGGGCCCGCCGCTGTGTAGTGGGGGAGGGTGGCTGCAGTGAATGGCGGTGCTGGCGGGTTGCTGCCTGCGCCCTACCCTCTGTCAGAGTATCCGTGCCCGGGATAGTTGTACCCATAGCACCCCCCCGGAGGCGAATGTGGGTTTTTATTTTCCTGTGGGAGAAGTGTTTTTTTCTGTAGTGACCAATGTGTCTTTTTTTCGTCCTACCAGGAGACCAATGGTTGTCTTTTGACATTTCCTATTGAAGCAAATTATTATTTTTTTTTATTATTTTAAAGGCCATTTTGTTCTATTTTTGTGTCCTGCGCGGGAACATTGTATGTGTTTTCTTCCTGTGAGGCATGCAATACCTCGCAGTAATGTATGGACACCTTCATAGTAGCTCTGTAAATCTGTTGGATTGTAATTCTGCCCATGGGACTCTGTTATGAACAAAGTTGTTTCAGTCATGGCCTATCTAGACAATTGTGGGCTACATGGCCAGTTGTACCCAATGTGATTGTTACTTATAGCCCTAGGTTCCTACAGTATATACTGTTTCTTAAGGCACATTTTCTAAGCAATAGGAGAGTTATTAAACCTTCTAAAGAGGAAATGTTTTTCAGTCTAATTGATAGGTAGAATATGATTGGTTTCTTTGGGCAGCACCTTCGCGTATCTGCATTAGAAAATTTGATGAATATACCCAAAAGTCTCTATTGCCCAACACTGATATCACCCTCATTGTAAAACCCCTTAGCAGGTATGAGATGCGGAGTGCTGAATGAGCACAACGTGCATTTACAGTCCAGTATGTGGAGTCCCTGGGACATCCGTCAATGTGTCTTTTGTTCAATTCAGCAGTGGATGTTCACAATTCTACAATTCTTGATATTGTCCAGCTGAGAGAGAGAGGGGGGGGGGGGAGGCGGGAGAGGCATAAACCCTGTGTGAAATCCCCTGGACAAGCAAATCACTGCACAGCAGGTTTGTAAATGCCCTATTGTCAGGATACATTTACAAACCAAAATTCCTTTGCATATGTATCCTGATGACAGGGCACAGTTGACCCCAAAACCCTGACAAAGTAAAGTCTACATTTATCTAGATGGACAAATTATCGCCCGTGAGAACCATGACAGGTAGAGAAATAAGGTGCAGAAAAGGGGAGAGATGGGAAGGAATTTGGCGCATTTACATTGGGCAGGAGGCTTTATTTGACTGCAATGCATACAGAGTTGGCAAGAAGTCTGGTAATTGTTCTGTATGTAATGCATTTCAGTCTACTGTGTGTCTGTATTCATGTATGTGCATGTTTGTGTGTGTGGCAGTATATGTAAATTAAATATTGTGCATCATAGGGAATGATGTGTATTGTTTCTGAAGGGAGAAAATGGAGCTTAGTTAGGGCCGGTGGCCTATACTTACACGGTTGAGGTGTATAATAAAATCTTACCTGCTATCCATGCAGGGTCGGTGCAAGCCTTCTCAGCACCCTAGGCGAAACTTTAACCTACCCCCCCCCCCCCCCCCAAGGTCATCCCCCCCGGGAAGGTGGCAAAGTCCCCTGCTTTTCCTGAAGGACCTCTACACCCTCCCCTTTGCCACCCACAACAGAGTACAAGGAGGAGGGGCAGCAATATAGGAAGTATGACTCAAGAGAAAGTATAGAGGTCTTAGAAGTTCCACAGCCGCCACCTGCATTAAGTACAGCAAGGTTCCTCATAGACAGCCTTGATTTTTTTATTTGCAGACTTGGTGGCGCCCCCCAGATCCCAGTGCCCTAGGCAGCTGCCTAAAGCTGCCTAGTGGAAGAGCCGGCCCTGTATCCATGTAAAGATCAATCATTGCCATTCATTCTAGGAATTTCAACCTGATTAGCCCGGAAGAAACAACGGTTGAGAAAAGAAAATACTATTTTGTTTTCTGGCTATCCAGTTTGGACACACCCCAAAAAATGTTTGCCCAAAAACATACAGGTTTTCGCTAGAAACAGCTCTGGTTTCTGGCGGCAGGTGAAACGAAATCTCCAATAAGCTGCAACATGGCAGTCGTCATAGGATCTGAACAATGAATGCAAACAACTATGTAATGAGCAAATCAATTACACATACCCCCACCACCTTCCTCCACAAAGCCTAACCCTCCTCCTAGATGGTCCAAGTGGTTATTATCTACCGTCAAATTCTATGTTCCCTCCCATAGCTTTACTCTAACCTCCCCCACCAACGCAGTCTAACCATAACACCCATCATAACTGCCTAACCCCAACCGCATTAGTTACCATTGGGGTCCAATGGGATTCCGAGCAAATGGATCCAACTTTCAGCATTCTGACTGTCTCTAGATACTGACCGAATCCCCTTTAATCAGTGTGAGAGCATGCAATATTACAGGAGGGTTCTTACGCTTGGTCTCTGTATGTTTCAAAGAAGCTTAAGCTTAATTTATTAATTTAGATACATGTCCTTCCCAAACCTGCTCACCTGTCTAATAAAGCCCCACTACATTGGTAGGTATCATGCACATTTTGTTGTGGTACTAGTCCTTAACAGTAGTCACTAATACCTAAAGGTCCATGGCACGGGCAAGTGGTCTGGAGTATGGTAATAACCTGAAACTATAAACAGCCACATGATATAGATTATCCAGGTACATCTCCTTTCTTCCAAGCTGTGCGCTAGGAAATGTTTCCAAAGTAACGGTGATGTGAAAGTCACTGATAATTTGTTCATCGCTAAACTCTCAGTTGCTAGGCTATCAGGCTGTCCATATTACTGTTATAACCATGGCCATTTCCCTGAACGGGGCACCAGCCAGTTCATTTATTAAAATATGTCGTTAGATTGGGGTATAAGCCTGATGTCTTAGGTCCTCCATTGTACTATTTTCCCGAAGGAAAATAATTGTTAATAAGCTTAATTAAAATTGAATGTATCTTGGGAGGACCAGCTTTAAGGAGTTTTTTATAGATTGTAAGCTTGCAAGCAGGGCCCTCCTACCTCCATGTTGGTTTGTATCTACCCAGTTTGTTTAATCACTGTTGTTTCCAATTGTAAAGCGCAATGGAATATGCTGTGCTATATAAGAAACTGTAAATAAATAAAATAAATAAATACTGTCCTCCAGGTCAAGTGATACCGATAGACAAATATTAGTTTTCAGAACTTCAACCTCCAGTATTCCACTGGTGCAGACTTCTGTGCTCTACTGCCATCTATTGAGCTAATTTGGCACAACAGCTTCTTATTTTTACACTGCAGGCATTCAGTAAGGGTGTGCAGTTTTGAAGATTTACTTAATAAATAATAACAGTTAAGTTATTAAGTTAAGGTTAGTGCACACTATACAATATATTGTGAAATCTTGGTAGTTTTGACCACTTGGTAGTTTTGTTCCACTAAGGACACGGTGTTGTTACATTAAGCATGTGATGGTGGATTGTGTTTTCTGTACGGCCATGACACCTATTGTTTCATCACATCAATGCATCGATGGGTCACACCATCGTTCACGTCTGTACCTACAGTAGCTGAATTATTCACATGAATTTCTATATATTTGGCCAAAAAAACTTTTAACAACAGATATTATAGATTACAGATTATACCTTGGGGGCCCATATGCCCACTATACCTTGGTGGGCCCACTCAGAAGAAAGGTGCAAGCACTACCCGGCATTTACAAGTTAATACAAGATCTGTAGTTGTTTCCTACTCTGGATAAGAGCTAGTTACAGTATAAGAATTGAGGATTTCACCACATTATGTAAAATATTCTATAATAGAGAGACATAGAAAATGTTAGTTTGGGAGATAGTGATGGGATGTGCTAGTTGTTTAGCAGTAATTGAAGCAAAATGTTTTTATATCTGTCTATCTTTTTAGATTTATTTTGTCCATCTTCCCTTATTTAACGATCATCAAATAAAAACATATATTGAGATTATTATTATTATTATTATTTTTATAATCTGCTTTTTCTGTGGTCACCATACTCAGGGTTGCCTACTTCCTGGCTGCCTGCTCTGGGAGAGGGCAGCCAGTTCAGTGAGGCATAGGGGGTGGGGCCACTGACAGGGTGGGATGGGGGCGGGGCGGCCGGCAGATGACCAGTGTGGGGGCATAGCCAACTTGATCGCGTCCTTGCAGCCATGCCCCTGTCGTGCAATGCCGGTATTTCAGGCATTGCACAGAGGGGGATGGGGCTACAAAGACATGGTGGGGGCCTCGGGAGAGTACATGCTTTCCATATAACATTACATATGTTACCTTTAAAATATATTTCACTCTCTGTCTTCTCCCTTTCCGGCACTTGTTTGGAAGTACTTAGGCTGCGCTCCAATTTGTAAAAGAACAACTATAATAAGGGATAATGAATTGGTATATTAGGCAGAAGCTGTGCGATTGGTGCGTGCCCTGGGAACAGGAGCAATGCTCATTCCCTATATACAATAGTTATGGTGCTTGTTCCGGAACCACAGATGTAGCCACACTATAAATTTATTATGATGCTCTAATCCTATGAGGGAAAATAAACAACTCATCCTCATTACAGGTATATGTGTTTGTTTGTTACAAATCTGTATTCCAGCTTTGTTTAGCACACTCTGCAGGTATAATAAAGAGAGATATATTACTGTGCACAGATTAGAGTGTGAATAAAGCTCCACATTTACTCCTCCTTCCCCTGCCAATCCCCCTGTGAGATCTCTCCCTTCCCGCTATCTCCTGTGCTTTGCAGGCAAGTGCCACAGACACAGAGGAAATATTTTATGGGTCCCATTAGGCAAGCAGCACGGCTAATTTATCAAGCTGTGAGTTAATGAGTGGTGCCAAACACCCGGCTCAGGAAATCCATTGCAAGATGGAGATGGGACATTATAACTTTATTTCAGATAATTCATCACTCCAATTCCGGCAGCAGAACCTCTGTCTGAGCTCTGCATACCTTCTGCTCCTCAGTGTTACTTGTCCTGACCCTTACCTGTAATATCTACAATCATGCTGTAACCATGCTGGGTCTCTGCAGTGTTATAGTAACAGAGAGAGAGCACAGATATGTATTACCCCCAAATAATCACACATAAGCAATTAATGTTCATGTTAGATGGATAATATGTTACCTACAATAAAAGTAAAGGGCTGCTTAATGGACAGTGACAAGACAGATCCATCACTGTAACTAACTGTGATGCTCAGGTTCTTAACCTATCCCTTCCTTCTGCATGCTCTCCTATACTAATTAATTTCTTCCAGTGCCTTTCCTAATTCCACTCCAGGGGCAAACTATACTAAGAATCATGTTTAAAGTCTAAACCAGGGATGGAGAACCTTCGGTCCGCCAACTGTTGTTGAACTAGATATCCCAGCATGCCCTGCAACAGCTTCAGCATGGCCAAACAGCAAAACTGTTGCAGGGCATGCTGGGATGTATAGTTCAACAATAGCTTGAGGGCCGAAGGTTCCCCATCCCTGGTCTAAACCATACCGCTCTACATTGCTGGAACATTTTACTCTGTAATTCATGGATGTACTAATCCAGGCATATTCAAACTCTGGCCCAGTGTTCCCTCTAAGCTGTGCGCACGTGCGCGCGCACACAACTTGACGAGCGTGCGCACAGACACTCAATTAATGTGTGTTTCACCCATTAACTACATTATGTGCTGTGTTTTGAATGTTTAAATGTTTAATATAATTTTGAAGTAAAGTTAACACAAATGCTGAACGTCAGTTTCCAGTTACATTTTCCAAAGTTGCACAGCCAAAATCTTTTGCCGCACACAGCCTTCGTAAAATTAGAGGGAACATTGCTCTGGCCCTCCTGCTGTTGTGAAACTATACATCCCAGCATGCCTTGCCATAATTTTAGCATTTCCTAATAGCAGAACTGTGACAAGGCATGATGGGACTTTCAGTTCACAACAGCTGGAGGGCTTTAGTTTGGACATGCCTGTACTAAGCGTGCTTGAGTGTGCAAAAATTATGAAAGCATCAAATTAATGTATGACTTGTACTTATGTCTTTGCAGCCTATGTCCTGAGCTGTGGCTTCCCACAAAGACCTGCCTATGGCGATGTATCTGTTACTAGCCTGCACCCAGGAGGAGAAGCCTATTTCTATTGCAATACAGGCTACAAGCTGCGTGGTTCGCATGTGCTAACATGTCTAAATGCAACACGCCCTTTCTGGAGTAGTCGGGCTCCACAGTGTGCCGGTAGGCATGGTCCTTTAAGCATTTTTTTCTCTTAGTGTTTTGATCAATGTCTTGGAAAAAGTATTGAAGTTCCAATCAATAAAATGACTCTTAGGTGAACGTTTGAAGAAACCTACAGTATAAAAATACACATTCGTTATCACTGTAGCCTCAGTCACCTCTTCCGAAGAACTTTAAAACATTTGTTGTCACTCATTAGTCTGGAAGAAGTTAAAAACCGCTGCTAAAAACTTCAGCCTTCATCAGTCCATGTTCTGGCAGGAAGTGCTCAAGTGAAAAAAGAAAATTCCACGACCATTATTAGCCCTAAGATAGACATCCAATAAAACTACCTCAGAGAAAAGGTGTTTTCTCTCGAAGAAGGTCTGCAGTAGGTCATTAAACATCCTAGCACCTGATGTTATCTAAACCTGAAATAAAGACTTGCAGACTTAGATTTGGCAGAAAGTGTTAGCTGTATTTATTATTGAAGCACTTTAACACTAATTAATTTGATTATAATTAATGGTGGCCAAGAAAGAACGGCTAATTATTTAAGCTCCACCCACAACTGACCTACATAATCAAACATTACCTTAACAACCAGTGGTATTCGCTCAGCCTTCTACATTGACTGCCGACCCGTCCAGGTGGTGTCGCTGTCCCCGTGCGGGTGATCCAGCAAAGGCCTATGGGTAACGAAGGTGAGCGCACCAAAAAACAAGTATATAGACAGATTCATCATTTAATGAAGACCTTAAATCAATTAACCTGCCCCCGGTCGCCCCCTCCCCACCCACCGGCTGTCGATAACGCATCAGGCCCGTCTGTGTGTACACTTCACTAGAACTAAGAGAGATAGAATGGCCCCCAGTTATAGCTGAGGTCATACACAATAAATCAAATAGCCAGTTGGAGAAATACTGAATGAAGTCTTAAGAATTATCAATATTGACAGTATGTAGGTGATTGGCAGGTCCCAGGAAGTGGTCAGGGGGTTCAGTAAACTCAGGTTATGGGCTGGATGTATTAAAGGGAAAATGCAGTTGCCATATTTTCCAAATGTACAAAGGCCAGGAACCCTGGTCGTTGATTTTGCCAGCATTACCCTATGGAAGCCTATAGGCTTCTTTCCACATTCTGCATTCAAAGGGACCCATGCACCCCCAGTGGCCACTATGTCCCATTGTACATGCACTGAGAGAGTCCTGGAATTGTACTCTGGAAGGCCTGTTAACACAGTGGTTCTCAATCTCGGTCCTCAGGACCCCCCAACAGTGCATGTTTTCCAGGTCTCCTCACAGAATCACAGGTGAAATAATTAGCTCCACCTGTGATCTTTTAAAATGTGTCAGTGAGTAATGAGTGCACCTGTGCACCTGCTGGTGACCTGGAAAACATGACCCGTTGGGGGGTCCTGAGGAACGAGGTTAAGAACCACTGTGTTAATGGAAGATCGCAAGGGCTGCACGTAGGATTTGTCGGATGCCATAGCCCTTGCTGGAATCACATACAATATATTGTATGCAAATGGCCTGCATACGATATATCACATTCCATCCTGCCACACGGGAGCCCGGTGGCTCCCGAACATCCAGTTGGCAGGGTATCGCGTGCAAGGGAGGATTGCAATACCTCTCCGTAATGTATGGGCTCCACCTTGCGCACTTGTGAAAAAGTTGTGCAATATTTAATTTGTTTTGACATTGCTTTCAATTTTATCACTGATATGTGACAAAAATCCTGCTTTTTCTATTTTAAATTTAGAATCTGTAGATACAAAATATGGTAAATAACTTAGTGATGTCACTCCTGCAAATTATATTTTAGATGTGACCAGCTTCTATCTGTGGCATCGCCCACATGTATTTACATATAAAGTCTTAAAGCCTTGCGAGTCAACCAGAACCCGTCCGCCGAATGGTGGTACGCCCGCCCCCCTCACGCTCACTGTTTTACATAAACATCCATTCGTATGCCAGGGGGAACCTCCAACATCGGATGTGGTGCGTGCACGCATATATAAAGTGACTTTCAGGTCACTTATATAGATGCATGCACATTCGGGAAGAAATCGGCGGTGATGTAAGCTGCCTGGCACCCACATCACCCGGCGATTTCTATGGGAATGCCCAGCGTTTACATGGGAACGCCTATGAAACACTGGGCGTTCCCATGGGTGTGACTATCCGCCACCACCCACACCCCCAGTCTTCGGTGCGTGCAGTCTGTTCACTGTGGCCGCACGCATGCGAACGAATGCCGGCTGCAAACGGACCAGAATAAGGTCCAGTATGTTTTGGAAATGGTTGGCCTCATGGCTGGATGTGGGCTGCTTGCCATACTTCTTTTTCTTTGTGGTTTTAAAATGGGGTTTCTAGCTTTGCGGTAAGACTCTACTGTTTGACACGCATTAGTAAAACCAATAACCTGATCTACGTTGTAGCTTCGTAGCGTCGAATGTTTACCGTTGCTGCTGATTTGCTCTTTCTTCCATTAAGCATGTGTAAGACGTCAACTCTTGAAACTTCGAGCATAACCCGCTTAATTGCTAATTAGTACCTTTCAATTTGTGGAAATAAAATGGAAGACTGAATACATTGATTTGTTCTTCTAATATTATACATAGTTCTAAGGATGAAATTGTATATCTGCTATAGAATCCTTCATAGTTTTTAGGATTTTGCCAAATACAGGATGACACCAAAACTTCGACATGCACAACGTCAACATTGGAAAAAGGTCAACACATGCAAAAGCTAGACACAAGAAAAGGTGGACATGAGTTTTTCATGTTTTTTTGGTGTCAATTTGTAGATTTTAGCACATGGACCCCCAATTAGTGTACTGTGTTCCCTGTGGGAGTGACAATTAAAGCCCCATACACAGCAGTTGACCCGGCCAATGTCAATTTAGATCATTTTAGATATCTTCCACTGTATCCTCTAGTGTCTATGGTACTATAGCAAGGACGGGGAACCTTCGGCCCTCCAGCTGTTGAACTATGCTTCCCAGCATGCCCTGCAACAGTTTTAGCATGTCCAAATAGCAAAACTGTTGCAGGACATGTTGGGATGCGTAGTTCAGCAACAGCTGGAGGGCCAGAGGTTCCCCATCCCTGTACTAAATAATGAGTTCTGATGGGTGACAAGGAGTTTGAAGTGAACCGATATGGGAGTAGAACAGCAATGTATGCAGTCCACACTGAATAAATCATGCAGAAGATCCTCTGATGTGCCAGGTGTTTCTGACAATCGACAACTTCTTTGTGTCCCAATCAGCTTCCTGTGGAGGACTCATAAGAAATATCACCACTGGACGTCTTGTCTCACCAAACTTCCCAGGAAATTATAGCAATAACCTGACCTGCCATTGGGTACTAGAAGCCCCCACAGCACAACGTCTACACCTGCACTTTGAGAAGGTTTCCCTGGCTGAGGATGATGACAGGTAAATGTGTTCAACATGTACAACCCTCTTCCATGACAGCAGGAACATGAGCCTCTGTGAAGCATTAACCGTAAGGGTCTGTTTATCAAATAATGTTTGCAGGATATAACCCCAATATGAAGCATTTCCCAAATGTACCATGAAGGGACCACAGCAGTTACCTCCCTTTCTGCCATGGTAACTCAATCTCCAACCACTTCTGCAGTCCCCATAACTTTCTAAATGTGCTGCAAAGCTGTCAGACTTACCAACCTCACAAGTTTGGCACCAGAAGATAATGCTAACTTCAGATAGCATTAGCATGTTGTACCTTGTGGGCTACATGCAGGGCCGGTGTAAGGCTTCTCAGCACCCTAGGCAACACTAAAACCTACTGCACCCCCCCCCCCCCCATACTGCCACCAGTACCCACTCTCCAGCCCCTTGAGGCATACATTCTGGAATGACAGGGAGGCTTCTTAAAAAATTGGGTGGTCCTCCCTGCCTCCCAGGAGGGTGGGTAAGTCCCCCTTCTTTCCTTGGAGGCCTCCTTTCAACACCCACTACAGAGTACAAGAAGTGTGCCTCAAGGGAAAGTATGGAGGTGAGGTCTTAGAAGTTCCACAGCAGCCACCTGCACTTAGTACAACAAGGATCCTCATAGACATCCTTGATTTTATGATAGGCAGGCTTGGTTGGTATTAAAGTACAATACAAAGTCTCGCTGAGCAGACAAAATAAACTAGGATTTATGCTTTTCAATGGGCAAATGTGATGCTTAACTTAAAATTAAAACATTTACTCTTTAGTAGCCCAATCATATTGTAAAACTATTTTTAATATTTCCAAATCCCAATTTTATTATCCATGGTTTTAGGAGTACATATGGACGTTGTGATAATGTTTTTTGATTTGTAGGCTCATAATCCGAGATGGAAACACCATAGACTCGCCTCCAGTGTATGACTCCTATGAGGTGGAGTATCTTCCAATCGAAGGCCTGCTCAGCACTGGTAGACATGTATTCATAGAACTAACAACCGATAGCAGTGGCAGCTCTACCGGGGTGGCACTACGTTATCAAGGTAACACTAAGTAATCTCTTTTTGCCTTTTTGTTTTATCTGCTTCTTCTCAATGTGTTTTTTTTTTATGTATTTTAAATATTTTAACCCACTGAGTAATTCCAGCACCTGTACACATATAATAAACAATAACCAAGAAAAATAATTTTCACTAACATCACTTTATATGTTATACCGTACTGCATTATTAATGTGCCATATGCAAAGTTCTATTGTGAGGATGGGCCCCATTAATTTTGGTAACTTTGGTAAACACACCTGATATTTGCTGTCATCTTAAGCTTTTATTTACATTTTTGTTTCAATTACTGTTCATATATTGATTTGGTTTATATTCTAAATAAATATGTTGTATTTTATAATTATAAATAATTATATGAAATTTATATTAAAAACTTTTGTTTTTCTGTATCATTCTTGTATTACTTTTGCATTTTCTCCACACACTTATTTCTATGCATTTTTATGTTAACTTATCGTGTAGCCAATTTTACTTGCTTTTTTGTGCTCTCGGGGTGATTCACTAGTGATCCGATGGGGCCTATCCGATTCAGCCCCGTTCCGATGGTAGGGGTAATAGCGTATGCGGATATTTGCGCATGTGCAGATCCCCTGTGCGAACACCTTCAGCGAGTATCACACTCGTCGAAACGTTCGCACGGGTAGGGAGGGGGGCGAGTGGGGGGATGAATACCGGCCTGGAGGAGGGGAACACCCAGTGTTTTACGGGCGTCCCCATGAAAACACTCGGCATTTTCCTGGGAACGAAGGCGGGCCGATCATCAGCGCCCGCCCCCTCTTTGGCGGACTCTGACTTTTTTTCCGAAGGGGGAGAATATCATTCGATGGCCGGCGACCATCGAATCGTTTCTCTTTCCTTTGGCCGCATGCAAGGAGAGGTGTTCCGGTACATCCCCCGTATGGTTCTGAGGGGATTCGGAGTTGGGCGGTGTTAAGCTGCTCATTAACCAGTGCACGACCACTGCTTAGCGAGCAATACTGAATCAGGCCCTCTGTAATAGCCTCCAGTATAACTGCACTAAACACAAATGAAGATTTTAAAGTTGAAATGAAGCCTTTATTTTGTCCTCCGTAGCCTATGAACAAGGCCACTGTTATGAACCTTTTGTGAAATATGGCAACTTCACCAGCAGTGACCCTTCATTTGCTGTGGGAACAGTGGTCGAGTTCACCTGCGATCCTGGATATACATTGGAACAAGGATCTACTATCATCGAGTGCCAAGACTCTGGAGACCCTCAGTGGAATGAGACAGAACCAGCTTGCAGGGGTAGGAACCAGTTCAAACTGTAGCTGATGTTTTAAATGGTACAATAATTGCTCCTGTAATCATGTTACGATGCTGTGAATGCAAGGCTATTAGAGCTGTATTTAGAGATAAACTACATATACAATTATCTGTGAATTCTGTATAGTATGCCGTTACTTTAAATGTTGCTCATCATAGCTGCAGACTGAGACATGTCATTCTCTGATTCTTTCAGCTGTTTGCAGTGGGGAGATCACAGACTCCGCTGGTGTGGTGCTGTCCCCCAACTGGCCAGAAGCCTATGGAAAGGGGCAAGACTGCATCTGGGGTATTCACGTTGAAGAAGAGAAGAGAATCCTGTTAGACATACAAGTGTAAGTGTTGCTATAGTAAGCAGGACAGCCGTGGAATGACTTTGCTGTACGTTTGCGTTTAATCTCACCTTTTTTTCCTTGCTATTCGTTTTACCTTCCCACATTCCTGAAACAGAAAGTTATGTGAGACAGGTGCTTGCTTGGTCCTTTAAAAATGTTGTTTTCTTTTGGATATGTAATGGCAAAAACTGTCACTTTTATAAGAAAACAAAGACATAATGTAACTTACATAGTAACATAGTAATTCAGGCTGAAAAAAGACGTTAGTCCATCGAGTTCAACCTATCTGCAGTGGCGTAACTATAGCACCGCAGCCCCCACGGTCGCGGGGGGGCGCTGTGCATATGGGGGCGCCGGGGGGGCTGTGGTGCTATAGTAATACCCCCGCCCCCCCATCCCCCGCATGCTTACCTGACCGCGCGTCCCGGCTCCCCTCCTGGCTTCAATCAATGCTATGGAGACAGACCACGATAAAATGGCCGCCCCATAAAGCAGACTGTTCTCTGAAACTGTCTGCGGTATGGGGGCGGCCATTTTATCGTGGTCCGTCTGCATAGAATTTATTGAAGCCAGGAGGGGAGCCGGGACGCGCGGACAGGTAAGCATGCGGCAATGGGGGGAGGGGGCACGGGGGCAGGCACGGGGGGCCGGCCGGACGGGCGGGGAGGGGGGGCGACCCCCCATTAACGGAGGGGGGGCCCCAAACAAAGCTACGCCACTGCCTATCTGACTTGTAACTACTGACGAGTAAGTCATATCTATAGGATTCCCTTAGTGGCCAAAAATGCATCCAGTTTTTATTTAAATTCATTAACAGTAGTTGCTGTAATCACCCCCACCGGCAATGAGTTCCAGAATTTTACTGCTCTAATGGTGAAGAAGCAGTACGGAATTTATTTTCCTCGAGCCTCAGTATAGGCCTGTTAGTGAACAAATCATGCCCCAGTTCCATATGATTCCCAGTCCTGTATTTGAACATAGTAATCATATCACCTCTCAACCTCCGTTTCTCCGGTAAAAACATATTCAGCCAGGTTAACCTATCCTTGTATTCTAGTGATTCGAGACCTTTTACTAGCTTAGTCGCCCTTCTCTGTACCTGTTCCAATTCATTTATGTCCTTTTTAAGGTGCGGTGCCCAGAACTGAACACAATATTCCAAGTGTGGTCTCTCCAATGCCTTGCAAAGAGGCACTATCACATTGGCATCCCTTGAATCCATACCACTTTTAATGCATGCCAGTGTCCGGTTTGCTTTTGCTGCTGCATTTGAGCAATGTGCACTATTACCCAATTTTTTATCTATGATGACCCCTTGAAAACTTAAAAGTACTTTGCTGGTACAATGCCCACTCCAACTGCTAACCTTCATTTGCAAGAAACCACCTATTGCTCCATCAACCCCCCCCCCCCCCCCCCCACACACACACACACCTACAGAACACCTTCTGTCTGTCCCATTCAGGGCCGATGTAAGAAATGTATTCAGTAACCAGATACCTATAATACCCCAATTCTCCTCTGGGGATTCAGGGGTAGATTTATTAAGCTCGTGAAGTGATAAAGTGTCTGGTTTTTATCACCGGCCACTCAGCTCCTACCTGTCATTTTTCAAACCAAACCTGTAACTTTACAGTTAGGAGCTTATTGGCCGGTGATAAAAACCAGACACTTTATCACTTCACCAAGCGTAATAAATCTGCCCCTCAGTCAGAATCCCAACAGTTGGAATCCCCAGTGTCAGAATCCGATGGTAAGTATTGTGGTTGTGATTGGGGTTTTGAACTAGGAGAAGGGTTACATAGAAACATAGAATTTGATGGCAGATAAGAACCACTTGGCCCATCTAATCTTCCCCTTTTTTAAACATGTTACCTCAAACCATATTTGATCCTTATTTCTTTGTAAGGATATCAATATGCCTGTCCCAAGCATGTTTACATTGTTCTACGGTATTTGTCTCTATCACCTCTGATGGTAGGCTATTCCACTTATCTACTACTCTTTCTGTGAGTAATTCTTCCTCAAATTTCCCCTGAATCTTCCTCCCTCTAGTTGCAGTGGATGACCTTGTGTCCTATTGCTCCTCTTTCTGAAGAGAATGTCTCCCTCCTGTACCTTGTTAAAACCATTGATGTATTTGAAAGTTTCTAGGGCTTTAACAAGGTTTTTGTTATGTGAAGGGACAGTTAGGGTTAGGGTGCGGGCGGGGTTGGTTTGGGTACAGGAGGGGATGGTTAGGTTTAGGCTTTAGGATGGGTGGGTTAGGGACAGGGGTAGGGTTAAAATACTTACCACAATCTGTCAGGATGCCTCTTTCATTCCCAATGCAATAGATAATTGTGTGGTGTTAGTATATTTTCTCCCTGCTTACAATCGCTTCCTCTGGGTACTCTAATCCAAAATATATGCAGGTAGGTTAATTGGCTCCCAACAAAATGTAACCCTAGTTTTTAAATGTGGGCATGTACATGTTTAGGGCAGACTCAGTGGTCCAAGTGTATATAGTCCCTCAAATTCTAGTTTTCTAAGTAAAACATGCATACATTTAAGGCAGGTACACTAATTCGTAGATAAATAAATTCCCAGGTACAACCAAGAGAAACAATTAAAATAGGTATTAAGTCATTAATATAATATTTGGGATGCACTTCTGATATTTTCCATTCGGCTCATTTTAACATTGTTATAAAGGAGTACAAAACTGGCTGCTGTTAACTTCAGGGCTGCCGGATGGGGTCCCGACAGTTGGGATCCCGACAGTCATTAACCCGACGTCGGGATCCCGACTGTTAAAACACCGACGGCCAGGTTCCCGACGGCCGTCGGCTATTTTCCCTCATGGGGTCCATGACCCCATAAAGGGAGAATAGAATAGGTGGCTCGCGCAGCGAGCCACCGCGCCCACAGCGTGGCGAGCGCAGCGAGCCCGCAAGGGGCTTTGTTGCACTGGCCACGCTGTCTGAGACCAGGCAGTCGGGATAATCACTGTCGGGATCCCGACTGTCGGTGAATCATACTACACCCAACCTTAGCATGGGGGGGTGCAGGCAGTGTCGGGTGCCAGTGGAATCCTCAGTGCAGGAGTGCTGGCTGTGCCTGCAGTGTTGGGATGCCAGCAATGTCCTCAGAGTGGGAGTTGCCGGCTGTGTCGCCAGTGCGGGGTGCTGGCGTGTCCATAGAGCAGGGGTTGTCAAATGTGTCAGTAGCCATGGGGGTACCGGTGGGGTTGGCATTGCAAATTGTTTATTGTGTTTGTGCTATATCATTCCCTTGCGATTGCCACTGCGATTGTTAACAATAGTGGCCATAGAGCATGACGGCTAGTGTGTACAGGGTTTTATATTACCCTAATCTTGTACTTTGGAAGTTATAGTTTAGTACACATTGTATACGCCTGGCAGCATGATCCATAGATGGATATATATATATATTGCTTGGCTCCCAAGCGAACATATAGCCACAACACGGGTATGGGTAAAAACCGGACCCAGACAAGCCCCTGGACCGCCAGACCGGACATCAAAATGTGCAGTCCGGAGCTTGTAGTGTCCGGTGGGGGGGGGTGTCCCGTCCTGGGTGTGTCCTGTCTGGGGGGCTTCATGTGACAGCTGTCACCAGGGAGAAAAGGAAGGGGAGAATAAAGCCTCCATATATGGTCCGGGCATGTAGCAAAAACCGGAACAGTCCGGACCACACGGGGAGGCTGTAATCTCCCCTTAACCATGTCCATGGTGAAAGCTATCACAGGCATCCCCCCGGACAAGACACCCCAGGATGGGAAACCACCCCGGACTGGACACTACAAGCTCCGGACTGCACATTTTGATGTCCAGTCCGGGGTCTTGTCCGGGTCTGGCTTTTACATAGTCCCCCTCAACACTGACTTGCATCAGTCCTTAGAAACGTGTTACTCGCTGGGATTGGTTATCTAGCAAGGTTGCAGAATGCCACTTGCTCAGCATGCTGGGGTAAGCGGGAATAGTAGCGGAATAAATCATGAATGCTGGGAAACATAAGCTTGCCACTATGGTGTAAGTTATTTTCTAATGGGCGTTGGTGATTAATGTTGTTAATGGATGTTCTCAGCCAAAGCTCCTTGCCCCTGTATGCCTATTTTCTTCCAGGGAATGAATGCTGAGGAAATAAAGAAGGTTTCTGGGAGATTATTAATTTACTTTCTTGCTCTGCTGGTTAATTAATATGCTTTCATTTGCATATCTCCCTTTTCCTCTGTATTGCCTGGAGTTGTCATTTCAGAACATATGATCATAATAAACGATCTTGCTCTGTTTTTCCACCAGTGACTGTCAGCAGAATTAATCTTCTGCTCCACACTCAGAGAGCGATGTACCCGCTACCATATCACAGCGCGTACAGAAAGCTCTGATCGCAGCAATGGGGACGTGCTCGGTGTGGCGTGCCAATTTTCACTTACTAGATAGCAGTGTTTTACATCACCCAGGAATGTGTGAACCAGGGAGGTTACAGCAAAATAGGTTTAATTGGATTTATCCTATTTTCCGTACAATAATTCTAATGTTACACATCTTTGTTTTCCTCCATGCTCTTCTGGAAAATCCTAATGCGTAGTAAAGCAAATAATTGTGTTATTATATTACATTATCAGCTTATAGCTGCACACATATTTGTTATAGTATGATTAGAAAGCTTATTTCAGTTGGTTAAAGGAACATTTAGGATGCAATGGTAATAATAATCCAGACTGAAAGCGAATGTCCTGAGCTATGGAATACAGCAAGTTGTGTCACATAGAACAATGGGCCTGATTCATAGCTGGACATTAATCGTATCACTGCTGTGTATTCATTAACAGCAGATCTGATGACGCAGGCAAATGGTGCAGCCGCCGTCTTTTGTTCAGGGATTCCCATCACCTGCTTCTCAGATCCACCACTTGTGCACAACGATGCAGCATCAGATGAACATCCGTCACACCATCGGACCTCTGAGCAATCCTATTGTTGTCACAGGGATGCGGTCCTTAGGTTGGGACAAGAAAGGTCGACACTCCTTAGGTCAGCACCTGAAGGTCGACAAGCAGAAGGTCGACACAGGTTTTTAAATTTTTTCCCCACTGTGGTTCCAGAACATGCCCTACCGTCCACTAGGGCATGAAGGGAAAATAGAATAGTGCAGAAGCTGGGGCTGCCGTAAACTTAGACAGTGTCTAGAACTAGACGTCTAGATGTAGACGCCTCAAAAAATGTTACGACCTTCTGCATTGTCGACCTTCCGCCGGTTGACCTACGGACCCTGTTGACCTTTAGTCCCTGTCAACCTTCTGCCTTTCGACTTTCCAGTGTCAACCTAAGGAGTGTTGACCCTTCTTGGGTCGACCTAACGATCCATAGCCGTTGTGACAAGTAAGACCCCCAGCCAAGAACCATTGTATAAGAAGACTCTCTGGCTGCAATGCTACCGGATGATTGCCAAACCCATCGTTAGCTCCCACAAATGGTCACTAGCTATTAATCACTGTAGTCCAGTGGTTCCTTCCCAATCTCTGTCCTCAAGTACCCCTAACATTTCAGGTTTTCCAAGTAACCCAGCCAGTTTATCACCAACTGTTACTTTTTAAAATCCCACGGGTGACCTGGAAAACGGGATTCAGTAGCAAAAACACTGGCCTATTGGTCAAACATTGGCTGAATCAGGCTCAGTAACATCTATTCTGTGGGATGTACATAGGTGGAATCTGCTAAAAAGACATTACGGGCCAGATACTAAGTTGAAGGCAAATCTGCCCTACAGTATGTGCAATTCTGGATCATGCGCAGTGTGAAGGTAAGCTACACAAGGTACACTGTGAATAAGGGAACACAATAATCTGTGCATACGGCCCTATATCTGCTTTGTATTATCTATTCTACATTATACCCCCTTGTATGTTTTATGGTGCAGTACATTTTATTTTTGCATCATGATTCCCTCAATGTACAGCTCTGTGATAAATGAGTAATCGGAGTCCGTAATCTTTCTTTGCCTCATTCTCCCTATAGACTGCACCTCAGCCACAGCGATGTTCTCACATTTTATGATGGTGATGATTTGACGGCCCGGGTCCTGGGTCGGTATACAGGGACACACAATCACTTCAAAATCTACACATCAATGGCAGATGTCATCATCCAGTTCCAGACAGACCCTGGCAGCAATGTGTTCGGCTATCAGCAGGGTTTCATTATTAACTTTTTCGGTGAGTCGGTGATAATAATAAATAAAAAGACCATACAGTAGTTACAATCACAAAGGATTAGGAACCTCACAAAGACTTGAGTGTGCTTCAGCATTAACATTGCAGTACTTTAATGACATTCAGGGCAACTATGTACCTGGCTCTATCAATGACCACCAGCTGAGAAATACTGGGGTTCATCCTATACATTCGGACGGGGCAGAATCCGGACCCGTCTCGATGGTTGATGGACTGCGCATGCGCACGGTCTTTTGTGCGCATGCTCAAGTCCATGGCGAACAGCCGCAGTGATTACAAAGTTGCTGGGCCATTCGCAGTGCGGGCGTGTGGTGAAGGGCCTGGGTGTCGCCCATGGAAACACCCAGCGTTTCATGGACATCCCCATGAAAATGCTGACCGTTCCCACGGGAATGATGTCACAAGACGTCAGCCACCCGCCCTGTCTTCGGCAAAATGGCTGCAAATATAAGTCAGTCTCCACTCCAATCAAATGATTCCTCTGCCAGCGGGACATGCGAGGGGTTGTGTCTTCATCACACAATCACTTGCATGGTTGCTAGGGGATACGTCCGTGGGGGGTGATAATTCAGCGGGGTGACGGGGAGTGCCCTCTGGGACTTGGTAAGCTGCGTATTCTCCATATGCCTCTCAGCCTTCAGCCAGGCAGTGAATGACTGATTGTTGTTGACAGCATGCCTTCAGCCAGACATGCTGATTGGTCCTTGGCTGGAGAAATCCACCATTCAAAGTTCTGACAGCCAATCACTGTATGAAAGCATTTAGAGAAATTGCATGTAACCACAGGAGAAGAAATTATGATTTTTTTTTCATTGGTTCATGTGAATGGGTGTGTAGGGGCCCCAGCTTACTGCTTTACTCAGGGTCTTATATACTGTTAAGATGTTTCTGCTAGCGACAGTTTACCACTATATTTAATGTGATGACTGCTTGATAAGTGTGCAACAGTGGCATGATTGACAATTCTCTTGCACTTTAACTCATGAGACAACCACAGCTAGTTAGGTTAGAGTAATGCTGCCCATGCCTATCACATAGATTGGATCACTGGAATCCAATGAGATCTGTGTGAGGTTTGGGCATACACATATGTTGGACACACACATTACAATATCACCACATATGCGAGTCAAAACTATCTTGACGCCAAACAATAATCATTTAAAAAAATAATCCCATAGAGTGAAAAGTATATTTTTGGGGCATGTAGGTAAATACAGCCTTATATGTCAATATCTTGCATCTGCAGTTCATTGATACATGCACTTAGATCTAGCCACTTGGCCTGTGTGCCAAACATGGAATCGTTGCCTCTCTGTCCATCTTTGGAGTGTCAGTTGGAAATGACTCATTCAAATTGATGTAGTCCATTCAAAATATAACGAAAATATTTAGAAATTGCTCGCAATACTTGCCCTACTGTTGGAATAAAAGTATATTGGGGTCATCAACCAACCTGCTGTATTCTAAACCAATTTGGATAATGTTTTTCATAAATTTACATAGAAATATAGGTTATTGAAAAATAAACGTGTGAAAAAAACTCAGCATACATAACTGCTTAAAGTAGGAATGGTAATGCTGTATATGTGATTTTGTTGCCTTCTCAGAGGTACCAAGGAACGATACATGCCCAGAGTTACCAGAAATTCCTAATGGATGGAAAACCACCTCTCAGTCCGAGCTTGTCCATGGTACAGTTGTGACCTACCAATGCTATCCAGGATATGAGATTGTAGGAGTTGAGCTTCTCATGTGTCAGTGGGACCTCACTTGGAGTGGAGACCTGCCCTCATGTGAACGAGGTAAGAGATAACACTGAAGTACTATTATGAATAGTAGATGCAGGCTCAGGGCCAGATGTATCAAGCTTCAAATAGTGATAAAATGGAGAGTGGTCAATAACCAGCTCCTAGCTGCCATATTACAGGTTGGATTTGAAAAATGACAGATAGGAGCTGATTGGCTAGCTGTTAATCGCTCTCCATTTAACACTTTTTGAAGCTTGATACATCTGGCCCTCGGAGCCCATTTTTTCATTATTCACATTGCTTATTTGTATTTTTTTATTATAAATTGTTTATGTAGCGCACACATATTATGCAGGTGGTTTGCAGAGAATATTTCAGTTACTCACACCAGTCTCCAGGGGTCATGGATGTTATCAATTATATTCCATATTATATGGACGCACTACAGTTAGTGACAATCATCCTGCCTGAGGTGGGGGGTTAGAGTTTGGGAGGAAACCAGAGGAGCTAGAGAAAACCCGTTCAAAGGCGTGGATAATATACAAGCTCCACATGGATATGGTCTTCATAAGGATTATACCACATGGCCTCAGGGTTTATGCCAACTGTGCTGACCCTCAGAAAACTGCTATAAAGGTCTGACTGAAACACGTTGTTCAAACTGCTAAATAGGAAACATTATTTAATATTGGGTGTTCAGAAGTAATAAATAGTTATTGACTAAGGGTGTAATTCGGACCACAGAAATTTGCAGTGACCAACGTTCAGGCAAAAGTGAAATACCGTCTTAGGAATGAATGTGTTCAATGACTGAATAGATGTACTGTATATGGCTGCAAATCCGTTTACAGCCCTGCAAATATGTTCAAAACCATTGTAAGCAATGTAAGTAAGTATCGAATGATTTTTACACTGGGAACCACTCATCGCAGGCACAGAGAAGCCAGAGACTTACTTGGCGGCAGTAATGAAACCATATACTGTTGCTGACATCACATACCCTCCCCTAAAACTCTTTGCCATGTCTGCCATGACGTCAGCCACCTCCCTGTCTTCATCAGCCGCCTCCCCTGTCTTCATCAGCCGCCTGCCCTGTCTTCATCAGCCGCCTGCCCTGTCTTCATCAGCCGCCTGCCCTGTCTTCATCAGGCGCCTGCCCTGTCTTCATCAGCCGCCTGCCCTGTCTTCATCAGCCGCCTGCCCTGTCTTCATCAGCCGCCTCCCCTGTCTTCATCAGCCGCCTGCCCTGTCTTCATCAGCCGCCTGCCCTGTCTTCATCAGCCGCCTGCCCTGTCTTCATCAGCCGCCTGCCCTGTCTTCATCAGCCGCCTGCCCTGTCTTCATCAGCCGCCTGCCCTGTCTTCATCCACTGGCTGATGGCCGACTATCGAATGATTTCTCCTGCTGCGGGCACATGCGAGGGGATGTGTTTTCATAGCACATCCCCTCGCATATTTTGCAAGCGGTACACGGCGGCGGGGGAAGGGGCAGAGATTCGGCAGGGCGGCACCACAACTGCTCAGTAAGCTGCGAGTTTCGGGCTCCAGAATCAGGCTCTAAATCAGCAAAACTGAAATAAAGAGCAGAGTTAATTGAGAATTCTTCAGTCATGATTGTGAGATTTTAAATAACTCCAATTTGTTCTCCAGTTTTTCCTTACTCCATTTTTATAAATGTCTCCATCTGTGTTCTGGTTTACATCAGGCTTTTAACAGATCTGTTTACGCATGCAGGGAAAGTGTGAGAGACTGATGGATTGATATCTCAACCAGTATGATTCATTTCCTCCTGTCACAACGCCTGACTGCGGCAATTATATGACCATGAATTGATACTGATTGAAAACATATTTTGATTTAAATCCAGTTTAACATGATTACTAAGAATAAACCGCCTACAAAAGCAGAGCCGCATCCCGTTGTACCCGTTGTCTAATAAGCCACTACAGTAGCCAACACTATAGCATTATTCAGGGTCAAAGACAAGTACCTGCTTGCCTATGTAAGTCTTTGTTGCTCAATGAAAAAAGGAACAAGAGGAGTTAAAATCATCTTTAATGAACACATCTGTGGATAAAAAAAGACCTGAATGAAGTTTGGATGAAAGAGAAATCTACCAGCTAATTAGACTGCCTGAGAGCTTTAATTGGTTTCATCTAACTGAAAATATGCTTTCCACCCACCTAACCCTCTGCTACACTCCTACTTACTCCTCCCAACTCAAACGTCTCTGCTTTTTTATTCCGTTCCTGTCACAGAAAAGGCCGTAATGCAGAGCTGGACTCCGGTCCAGTGGACCTAAAATTACAGCAATTTATTTTTATTACAAAGGCACCTTAGGAGGTTAGGATTCAGATCAGTAACACAGCTTCAGCATATCATATAATACATGTTATGTTAATTATATTATGAATCATGAGTTTTGTTAAATCAGTGTTAACTGAACTGTAGTAACATATGTAGACTTGAGAAATGTAAACGCAATAATAGAAGAAATTATAATACATAGGCCACAATAGCATATTTCAGTGCTTCATATTAAGAGCACTGTTGCAGATCATATATCTTATGGATATTGGAGGTAGCCACAGAGTTCCATTAACAATGATTACTCTAGAGGAAATAGATGCAGTACTGAAATCATAAGCCAACCCAATACATACTGACCAAGAATGGGGTACAGGAGCAACTGGGGCACTTATTGCAGTACAAGGGGAGGGGAAGTTAAAATCAATGTTGTAATCAACAATATGTTTATATAGAAAGAGGGAGCACGCAATGAGATTTCCACTAATTTTATATTCAATTTTGCTTATAGAAGGAACATCGATAGTTAAAAACTATGTGATGGACAACCATCACTAGTTTTAGCTATCAATGGTTATCCTTTCTCTTTGACTGACTGGCCCACAGGCCAATCAGAACGTGGGGACGGGGCTTCCGGGTTGTCGGGGGGTGGAGCTATGCTCCGTGTCCCGGCAGATTTGAAAAAAAATTAAACATAGTTTTTACTATGCCATCGATGTAGGGAAACCATCTGGCTCTTCCACATCGATGGCAAAAGTATTTGACATCGACCAAAAACCATCAATGATTTTGAATCATCGATGGTCGATGGCCACCCCTACTTAGTGCTCTATTCATAAGTTGTGTCCACCTCAGAACACCAAGAGCTTTGTTTTTAAGCTTTGGTGACATTGCTATACAGGGGATTGAGTGAATTGCAGTGTAAATCAATAATCTTATTTACTGGTCAATGAGCTTGTCATCATAGCAATAGAACTTTAGTATAAGGCTGTTGAGAGCTGTTTAAACTGCCATGCTCTTTATGCTGCCAGTTCACACTGACTAGTATAAACTATGCTCTGTGTGATCTTTGGTTTGTCACATATATTTATTGCTATTGCCTTAAGCTGACCAAACACTTCAAGATTTATTGTAAAAGGTGTTTGCTTGGAACAAAAAGCTGGTAATATGTCTGTAAATGACAAGCGACTATTTGCTTCCAAACACTCAAAAATAGACAAAAATGGTCAATCGGACAAATTGGTTAAATTAAATCCAATACTTTCTTAGGTATAAAGCAGTGGTGGCCAGTGGTGCAAGTAGAATTTTTTTCTTGGTGGTACGGATAGCCTCCACCAAAAATGGGCGTGGCCATGTGTCATGAGGGGGCGTGGTCACACAAAGCTAGAGGAGTGACTAAATGACAATAGAGGCGTGGACACAGGAGACAGGGAATGAGAAACTGGGAATGACTGGGGGTGGGTTGGCTCTTGCTTGGGGGAGTGCTGGGCAGCTTGTGCTTACAATTGTGGAGCCTACTCTTCATGCTGTCGGCGCCGCTGATGCCTGTCAGTGTGACAGGCTAAATCAGCAGTAGCCGGTAGCTGCATACAGCACCGATCATAACGCTGGGTGGGCGGGCTGCGGATGCATTATATTTAGACTTAAAATAAAAATAGAATTGACAGTGGGTCAGGGGGTAAGTGGTACTGCGTACCTGCAACATATTTCTTACAGGTACTCCGTACCACGCCGTACCCCCTTACTTGCAACACTGGTGGTGGCTCTTACCTCGGCGAAAGAGAGAAGCTTCCGTGATAGCATGCCCCCCCTCCTCCTCTGCTTGTCCTGATTACCATTGCAGGACCAGCGCATGCGCAGTAGCCTTTTCGGTACTGCTCATGCGCTGGTACCAGCCTCTATGGGGCTGCTTCAGCTGAATCGTATTGACGGTCCTGGGTTCGGAGCATGCACAGTATCATCTGCAGTACTGCTCATGCACAAAAACGATTTAGGGGCTGCCCCACAGCTGCGCATAGAGAGGCATCCCGGAGGGAGGGCACACCTCCCATTGGGACTGTCTGGGGTGACTGCCAGGTCGGACTTCCAATAGGAAGTCACTGCCAGTCACAGTGAAGCGAGTGCAGTCTCAGAGACTGCCTCTGGCTTCACACAGTGGGGTGCCGGACGCGGTCCTGACAGTTGGGATCCTGACAGTCATTATCCCGACTGTCCACAACCCCCATACAGGGAGAATAGAATAGGTGGCGAGTGTGCCCGCAGCGTGGCAAGCGCAGCGAGCCCGAAAGGGGCTTTGTTGCGCTCACCATGCTGTCTGAGTCCCGGCAGTCGGGATTCGGACGTCGGGCTAATGACTGTCGGGATCCCGACTGTCCCGACTGTCGTAACCCCATACCACACCCCACACAGTGGTGAATATAAGGTAAACTTTACAGGTCATTATGATGAAGAAAAATGCTTGCTTGCCAATTTTCACAGCAATTTTGACAAATTTACTTGGCATTCAAAGGGTTAAACACACACACACACACACACACACATATACACACATATACACAATTTAAATACTGGTGGTCTGATTTTGAACTCCAAATTAAATCTCTGGAAAAATTCTACAGTATCATAAATTATTGAGAGAGAAAAACAACATATTTATGTAAACACTATTTGTATAGAACACACAGAGAAAATCTCTTTAGAAATGCATACATAATACAATTATCTTCTTGAGAATCTACACTCCATTGTGGAAACTTCTGCATCTGCCTGGGGAGGGGGAAGGGGGATATAAATAAATATGATGTGTTATTCCCTTTTTTTTTGGCAGTGCTTTCTGAAATTCATTATCTTATTAGATAATTATTGTCACTTTCAAGTCTTGGGCTAATGACAATATCATAATTAGTTTGTAAAAAACTACAAAGGAGAGAAGATAGGGAAAAAGATTGATAATTGCTCCACAGAAATGACATCACTGTAAACTTTCATAGTGTTGGGTAACTATGGTAATGGGTGCAGCTTCCTTAGTGCCATTTACTTCTTTGTTGTGAGTGACATGCTCCTGCAATATCAGAATCAGCTTTATTGGCCAGGTATACTAGGAATTTGTTTTCCTAGTGCTGTGCAGCAGCCAGGTAGGTAACAAGTAAACAGCATACAGTATAAACAATAAACAATATAAACAGGTGGGGAAACATATACAGTCATACAGAAAGTTATTCCTAGGGGACACCATGTTAGATTCTGTGCAAAGGGTTATGGTCAGGGCTATTTTTGAGCCGGAACGCCGTTCCTGAAGTTCAAATGAAAAATGATGTCATCAGGAATGGCGTTCCGGAACTTGCTCCAGGCCGCCCGGCACCTGTAAAATGTATCCCGCCGTCTGTTGACGCCGCCAGCCTAGAAAATACAAGGCTGCGGCGGCCCCTACCTCCGATCATCGTCAGGCTCCCAGGCATGCATTGCGCTGGTGCGCGGGTGACGTCACCGCGCACCGCTAGTGAGCTCAGCTGTTACCATCCCCATTCGGTCAGGTGACAGTGAGGCTTAGAACGAAGCGGCGCCAGTGGGTGGAAGCCTGAGCGGCAGCAGCAGCATCAATATGATGGCTGAGCTGCAGCAGCAGCATGGCAGCTGAGCCTAAGCAGAAGCAGCAAGCCAGCGGGGATCAAGACATCTACCTGTAAGATTTAATAGGTGCAATATGTGTGAGCCTTATGTATAATGGGCATCTGTGTGTGGCATATGTATTATGGGCATCTGTGTGTGGCATATGTTTAATGGGCATCTGTGTGTGGCATATGTATAATGGGCATCTGTGTGTGGCATAAGTTATAATGGGCATCTGTGTGTGGCAGCTGAGCCTAAGCAGAAACAGCAAGCCAGCGGGGATCAAGACATCTCCCTGTAAGATTTAATGGGTGCAATATGTGTGAGCCTTATGTATAATGGGCATCTGTGTGTGGCATATGTATAATGGGCATCTGTGTGTGGCATATGTATAATGGGCATCTGTGTGTGTGGCATATGTTTAATGGGCATCTGTGTGTGGCATATGTTTAATGGGCATCTGTGTGTGGCATATGTTTAATGGGAATCTGTGTGTGGCATATGTATAATGGGCATCTGTGTGTGGCATATGTATAATGGGCATCTGTGTGTGGCATATGTATAATGGGCATCTGTGTGTGGCATATGTTTAATGGGCATCTGTGTGTGGCATATGTATAATGGGCATCTCGGTGTGAGCACATGTATAATGGGCATCTCTGTGTGTGGCATATGTATAAAGGGCATCTCTGTGTGTGGCATATGTATAATGGGCATCACTGTGTGTGGCATATGTATAATAAGCATTACGGAGTGGGGCATATGTATAATGGGCCAATTCTCGGCGTGCAGGTTGCAAAACCGCGGTAAAAGGTAGTCT
Organism: Crinia signifera; assembly: GCF_055691185.1. Classification (NCBI taxonomy): domain Eukaryota; kingdom Metazoa; phylum Chordata; class Amphibia; order Anura; family Myobatrachidae; genus Crinia; species Crinia signifera. Next base: position 70,969,705 of record NC_139218.1, read on the forward strand.
TTTCCTGCAATCCTGTGCCCCTTGCAGTGAGGCTACACCCCTGTTTTTTGCATATTCTCCACTTTGCTGCTGGGGATTATGTTACTGCCACTGTTGGGAGGAATTATATGTTTTTTTTATGTAATGCCCCGCCCCTTTGTAGCCCCTCCCACATCCCCGCCCACTTTCTGCCCCGCCCACGGTTCCTGAACCTATTTTCCTACAAAAATAGCACTGGTTATGGCGCACCTAGACAGTGAGGTGTTCATGTTCATGAGGGAAGAAACTTTTTAGGCTTCTGGTGGACCTGGTGGGAATAGCCCTGAAGCATCTGCCTGATGGCAGCAGGTTAAACAAGCCATGGCTAGGATGTAGTTGGTCCTTGACCATCTTCGTTGCCCGCTTTTTTGCTCTGGACAGGTACAGGTCCTGGACAGAGGGAAGGTCCGTCCCGATTATCTTCTCTGCAGTTCTGACTACCTTTTGGAGTCTGTATTTGTCTCTCTTGCTGGCGTAGCCGTACCAGACTAGTATTGAGGAGCATAGTACAGACTCCACAATTGCGGAATAGAAGAGGAGCAGAAGCTTCTGTGGGATATTGAACTTCCTCAGTTGCCTAAGGAAGAATAGCCTCTGCTTTGCTTTTTAAACAATAGTGTCAATGTTGGGCCCCCATTTAAGGTCCCAGGAGATTGTGGTTCCTAGGAACTTAAAGGAGTCCACTAGCGACACCACACTGTTAGCAATTGTTAGCGGAGGAACACCAACAGCCTTCTTCCTAAAGTCCACTACCATCTCAACAGTTTTGAGTGGGTTGAGCTCTAGATGGTTGCTGCTGCACCACCGGGCCAATCGGTCCACGTCTTGTCTGTAGGCCGATTCGTCCCTGTCGTTGATAAGGCCAATGACGGTAGTGTCATCAGCAAATTTAACAAAGAAAAGATAATTTCACCACTGGCGCTGTATACTAAATGCAGCAAAAGACTAAAATGATGGTCACCGGACCATCTAGAGTAACAAACTTAGTCCATTTGCGCTTAAAGGAATGTTCCACAATGATCTCCACTCTTTCTCTCCAACCACAATGGCTCGATTATGTGAAAAGAAAGAAGAATACACAATTGTAGTAAAATATAAAACACTGAAGACAAAATCTCCTCCAAACGTGCAGGGGGACTATTAGAAGATAGTGCTCCCAAAGTTCCCGAATGATCCAGGGGTCACTCAATTGCAGGTCACCACACTCTAATGAGTATCAACAGGTGCTTACATGTATGCTTACATGAATAGGTTTAGGACAACTCGCATAAAGGTATCTTTATGGGATATGGAGTCTCACAAGCTTCTTCCAAATAAACACATTTTATTCTAATAAAAACACGGTGTAGGCCACAATCCTTCACAGCAGAAATAACCACACTAGTTGGAACCCGGGTAACATGTGGGTAATACTGTACTGTATGAAAAGTGATCCCGCACCATTGGACAGTAAAATTGACACTGGTTGCGACGCGTTTCGGCACACTGCGGTGCCTTTATCAAGTAATGTGTCTAAATATAAATAAAACATAATTATAAAATAATTATAAAATATGATGGTACTAAAAACCGTATATGGCACATCAAATGATCCCAAATACATACCAGCAGCAGGTGTTTCTGAGCATTCAATTCAGTGGGGGACTGTTTCCACAGCTCCCCCCACGTGCAAACAGAAAAACCAGCAGAACGCTTCTGTATGCGTTCCACTGCTATAAAGCCGCCGGACCGGAAGTGCGCACCCGCGTCACTTCTGCCTCATACGGCTTCCTTTTGCCTCTGTATGTGTGCTGCTATTAAGCTCCAGGAATACATTGCGTCGGCCATATTTACTAAGGGTAGTTTATGCCCTGTTCCTACATTTGTATAGCGGGGATGTTTATAATATCCCTATAGATTTCCTTTATCTTTTTAGCTATTAATCCTTTATTTGCAGATAAATATAAGTTCATAGGCCGCTGAAATCGATGGTATTAAATAACGCTATATGTAATAAATAGCGGCGGCCATCTTTGATGAGGGTAATATTGCCCTGATCTTTAAATCTTACAATCGATGTATAAAAATTCGAACTGCATAACAGTTTACGGCTATGTAGTTATATGTGCGTACATATAACGCACATATAACCACATAGCCGTAAATTGTTATGCCGTTCAAATTTTTATACATCGATTGTGCCTCTGAGTTGCAGTCGTTGGTGTACAGGGAGAAGAGCGGGGGTGAGAGTACACAGCCCTGGGGGGCTCATGTGCTGATGGACCGCACTTGGGAGGTGAATTTCCCCCCTTTCACAACTTGTTTTCTATCAGTCAGAAAGTCCTCAATCCAAGAACATGCAGCTTCAGGTACTCCTATGTAGATAGTTTGGGGTGGAGGATGTTGAGGATGATTGTGTTGAAAGCCGAGCTGAATTTGACAAACAGGACCCTTGCATAGGTACCAGGCATATCCAGGTGCTGCAGAATGTAGTACAGGCCCAGGTCTACTGCATCCTCAACTCATTGATTAGATCGGTAGGCGAACTGGAGGGAGACAGACGTCAGAGCTATAGGATGGTAGTCGTTCAGATTTGTAATAGTGGACTTCTTGGGGAACGGAACAATAGTGGAGCTTTTGAGGCAGGAGGGAACCTTGCATAGCTCCAATGATTTGTTGAAGATCCTGGTGAATATGGGGGCAAGTTGACCCGTGCATACTCTAAGGTCAGATGGTGACACCCCATCAGGACCTGGTGCTTTCCTTGGTTTGGCCCTCTTGAACATCTCCTCCACCTCTACTTGGGTGACCTGGAGTGACTGGAGTTGGCTGTTGACATTTGGGGCAGCACAGAGGGTATAGTTTGGTTCACAGTGGGCTACTTATTCAAACCTGCAATAGAAGTTGTTCAGCTCATCAGCTAGGTCTTGGTACATGACGGTGGGTTTGGGTGTTTTCTTGTAACTGATTATAGATTGCATTCCTTTCCACACAGATACAGGGTCCTTAGTGGACAGGTCATTTGTCAGCTTGTCAGAGAACCCCTTTTTAGCTAGCCTGATTTATTTTGTTAGGGAGTTCCTGGCTGGGTTGTATTGTGCTCTGTCACCGCTGCTGTAGGCCTCCTCTTTGGCTCGTCGAAGTTGTCTGAGCTTGGCGTTGAACCAAAGCTTGTTGTTGTTGAAGATGCGTTAGGTCTTGGTGGGTATATACATGTCCTCACAGTAGCTTATGTTGGATGTGACGGTGTCAGTCAGGTCATTCAGGTCAGTTGCCGAGGCTTCAAAGACCCCCCCAGTCCATGCAGTCAAGGCAGAACTGGGGGGTCTTTGAAGCCTCTGCAACTGACCTGAATGACCTGACTGACACCGTCACATACTACATAAGCTACTGTGAGGACATGTGTATACCCACCAAGACCTACCGCATCTTCAACAACAACAAGCCTTGGTTCAACGCCCTGCTCAGACAACTCCGCCAAACCAAAGAGGAGGCCTACAGAGTACCTATAGTGCAAATGTATTCACTATTATATCGCCTTACCATATCTTTTTAGAATTTAATGAATTTGTTTATTACCCCATTATTATTCATTTATGATAAAAAAAGAAACAATGGTTATTGTACCACAAGCTTGATTTTTTTTCTTAATGGTTTCATGATGTCCACACACAAACTATAGTCATACTGTACAAGTCATCCAATATCACTGTGTGTGTCACCTAAAATCACACTGCGGGTGTGTGTAATCATTTATAGACCACTGTAACAGGCATCCTGTCAGTTAATAAAAAATCATGGTAAACATCTGAGCTAAATGATAGGACTAGCCTAAATCTAAGGTTACTACATTCAGGGCAATCTGAAAGTATTGGCCCATGGGCAGCTGCCCAAGGGCCCCCAAATTCTGAGGTCTTTGAACTGGGGCAGATTAGGTTGTGGGGGGGGGGTAGAAAAAGCTGCCTAGTGCTATTCACCTATCCATTATGGCTACAGTATGTAAAGTTTACAAAAATCTGTCAAATATGCACAACCGGAATATTTTCAAGGAATGACCCACTGGAAGAAGCAGTGGATGATTGGAAGAGAGAGTGATGGGGAGAGGGTGACAGAGAGAAGCGGCGTGTCAATGTGAGAAAGAGAGGGTGACAGGAAGAGGGTGATATGTAAAGACAGGAGGTAATGGGAGAGCTAGAAGGTTACATAGAGCAGCAGCTGTGGGATACAGTGAGAGACATTGGTGACAGGTAGAGATAGTGTGACAGGGAAAAGCAGGGGGTGACTAGGACGAAGAGAGTTACAGGGAAAAATAGAGGGTGACAGAGAGAAGCATAAGATGACAGTGAGAGGTAGATGGTGACTTGGAGAGTAAGAGAGTGACAAGGAGAGGCACAGAATGATGCAGAGTGAGTGACAAATGAGACAGTGGGAAAATTAAGAGGGTGCCAGGGAGAGGCAAAGGACAACAAGGAGACAGGCAGAGAGAGAAGATAACAGGGAGAGGCCGTGGGTGACAGACTGAGGGCGATGAGGAGTGATAAAAGGTATTTGTAGTATAGAGTAAATTGAATAAATGTCCCTCTCTCCCTCATTAGTCTAGCAATCTCCCTCATGTCACCTAGCCCATTACACTAGAGATGAGCGGGTCCGGATTCCCGAGATCCGACAGATCCGAATATCGGGGATCCGGGCCAGATCCGAGCCGGCTAGGGAGTTCCTGCCTGAATTCCGGACCAATAACGAGGTCGAACGTCATCAACGTTGGATTCTCGCGGGAGCGGGATCTTATAAAAGACGCACGCGCGCCCGCCATCTTCACTCCAATCTTGGAGAGGGAAGAGGGTGGTTGGGAAGCTCCGTGTGCTCCGTGCTGTGCTCTGTGCCATGTGCTCCGTGACCTGACCTGTGCCCTCACTGCCCTGTGCTGTGCTCCGTGCCATGTGCTCCGTGCTGTGCTGTGCTCCGTGACCTGCCCTCACTGCCCTGTGCTGTGCTCCGTGCCATGTGCTCCGTGCTGTGCTGTGCTCCGTGACCTGCCCTCACTGCCCTGTGTTGTAGACTTGTGGCCTGAGCCCTGTAGTGGGATTTAACTAACTAGGTGCTGCAGTGCTCACACGCAGGGGCTGCAGTGTCCACTGTCCAGGGGCTGTCCTGTGGCCCGTGCCCTGTTGTGATTTATTTAGCCCTAAGCCCTGTGTTGTGATTTATTTAGCCCTGAACCCTGTGTTTTTTGTGATTTAACTAACTAACTCAGTGCTGCAGTGCTCACACGCAGGGGCTGCAGTGCTGCTGATTAGTACACTGTGTACAGGGGCTGCAGTAATACAAGGGGCTGTGTCCAGTGTGACGGCCTATATCTTATCCATTGTCCAGTGTCACGAGTCACTCACGACATATATCCTGTGTCCTGTCCTGTGTGACGACATATCCTGTGTCCAGTGTGACGACATATATCCTGTGTCCAGTGTGACCACATCTATCCAGTGTCCAGTGTGACGACAATATATCCTGTGTCCAGTGTCACAAGTCACAACATATATCCTGTGTCCAGTGTGACATGTAATGTGTGCCGGCATATATCCTGTGTCCAGCGTGACATATATCCATTGTCCAGTGTGACAACATATATCCAGTGTCCAGTGTGACGACATATATCCTGTGTCCACTGTGACGACATATATCCAGTGTGACGACATATATCCTGTGTCCAGTGTGACAACATATATCCTGTGTCCAGTGTGACGACATATCCTGTGTCCAGCGTGACGACATATATCCTGTGTCCAGCGTGACGACATATATCCTGTGTCCAGCGTGACGACATATCCAGTGTCCAGTGTGACGACATATATCCAGTGTCCAGTGTGACGACATATATCCAGTGTCCAGTATGACGACATATATCCTGTGTCCAGTGTGACGACATATATCCAGTGTCCAGTTTGACGACATATATCCTGTGTCCAGTGTGACGACATATATCCAGTGGCCAGTGTGACATCTAACCATTGTGTGACGGCATATATCCAGTGTACAGCGTGACATATATCCATTGTCCAGTGTACAGGAGCTGTGTCCAGGGGCGGTGTCCAGAGGCTGTGTCCAGTGTGACGGCTGTGTCCATTGTCCAGGGGCTGTGTCCAGTGTGACGGCTGTGTCCAGTGTACAGGAGCTGTGTCCAGAGGCTGTGTCCATTGTCCAGGGGCTGTGTTCAGGGTGACAGGCTGTGTCCAGTGTCCAGGGGCAGTGTCCAGGGGCAGTGTCCAGTGTCCAAGGGGCAGTGTCCAGTGTCCAAGGGGCTGTGTCCAGTGTGACAGGCTGTGTCCAGTGTAAAGTAAGAAAAATAAATAAAAGTAATAAATAAAATAAAAACACATTTTTGGAGGATGATGGAGGAGGAAATGGTGGGAGTGCTGAAGCTGCTACCACCAGTCATGACAAGGCCGATACCTCTTTGTATTTGCTGTTTGGAGCATTTCTCTTTTTTTGGGATAGTTTATTAAACTGCCACCCTGTCTGCCCCTGCAGTGCCGCTCTGCCAGGTTGGAAGTGTAAGGTCCACATGTATGTGATGCCGACTGCTGTCGCTTAGCTTAGTCATCCAGCTACCTCGGTATACCCTTTTGGCCCAACTACAGTAAATGAAAACAATTTTGACTAGAAATAAGTGGAAACTAATGTTATTGAGGTTAATAATACTTTGGGGGCAAAAACAGGCCCAAATTCTGTTATTTTAGCCATTTTTTGCATTTTTTCATAAAAATCCAGATCCAAAACCAAAACCAAAACCCACAAGGGTGGTTTTGCCAAAACCAATCCAGATCCAAAACACAAAGGGAGATCCAGATCCAAAACCAAAACCCGAAAAAGTGCCCGCCGCACATCTCTACATTACACTGTTAAATTTTTTTGGGGAAAAAGGAATGAGAGATAGATACATTTACATTGACTCATCAGCACCATTTCCCAGCACTTTAAAAAGTACAGTGGATCTTACTAACTGCTTTGGGGCTCATCTACATTTGGATTTTTAAAAGATTCCTCTCAGATGTAGCAGCACACACCCACGCTTCTAGGTGCCACGGTCACAATATTTTTTCACAATCTCTCCATATATGGAACTAGCCATGTCCTTTGGGAGGAGCATGACATGCCCCCTCAATGGGGCACTGTGCAAAATTCTGCTAACGACTATAATCTCCCTGAAACTAGTTTTCAAAAGTAAGCAAGTATGATATTAAGGGAGACATAGGGCTGATAGTGGAGGTGAAATGCATGCCCACAAAGCACTGAGCACACCTCCCATATGTCACTAGCCACATACACACACAGCAGTGGTCACTGCTCCTCTGCTACTCACAGTAATAGTCCTTTGATCATTTGGGAGTTAGTCAAAGTTTTGCTAAACAGATTTTCAAAAACATAATAATAATAATAATAATAATAATAATAATAATAATAACCTCAACCACAAAATTTTATCTAGTTAACCTGCTAGTCTTAATTAAATTACTTGTTTAAAATACTATCCCTAATCAGAGGCAGGACTCTGGGAGGCAATGTAGTCATTTGGCACCGGGCTCCTGCTATAAAGGGGGCACCTCTCCTCCCCTGCCTGTTTAAATCAGTTATACCCCTTTCACACCAGCCTAAATTCCCGGGTTGGGTCCGGGAACAACCCGGGACTAGAGCTGGTGTGAAAGGTTCCAGGGACAAATTCCCAGGTAGAATTGCCAGCAGTTCAACCCTGCTAGGTAACAGGGTTGCTCCCGGGTCCTTGCAGGGTTAATGGCTGGTGTGAAAGGTGCAGGGACATGTCCCTCCTTCCCGTGTTGCCTCTGCTAGTGCTGATTTGCTAGCAGGGTAACTTCCTGTTGTGGTGGAAGCTCATAGACATGCCCAGAGGCAGCATACAGCGTGCAGGGAGACACTGTGCATGTTCTGTGGCACCACAGACCCCAGAAGTGCGTTTTAACCCCTGACAGCCTGAAAGCCAAAAATGTCTGCATTGGCAATCACACAGCATACAGGAAGACACTGTGCAAACTCTGTGGCACAACAGACCCCAGCAGTGCTATTTCAACCCTGGAAGCAGTGTTCCCTCTAAGCTGTGCGCACGTGCGCGCGCACACACCTTGACGAGCGTGCGCACAGACATTACAACAGAGCGCACAAAGCAGCAGTGGTCCCTTTTTGCAGTTGTGAACTCAATTAATGTTTGTTTCACCCATTAACTACATTGTGTGCTATGTTTTGAGTGTTTAAATGTTTAATATCATTTTGAAGTAAAGTTAACACAAATGCTGAACGCCATTTTCCAGTTATATATAAGTGACGCACAAAAATTTAAATTTCCTTCCAAAGTTGCACAGCCAAAATCTTTTGCCGCACACAGCCTTCGTAAAATTAGAGGGAACATTGCCTGGAAGCCTACAATGTCTGCAAAGGCCCTCCCTCCCTCTCTCCCTTTACCACTTTCCCTAATTACTTCATTTTTATGAGCCTAAAAAAGGCCATTTTCTTTGATATTCTGATAGAAATGCAGGGTCATCCCGGGTTCAGTGTGAAAGGTGGCGACCCGGGTTTCCCTGCTTCAAAAGCATGTGTGGATGGGTCCCAACCCGGGAATGTCCCTGCATGTCCCTGGAATTTAATTCCTGGGTTGGTCTCTGCATTTCTGGTGTGAAAGGGGTATTAATTGAAAGCCAACAATATTGCTTCTGTGGTTGAGTTCTAAAATATATCGTCTCTCTCTCTCTATATATATATTTCTGAACAGAAATATATATTTCATATAAAGTTATATAAGGTTGTGCGTGTGTGTGTGTGTGTGGGGGGGGGGGGGGGGGGGATATATATCTTGCCTCCAGGCAACTTGGACAAATTTACGCCACTGTCCCTAATACTACACTTAGCCCAACATCTTAGCCCAACATCTTGTCATCCATCCCTCCAGGCTAGCCCCCAGTGCCACCCGGCTCATTAATCTGCTAGGTATTCTTACCTTGTCTTTATGTTGCAGTGAAATCAGTAATTATTACGTAACTGCTTCTCTGTGTGCACAGACACAGAACTCTGCTCATACTTATTTATAGAAATCTAGAGATGCTGATTGATCCAAATCAGTGTATGTGTTGATGTTAAATGAGAACTTCATTATCTTTAGTGTAGATTCACATCCCTTCACTTCATCTGCTTGTACCCTTTCATCACTGCGAAGTTCATCCATGTATTGCTTTCATCTCTCTTAAGTGTGTCTGCATTATAAGTCTCTGCTGATCAGATCATCCGAGTGTCCTTTCAGGATGTGTTTAATTGCAAGTCAGTTTGTGTGTTTTATGTAATATATACAGTGCAGAAGAAGGACAGAGTTACATCAATGGACCCAGCGCATAGGAAAAGTCAGAGCTGCAATCACTTGATTAACTAATACATTACCATCATTTTTTTTTTTTTTTAAATCGAAAACAAATTATCAGAAATTTATTAGATATAGGGGGTTATTCTGGTTGACACACAGAGCTGCAAAGTTCGCAGTGCTGCATGTAATTTTTCGCCCACCTGCCGCTCGTAAATACCACCACCATACCTCCCAACAGTCCCGATTACAGCGGGACAGTCCCGATTATCAGGGCCTGTCCCGTTGTCCCTCCCGCGGCCAGCAGTTTCCCGCGGTGAGGGGGGGCTGTTGGGAGTCCCCCCTGTAGGCTGCTAAGCAGCGGGGAATAAACGCTGTGCGCATGTGCACAGCGTCTATTCCCGTAGCCAGGGGGCTGGGGGCATGGCTAGAGGCTCACAGAGCTGGTCCACACGCAGAGCTGCCCATCTGCTCGCAGGTATGCTGGCCCAGACCCCCCTCGCACGCCGGCTTGCACACATGGCTGCAATTAGTTCTCTTTCTGCTGTCTCTATGTTGTGTGATATAACTCAGGGCCATAACTAGGTGTATGCCAGTGCCAGTGCCCAGTGATGCGTTGCACACAGCGCATTTGCACTGTGGGCGCATCCACTGGCACACACATAGGGCCTCGCCCTGAGGGTGTCACAGTGGCCACCCAGTGACACCCTGAGATCAGCAGCGACACAGCCGACTTTCAGCCACAGCCCCTTACGGACACTACGATCATCCTCCCACTGCCACAATGATTGGCGGGCACAGGAACTACACCTCCCGGCATGCATCGGGCCCCTGGACTTTCTATTGAGCAGTTACTCCGCTACGGTTGTGTGTGCTGCTGTGTCACTTCATGTGTGTGTCGCTTGCACACACCGGGGATGACTTTGGGATATTAAAAATATTTTAAAAGTTTTAGATATTCTAAAAATTAAAAGTGGGGCAAGTACTATTAGTACTATTATGTGGCCACCTCTCTTCCCCATGAATCCACACCCATGATTTTTTTTGTATGCACGCCCTCAGTGCGTACTGTCCCTATTTCAAGTATGGGGGGGTACCAATTCCATTTTTGGCACAGGGCGCAAAAATGTCTAGTTACGGCACTGATTTACCACATTGCATCATCAAACCCCTGCAACCCCCTCTTCACTAGATAACTGGGCATGATGGGGGAGGAGGACAGACAGAACCAGAGAGTTGGTATATACATGCCATCTACATGCTCAGAGAGAGCATCACACATCTACCACAGGGGGTAGGTACAAATACACACTAATGCCACAGCCAAGTGAATGTTCTGCCAATGCAGACACATCCTGGGACTTTCACAGCTCTGCACACAAAAGAAAACCCACTATGTTGCTATACTTTTTTTTTTCTCACAGCACCCATTTTGCTACCAGCTCTGAATTAGCCACATTGTACACTTTTGCGCAGTGTTGGACTGGGGCATGAAGGGCCCACCGGCAGAAAGCAGTGGTAGGGGCCCATGTGTAGAGTTGTGGCCAGTCTCCAAAGAGAGTATGGCCTGCCACTACAGAAGTTTGGCCAAAAATGAGTGAGTGTATGGTCTGGGCCCTTTAATAAATATATATAGGAAATACTGATGCATGCAATGTACTAGATTAATTGCACTATAGAAAATACACCATAGTTCTGTGCAGAATGAGGTAACATATGTATAAAGTGTAATTCAAGTGCACAGTCTGGAACCTGATCCTTAGAGGAGGAGGGCCCATGCAGTGGGGCCCAGCGGGATTTCCCCTGTACTCCTATGGGTCAGTCCAATTCTGCTTTTGCGGATGGCAAACACAATATAATACCGGCAGGTACACACAGGGGTGGATTGGGATGGAAAACCAGCCCGGGAAAAGGGGTGGGGTCTGTCAAAAGGGGTGGGATACTGAGTTAGACACAGTTGCAGCCTTCCTTGAGTCTTTTGCTAGTTTTAAATGTGAGTTTATACTATTGCCACTATAAAGCGTACGAATATAAGGATTGATACGTCCACTGTCCATTGGGTGTTACTGTATGTACCCAGGGGCGGATTGGCCGTGGCGGGAAACCGGGCTATTTTCCGGTGGGCCGCATGATTCCACGTCCATTGAGATGTCCACTGTCACAAACATTGTCCCCCCACTGGAGAAAAAACAAAACATACCCATTAGCCCCTACAGAAAAAAAAAAACATGCCGCCTGCACTGATGCACTCTCTTACCCTGCACTCTATAACACTGATGCGCTCCCTTACCCTGAGCTCTATCACACTAACTCACTGACCCTCCCCCTGCAGCCTGCACTCTATGACACTGACACACTCCCTCACCCTGCAGCCTACGCTCTTTCACACTGACACACTCTGCGTCATCTTTTATCTCTTCTTGAGTATGCATACTTGAACTGGTGCCGGTCCATGGGAGAAGGCACCCAGGTACTGTACCCCCATTCAAGGCATCAGAGTGCTAGTCTCCAAGATTACTATATATACTGTATACAGGTTCGGTATCCCCAATTCAATTTTTTTTCCCCCTAACCCTTTTTTTAGACTTACCAAGTCCCCCGGCGTCCATGGCAGGCCTTCAGCATCCTCTCCAGCGGTCCCAGGAGTGCTTTGCGCAAGTGCGCGCGCGCCAGTGAAGTCAACGGCGTGCCTGGGAACTTGCGCAAAGCACTACTTGGACCGCTGGAGACGCCGGAGATGGAGCTGAAGGTTGCTGTGGACTCCGAGGGACAACGTGGACGCAGAGGGACCACCGGGCACCACCAGGGGACAGGTAAGTATGCCTAAAAAAAAATATTCCAAAAACCGGAAAATTCTCTTTTCCGGAATGCTCGTGGTCCCGAGCATTTCGGATAAGGGATACTCAACCTGTGTATATATATATATATATATATAGCTTAATATATATAGCTTAAATGCATTGATCAATTATTTAATTGATTATTTGAATATTAAGGTGAGTTATTTTATTGTAGTGAGTGCTGGGCCCCCTGTGTTTGTATTTACTAGAGTGTGTGGTCACAGGCCACTGCACCCCATCCTGGGAAGTGGGTGCTGTTTGCACCCCATTCTTAGGAATGGCGAGTGTGTTGGTACTTCTGTGTATCTCTCTCTCTCTCTCTCTATATATATATATATATATATATATATATATATACTGTATATATGTATATTTGTACACACACACCTACACTATATATATATATATATATATATATATATATATATATATATATATATATATATATATAGGCTTATGCTGTGATTTCTTGAATACACTTTTGAAACCTCCCAACTGAGTGCCGCTGTCTGTTATTCTAAAGACCTACTACAATTGTTCCCAGAAGGTACCTGGGTAATTGCACATGTGGGTGAGTGCCGGACCGAACTACCAGATTATATATATATATATATATATATATATATATATATATATATATATATATATATATATATGAATGCTGAATACATACAGTGCGCAATAAGTGAAGATAATAATATTAGGGAATAAATAATCCCAGAGTCTCTGAAAAAAGAGTCCAGCTCCTGTGCCTCTTTAATTGCACTCAGATCCTTAATCCGGCAGCTCTGTTCTCCTGTGTCCAAACAGGTAAGTAGATCTAAAATCAGAATAAGAACAGGCGCTCCATAGTGCAGGTAAAAGATGTATTTATTGAAGACGGGGTAACATGTATAGGGATAGGGTCACGTACCGATATATATATATATATATATATATATATATGGACATTGTTTAATATATTATGGACTAAAGTTGAGAAGTGCGCCATTCCACACTTGTTCTCATATATATATATATATATATATATATATATATATGATATTACTAATGTACTTTGTGTAGTACCTTGCTCACTGACACCAGCCTCTGCTCTGACAGCACCGGCGGCGCCCATCCTGATGTTGATCTGATCCCCAGCGCACGCAACAACTCCTGCGTGCCGCTGCTTGTCAGGGATCAGATCACAGGAACAGCCACACACAGGACTGCGAGAGAAGCTGCCGCACATGTGTACCAGCCCTCCTGCGGCCATTTTGACTGCTGTAACAGCCGAGGCTGGCAGCAGCCATCGTTGTATTGGGCAAAAGTGCTGCGGCCGCTAACCATGGTGATGGTGGTCGCGTGGTCCGTGGCCAAGCCATGGGGGCGAGCGGCCACTACATGCCTGGAATCGTGCAGCCCACCGGAAAATAGCCCGGTTTCCCGCCAGGGTCAATCCGCCCCTGGGTACATACAGTAACACCCAGAATGCTTGCAGTGGCAACAGTTACCTCAGAGTGCATACAGTAGTACATCATAACAGGTAAAGGATAGTTTTCTTTAAATAATTTCTATATGGGATTGCAGAGTCTTAGGCAGCAAAGTTACTGTTTAATTTACTTTGGCAAAAGTAGTTTTCAGTTACACCAGCATTGTCAAATCACATAACAATACTACTCTGTCCGAAAGTACAAGACTTTTTTTTATCCCTGTCACAAATTTTCCTGTTGCAAAGTACATGTTGTTTTAGTTCCTGGCAGATTTATGCTTGAGATTAATAAGCGGTGAAGTGCAGAATGCATTTGAAACATGTTGTTATTGGTTTTGTCATCTAGACCTTCACTTTATTCCCATATCCACAATATTAAAAAAAAATGTTTGTTTCAAGCAATGCGCAACAAAAAGTGGGTGTTTTTATGGTTGAGTAACGCTATTGGGCATCACCGATGGCCGATACCTCTCTCATTACTTTGATCATCTCCTGCATCACATTTTTAAGCAGCAGGCTGCCATTTAAGTCCAGCGGTGCTGCCCTGTGCTGTCGACTATAAGTCTGCCGTATAAGTCAGGCAGTACTGCGTTGTGCTGCCATATAATTCTGCTGTATAAGTCCAGTGGTGGTGTCCTGTGCTGCCCTATTAGTCCAGCGGTGCTGCCCTATGCTGCCATATAAGTCTTTCATATAAGTTTAGCTGTGCTGTCCTGTGTTGCCATATAAGTCCAGCAGTGCTGCCCTGTGCTGCCATATAAGTCTACTGTAGAAGTGCTGCCCTGTGCTATCATATAAGTCTGCTGTAAAAGTCCAGTGGTGTTGTCCAGTGCTGCCATATACACAGGGCAGCCGAGAGGAATGCCGGGCCCCGGTAAAATTTTGGGGGCGTGGCCTAAGTGTGTGTGTGTTGTGGGAACCTCCCACACACAGGCCATGCCCCCAAAATATTTAGAATAGGGTGAAAGAAAACTCTAAAAACTGTAATCTCAGAAGCAGCACACACCTACAGCATGTGCTGTGCTGACAGCAGGCTCAGCATGGCCTCTCACGCTGTCAGTGAGATGCTCATGCTGAGCCTGCTGTCAGCACAGCACATGCTACCCGGGAGGGATGGAGGGGGAAGGGAGGGGTCAGACCAGGGCCCCTGCGGAGCCCCTTCAGCAAGCGTGGGCCCGGGTAATTAGTACCCACTCCCCCCCTCTCTCGGCTATACAGTAAGTCTGCCATATAAGTCCAGTGGTGGTTTCCCTCTGCCCTATCATTCCAGGGGTGCTGCTGTTTTTCTGCTGTTCTGTTCTGTGTTAAAAACTAGTTAGCCGGTAATGACAGACTGGAGTACAATCCAAGCAATTGTGGGATAAGGGAGACCATCAACTGAAGATGCGGTCTATAATCCCAGAGCAAGACTAAAGACTTAAACAAGAGCCAAGGCCTTATCCTTTCCTTGCCACTTTGTGTCATTGGCAGCTTGTTTTGTCCTCACTGTCCTCTTCCTCTTGCCTCTTCTCATAATGTGAAAAGTCATAATATATGGAGGTGGTAGCTAGCCATGATTCAGAGAACTTGGCAAGCTTTTTCCAGGGGGACCACCTGTCGCTGAAATGATGGGTTAATTAAACTGGGCATGTCCTGTTTAAACAACATAAGGGTGGGTGGGAGATCCCAATGGCAATTCCATTTTGCACCTCTTTTCTTAGTATTATGTGCTATTTTCTGCATTGACAGCTAGTTTTGTGGGGGCCCAAACAAACCGATAATTTCAGCCACAGTCGTGTGGTAGACCCTGTCGCTGAAATTAATGGTTTGTTAAAGTGTGCATGTCCTGTTTATACAACATATGGGTGGGTGGTCCCGCACCTCTTTTCTTTGCAGTATGTGCTCTTTTTTTTTGGCACAGTATTTAAAACTGCCATCCTGTCTGCCACTGCAGTGCCACTCCTAAATGTGCCACATGTTTGTGCCACCCACTTGTGTCGCTTAGTTTAGTCAACCAGCTACCTTGTTGCAACCTTTTGGCCTAAAAACAATATTTGGAGCTGTGAGGTGTTTAGAATATACTGGCAATGAGTGGACATGAGGTTAATAATACTGTAGGGACAACAACAAAATAAGAATTTGTAATTTTAGCAATTTTTATGATTTTTTTTTTTTTTTTTTCAAAAAATACAGAAATCAAAAGGGAAGTTTTGTCAAAAACCAAACCAGATCCAAAACACGAAACACGAAAAGTGTCTGGTGCACATCTCTAATTATAAAATAAATTAATTAGGTTATATTATACAGCATTTTATCCCCAGCATTGATAACAAAATGTTTAAAAGTTACAACAAGTCTACTACTCTTCCAATGAATGATATACACAGTTATGTTCTGCTCTTTAAACAAGAATTAAGAATGGTCTGGAGCAGCGATATAAAAGAAGATTGATCAGTATAGTTTACAGCTCAGCAATATGTACCTCTGTAGCAGGAAGACACCATGCCAAATAAAACCTCATTTCAACCTTATAAAACAACAAAGTTCACAGCACACTTGAGACAAATACAGTAAAATAGTATTGATCCCACAGCCTGAATGTATTACTCTTTTAGCTGCTTCTTAGCAGTTGGGACATAATACATAGTGTGATTCTTTGCATTGAATTGCTTCCTATTCTTCTGTCACTGTTATCTTTTAGTGTATGCCAGTTGTTTTTCTGCTTATATATTGTTAAAGGCAAACATTGCTTACTATAATACACTTCCTTTCTTGCTGGAGGACTCAATTTGTCTGCACTCCTCATTACTGCTCAGTAAAGTCCTACTGACAGATCAGAGGCGGAACTAGTGAGTTGTGGGGCCAGGTGCACAAATACAAAAAAAAAAGAACTGTAGTGTCCGTTATTCACATTACACCACAAAGTAGCACCACTTGTACACATTGCTCTAGACATAGCCCCTAATACCCCTTTCAGATTGCATTTATAACCCGGGTTATTGCCGGATCGAGGTGCGATTTGAAAGTGCAAATGTCCTCCAGTGCTGGTTTGAGCCCCTTAGCAGCCAAGGAGCTGAGCGCACACCACACAGAGCCATGGCGGCAGGTGGTGAGTAGGCTGCCCATGTCTTACCACATGCACCCCATACCCCCGACATACCCTACTCCCCCTATCTCCTTTAAACACCCCATATACTGCTACCCCCAACACATCCCACACTTCAGTTCCTGTTCCCCAACATACACCCCCATAACATTCTATCCCGGCCACACACACCCTATTCTACCCAGTACACTCTATAATCCTCTACCTTCATTACACACAATATTTACACTGACTGTTCCCAATATACACATAACTCACCCCCCCCTCACATCCCATTATTTTTGTCATACTGGTCTCCATCTGCTAGTCAGTTGCCGCTGACTTAACAACACGTCAGGGACTCGGGGTGCCGGGCGGGATGGAGTTAGTTGCGGCTTGGGCAGCTGGCTCTGGTTTCCTTCCTGCAGCCTGCTTTCGGCGCAGGTTGCACAATCAAACAGCTAAGCTCAGAAGATAGCCGTCACAGCCGCACTGATTCTGTAGTGCCGGCGAATCCATAGCAGAGATCTGATCCGTCAAACCTCCCCCCACCCTGCAATATCCATTCCCCGCCGTCCGCATACCCACCCCCACCCCGACGCCAGTCACCGAGCTTAAAGTGAAAAAAAATGGTGGCAGCGGTGCAGAGCAGCAGGCCCCATGGACTGGCTTGGGCCCCGGAGTCTGGATGGATTGCAACACTCAGGTGTGATCTGTAGTAACTCTCAGAGGAGGATTTAACCTAGGGGCTGTAAGTTAAAACCCCTATTACATCTCAATCTAGGTCCAACCTGGCTGCAACATGGTCTGGTGCTTTCACATTACACTTGGGTCACCCATTTTGCACAGGCGACCCGGGTTTAAACCTTTTTAGAACCCGAGTCGAATTGCCAGGTCGGTCGATCTGGGTTATAAGCTTTGGTGCTTTTACACCGCACCTCAACCCGGGTCAATACGTCACCAACCCGCCTATAGGCGAGTCCAAGGTGCGAGGTGAAAGGGGTAATACTGGCCCACCCTCTTTCAATCTGCAGGAGACTACATAAAATGGACAAACAGACATACAAAAACTGCACTGGAGAATAACCTTAATCTAATTAGTATTTATTATACAATATAAATCACTGGACATTGATATTAAAAAGCAACAATAACTGAATCAAATGTCAAACATATTGACAATCAAAACCATAGTTATTAGTTTGTTTAGCAGGTTTGGTGCTTTTATTATGCCTGGAGGAAGATGTTAATAATCCTTTTTTCAGTCTTTTACACAGTTTGGTGGAAACAGGCAATGTTAGTAATAGTCAGTTTATGTTTTTTTATATAAAAAAAAATTTAGTTAATAATCTAAAAAAGAGTCAGATCGCTTAGAAATGGGGGTTAAATTTCCCCTTGTGTGTGCCCCATAAATCTCATATAATATCTATAATGTAGAACTAATTTAGAATCCTCTCTTTCATTGACTTTACAGTTTTTGCATTTTTAAATTATCTCATCAAATATTGCACAACACACTCTCACCATGGTGAACTGGGAAATACTATCTAACTTCTGTACTGGTGGCACCTCTCATCTTGCTCTGAGAATCTACAGTATACACTTTCGCAGAAATCAAGTGAAACATACATAAAGTAATTTGCACTTCCAAATAAGATACAGGATTATGGCCAGGCCAATTTACTATAGAGTACTATGAAAAAGGGATAAATAGACAAAAGCATAAATGTGAGGTGCTATCTATGACATACAAACATCAATTACAGTATCATGCAATTTAACCATAGCAAAAGAGTGCAGAATTATTTTAGCTAAAGGTCTTATTATTAAAAATGAATGATTTTGATTGAAAAATTATTAGCAGCATTCTGATTTCTACATTGACAATTAGGAAAAATAAATACATTTGAAAAAAACATTTGGGAAATATACAGTATCAGGAAATAAGCTATACTGCTATTTTAAAATTAATTAAGCACACCCTTCTATTTGCATTCTGTGACCACAGCTCCACCTACTGGTATGTAAATGATGCTACAAGTTAAACAATAGCAGAAAGGTGCTTACAATGTTTCCTATAAATGCCTGAGACATTCCTACCAATCCGGGCATTTATAGGAACGTTTTAGCATTTTAGCTGTAATGAATTTTTTATTTTTATATATATTTTTTTTTTCATTCATTTTTTATTCATATTTTAAATGCAATAATTCTGCATGTTATTTTATATGTATTGCTTTATTTTAATCAGTGCTATATATATATTGCTTTATTTGAATCAGTGAATGGTACAATAAATTAAATAATACCTTTCAGTTAATATTGGTTCTGTAAAGTCAATCCAATAGTTATAGGGACCCCCGCTGCTGTTTGTTGCATGATTTTATATCTTGTATGGATGTGTTTGTGTTACAATTCCTAATCATCTGGACTTAGAGAACATTTACATGTCTTCATACTTTCTCTAGTGACCTCCTGTTCCGACCCTGGTGATGTGACCCACAGCCGCAGGATTCTCTCTAATGCGAAGTTCCCTGTGGGCAGCACAGTACGTTATGTGTGTGACAAAGGCTATGTTCTCACTGGAAGCACCACTCTGAGCTGCTACAACCGTCAGGCTGGCGTGCCCAAATGGAGTGACCGCCTACCAAAGTGTGTCCGTAAGTCAGATAGCCTCATGCACCAGGCCTACACTTATTATTTGTACCTTGCATAAATAACCATACTACAATGCTATGAACCTACTTCATAAATTATATTATTAAAAGCAACTACAAATATTTGTATTCATTGAAGGTTTCACAAATACAATATAATTAATTTTAATAAGAAATACTTGGATACATTTTCTCATATTTAATGTAATAAAGATGAAGATGATCATTACCAGCAGCATATTTTGTTTGTGGTGATACTAACAAAGATGCTGTTTAACAATACTTACCTCACCAGCGAGGTCCAGCGGCACCCTCCTGCTTTGCCCTGCTTTCATCCTATCTCTGCCAGTGACAGGTTGTAGTGCCATACATAGGCGCGATGGTCAGTCTGCACATGCACATTTTCCTTTCAATAAGCGGAGCTCAGGAATGCTCACCACTGATTGAGGATAAAGTATAACTGCCTTAGGGAGTGCTCAAGGGAATTTGTCTCATTGGGCCTTATTTTGGTTCATTCTTTCTGACAAAATCCTTCTTAGATGGGCAAAACCATGTGCACTGCAGGTGGGGCAGATGTAACATGTGCAGAGAGAATTAGATTTGGGTGGGGTTTTACTTCAAAGTGAGATCTATATTGCAGTGTAAAAATAAAGCAGTCAGTATTTTCCCTGCACAGAAACAAAATTACTCACCCAAATCTAATTCTCTCTGCACATGTTACATCTGCCCCCCTGCAGTGCACATGGTTGTGTCCATCTAAGAAGGATTTTGTCAGAAAGAATGAACCAAAATAAGGCCCATTGTTAATTGGAGCCCTTAGTATATTTTTGTTTGTTTTATTGTTTATTGCTTCATGCATGTACCTAGATGTAGATGAGTTAATTAACAGAATGATATCATCTATAGGAAGGTTTTAATAATAGAATGTTGCTATCTGTAGTGAATTGTTGGGTGCACACTAGACCGCATTCAGATAACATCCATGCAAATGGGATGCCACCAGTCAGAATAACGATGCTGGTATCCCGACTTACAGCCACAAGGCCTATTTCGCAATACCAATATAAGGCACCAGGGGTGTAACTAGATATTCGTAGGTCCCATACCAAAAGTTTCTAAGGGCCCCCTATTTAACAACTGATGGTGATAAATGTATGTAAAACATATTACTTGGATGTAAAGATGGGCCCCCTTCAGCTCCGGGCCCCATAGCAGCTGCACCCCTTGCACCTATGGTAGTTACACCCTTGTGAGGCACTAAGGAGGAGCAGGGGAAAGGTAAGTATACTTACTGGACCCCTGTCGGTATTCCCTTCATTGGGATGCTGGACGATATAACATTTGTAGAGATGATATGTTGTCCCAACCATCTGCAAGTGTGTATATACAATCAGGGCCGGTGCAAGGTTTCTAGACACCCTAGGCAAAGCTACATAATACCGCCCCTGCATCCCCAAATACCCTCCGCCCAGTCACTCACATTCACTTCTTTAAATATAACTAGATTATATTTTAGACTAAAGAACATAAATACAAAAATAACATGTAACCGTTGTCCCTCCCACTAGGCAGCGTTGTGATCGCTGCCGGTAGAATTGTGAGCTGAGATGGGTGCAGGGCAGATGGGCCCTTAGATGGCCTGAGCCCTAAAGTAAAAGCACCCCCTGCACCCAAGGTAGTTATGGCAGCGGGAGATGGTTTATCACCAGCACAAAATTTACAATGTAAATAGAGCCCAGGCCATGCCCACTCTATGAGGCATAGTCCATTTACAGTGCTACATCTTATGACAGCCTCAGGTAAATTATGTCTTCGAACCCACACCTTGCCAATGACAATGCGGGTGTGTGGGGGGAAATATGCTGTTTGTGATTGCAGATGCTGGGGGGGGGGTTTCAGGGGGAGCAGGGGGGGGGGGGGGTGTGCAGTGATCATCTGCCCCCCAGACATTGCTTCTGTCACCCTCCCTACTGTGCCCCTCCATGCCCCTCAGCACTGATCATCTGCCCCCTCCTGCCTTCAGCACTTCTCAGAGTCAGACCTTCCTCAATCAGCTTAAATCCCCCCCCCCCTATTCACAGCTACCGGGCCCAGGCGCTCCATTAATCCCTCCCCAACACACGCACACCTCCCTCCAGTCCTCATTCAAGAGGACACAGTGACCTGCACAGGCTGCACATACCCGCGTCCCACCCTGCCCCAGCATCCTTCCCCCTGGCCAAGGCGAGTACTCACTATAAAGTCAACTCCGTTCTCCTGTGTCCAGCGGCAGGTGACAGCGTGTAGTAAAGTTCCCGGTCTGGACCCCGCCTCTCCCCTGGATGGATAGCGTCCGCGTGGTCACTGCTGCAGAGCTCCTACACACATGTGACAATGCAGGAGCTCAGCAGCAGCAGCAGAGACTACCACGCTGATGCCATCCAATCAAATAGCAGCGCATCTGACTCGGCAAACAGGAGAGGGCCAAGAGCCAGCCCTTTATTCTTCTGCTGGGTAGGCAGGTGGTGGCCGAGTTTATTATTCGGCGGAGATGGGGGAGCGATAGGAGCATTCCTGACCATAGGAGCTTGAAGGAGCAGGGCGCCCTCTAGTGGCCATCGCCCTAGGCGAATGCCTAAAGCTGCCTAATGGTAGCTCCGGCCCTGTATACAATGCATTTGTGAGCAACATCTTTCATAGATATACAGTATGGTATCAGCCGTGCTGCACTGCAGATGCTATATATATATCATATAGATTTATCACTTACATCTTATTGTGTATACAGACAACCAAATGACCACATGATATTTTTGCTACAGGAATCATTAATAATTACATCACAACTGGGTGGGTATATTTAAATACAGCAGGTTATTCTGACCAGACATATGGTGCAGCTGATTGGTAAGTGTGCATGCACAATATCATTTTGTGCATCCTTGCCAAAATCTCTACATCAGTCAATCATAAGAACCATTGTTAAAGAACACCGCTATGTGTAGAGAGTTTTCAGTGAAAGAATACTGCTATCTGTATAAATGTAGAATACTGCTATCTGTAGTGAAGGTTTAGTGATTAAATGCTGCTAACTGTAAAGTTTTTTGGGGGTATTAGGCACGGTAAATTGCCACAGGTAATTGTCTCTCCAGGGGCTATCCAATTCGCCCCAGTAAATTGGTGGGAGCCACGGCTTTATCATGGATTTTGTTTCACCTGCCTTGGGCAGACGAAACCAGATTCCCAAAAGTACCCTGTTTTTGAGGGAAAACAGGGCTGTGGCCAGCAAAAACACACAGGTTTCTCTGACCAAAAAAAAATAAAAATCATAGAACCATCTGGAAATTTTATTTCCAGTCCTGATGTTTCTTTTAAGTTCAGCTATAGAATGCTATCTGTAGTGAAGGTTTAGTGATACAATGCTGCTCTCTGTAGTGAAGGGTATTCAATCCCAGGCAAATTTTTTGCCATGTGAAAAATCTGCAATTTTCACCCGTTTTTGAGGCAAATTCATCTCGCCCTGTTCAATCCCAGTGCTGATTTTTCACCTGGCCAAAAAATCTAGCATCTGTGAATACTGCACATATTTTGGCAAATTTACAGCCATTTTCACCATGTTTTTGTGGCCGTTTTCGGCCATCCCAATTTGCCCGCCCAAAAAAGTGAAATCAGCGAATACAGTATGTCATGTTTTACATCCTTGCTGGCGGGTCGCCAGAACGTACGCGCTGGCGACCCGCCAGCAGCCTCGCCAGCGAGGAGACTGAGACGCGCGACGGAAACCCTGTCCGTCTCCGCCTCAGGGAGACGGACAGGGTTAGGGGGGGTTAGGGGGCGTGCGGGCAGGCGGCGGGGACCCCGGGTTACCGCCGGCAAGCCGGCGGGGACCCGGGGGAACGGATCGAAGCGCCATCGGAAGGGGACGCGCGCGCCGCTCGTGCGCGCGCGTCCCCTTCTCACCATCGCCATGGCGCTGGCGGGGGATGGCGGCTGGCGATGCCAGCGCCATCCCCTGCAAAGATGGGACCTGACCCATCTGTATAAACTCAAAAACGGGCGAAAACGCCCATGATTGAATATTTATAGGTGAATTATTGCATATTTTTCATCTGGCCAGGAAATTCAGATGGGATTGAATACCCTCTCCACTTGTGATGTAATGCTGCTGTCTGTCTAATGTTTAGAAAAATTAAATCAATTGATTCAATAATAACAGGTTTCAAAGATGTTGCACATACAGTATTGTCTTCTTATTTTTTATGTTCTGTTTTGAGTTGGTTTATACCAGGGGTGTACGAGGGTACGCGTATAACGGTGAAGGTATCCGCGTCCCCTCGCGGGGCTCGCTGCGCTCGCCACGCTTCGGGCTCGGTGGCTCGCTGCGCTCGCCACACTATTCTATTCTCAACTCCACGCCGACGTGGATAGTGGGGGTATGAAAAGGTCGGAGGACGCGTACCGCCGCCCCTCGCGGGCTCGCTGCGCTCGCCACGCTTCGGGTTCACGTTGATCGTGGGGTGGCGTTAAAAATTGTGGGGGCCATTTCAGACTTCAGGGGGACTATTAGGGCTCTGTGGCCCATTTAACATTGTTTCCTATGTAAAAATCGCGGGCATTGAGGCATTTAACACTAAAATCGCGTCCAATCTGACTTTTAACATTGATCCCTATGGGAAAATCGTGGGCATCGCGGGCATCGCGTCGCACCCGTTTTTAATGTACCCGCGATGCCCGCGATTTTTTACCCCCGACGCCAGAGCCGAATTTCCCATTAGGCACGTGAGGCACCGGCCTAGGGGCGGCACATGTTTGGGGGCGGCACTTGGATGCCTGTGATAGTACTGTCAGCCCAAAATGTACCAATAACTGCAAAATATCCACTGTACTGTACTATATTCCATCTTAAATAGAGTGTAAATGGATAGGACTTGCAGATACTGCCCCTATAAACTGTCCTACTTAGTAAACATTATTGTTGTGCCTAGGGGCGCCCTCATCCCTAAATCCGCCCCGTATATATAGTATATGTATGTACGGGGGGGGGGGGGGGGCGCCAAATATTTTGTGCCTAGGGGCGGCCTCACCCCTAAATTCGCCCCTGCCCGACGCCCGTTCTAGGTAAAGAGTAACGAGTTTGCTGGACATTAGAAGACACAGGTGTGCATTATTCTATGAAGGGCAAACAAAAGGTATTTACCCTGATTTTTTGCCCCAAGTTTTTTTTCTTGGTCACTTTAATTACAGAGCAACCTCTCAAAAAAAAACATTCAGGAGAAAACACTATTGTGACCATGAAAATGGGTCAATTATCAGGGATTTTTTTTTCTACCGCAAAAGTCAGTCACTTTGCACTAGGACAAGCTTGTACTGTTTTTTTTACTATGCTAAAGTATATTAATGAACCACTCTATGACATCCTGACATAATTTTAACTAGATCGGAGCATCTTCATAGGTTTCCTTATTTTCACCTAAAAAGTGAAACTTTAGGCCTCTTGCCAGAACAGAAGATGTTGACTCAGATCAAAAAGCTTTTGCACATTTCTTATTCAGGTCAAGTCACAACTTTTCCACACTAGCCGATTTAGAATTTCTCAATTTCAATTTTTTCACTCCGCCCTAATGTATATATATAGTTTTAGTGTTCGAAATCTGCTATCAATATAGAAGGTACAGTGGTAGAATGCTTCTAACTAAAAGAATGTTACGAGCTAGGATATCCTCTTATCTGTAGTAAGGTTGTTATAATCTTGCAGACTGTAAAGCTGTTTCAGTGATTAAATGCTGTAAGCAGGGCCGGTTCTACCATTAGGCAGCTTTAGGCAGCTGCCTAGGGCGCCAGGATCTGGGGGGGGCGCCACCAAGTCTGCCTATCAAAAAATCAAGAATGTCTATGAGGATCCTTGTTGTACTTAATACTGGTGGCGGCTGTGGAACTTCTAAGACCTCACCTCCATACTTTCCCCCAACTTTGCTGCCCCCTCCTCCTTGTACTCTGTTCTGAGTGTCAAAGGGGAGGTGCATGGAGCCTCCAGGGAAAGCAGTGGACTTGCATACCTCCCCGGGGGGCTGGGAGGACCACCCAATTTTTGTGAGCCTCCCTGTCATTCTGGAATGTTAGGCAGGTATGCATGTCCAAAACTATGGCCCTCCAGCTTTCGTGAAACTACACATCCCTGCATGCCTTGCCATAGTTCTAACATTCTCTATTAGCAAAGCTGTGGCAGGGCCATAGTTTGGACATGCATGCCTTAAGGGGTTGGAAGTGGTTATTGGGTTATTGGTGTCAGTATGGGGGGGGGGGGGTTGGAAGGTACAGTAGGTTGAAGTTTTGCCTAGGGTGCTGAGAAGTCTTACACCGGCCCTGGCTGTAAGTTATAGTTAAGGTTTAGTGATCGAATCCTGCTAGTTGTAGTGAAGGTTTAAGGACAGAGGGGTCTATTTACCATCACCTAATTTATACAAAAGCAATTGAAAATTAACATTTCCATCTCCATTTGTATAAATTAAGTCAGTGTGCCATTCATGAAAAAGGTTACATAGGATACTTACCTACCAGTCCTGATCTGTCTCGCTGTCCCCATACACTAGTATGGGGGGGGCCTAAAATCATCAAGCTTCGACTGCGGGAACATTCGCCATCTCCAGATGGCATTTTTCTATGTACATTGATCCTTCCCTATAAGAAGCACTGCCGGTTGCAATAATTTCAGATCCCTCTCTGGCACTGTGAGACTTCATCCACCAGAGATTGAGCATGCGTGGACCCATCTTCACGCATGCACAGTAACACTGCTGAGGTCAGACACCACAGTACAAAGTTTCTCTACTATTGAAGTTTCACCTCTACTTCAGTAGTGTAGAAAAGATTTGCTTGGACAGATGATTTTTGGACCAGCTGTCTCTGTGCTAGAGCAGTGATATTTTGCTCCGGCACCCACATGAACTTAAGGTGGCCTAAGTCAGACCCGATTCCCTTGAACTTCCCTGGCAGCTCCCTGGGAGTGCTTACATCCGATTTGTCACTTGATGTGCCATTCTTACATACAATTTATTGCATATGATTTATCACATGTGATAGGACTCCCAGGGAGCTACAAGTTCAAGGGAAATCGGATACGATACATCACAGATGCTAAAAAGCACCGGCGATGTGCACTGACAGCTGCACATCCCATGTATCCTATGTACAGCACACCTGACCTCCGACTCTATCCCGACGCGGGTCAGATTGGCTGTCAAACACATGCGATCTGGTCCCTCTTCACCCAACGTCTCGGCCCAGACCATCGGGAAAACAAGCCAAATCACACCAGTGTATGGGCACCTTTACTACAGTGCTTTTGTTTCATGCCATGTTTCTAGACTACAGTAATTATATTTTTTACTTAACGGGCAGATTTAATTAATAAATTAAGTTGTAACCTGCACTTGGGCATTGACTGGTGAACATTCAATAGACCTAATAATATAAAGAAATAAGAATAATAGCAAAAAAACAAGAAAAGGAACATTTAAAAAAAAAAAAAATCGAAATAAAAAATGTTGTTTTTTTCCCAGTTACTTTTACACATTATATTAATAGTTGTATATGAATAATGTATCATTAGTGTTACAGAATATACATAGCCATATATTCTGTTTTCGTAATAGTTTTTTTCTATTATATTGCTATCTTACTAAAATGACATTGAGTGAACCTAATCATACAGTCGTGTAGCACTGGTAATGGGTTTCAAAGTCTGTGCACTGATTGCTTTCTGATATCTGTGTTTAGATGAAAAATACGAGCCGTGTGTAAACCCGGGAGTTCCAGAAAATGGTCACCAGGAACCTGAAAAACGAGTCTACCAGCCAGGGGAGGCGCTTAGGTTTTCTTGCACTACAGGGTACATGCTGATGGGGGAACACAGTCTAAAGTGTGTTCCTGGGCATCCCTCTCAGTGGAGCAGTGCCCCACCAATCTGCAAAGGTAATAATGAATAATGACTATCTTGTAAGTAGAGACAATGGGATCAATCCAATTAGCCGCAATGCCATTGCCGCCATTTACAATTCGTCCCCTCGTGTGTAAATCTAATTCTATTGAGCCCAGTGGGTCACATTTAGGAAGCACACTAGGAACAGACTGTAAATCACTTTGGCTTAACACTGATGAATCTACATGAATGCATGGTGCACTTCGTGGTGTGTATTTACATTCCCGTTTCCAGAGGAGCCTCACGTCATTAAAGAGGAGTTTGCTCAGCCCATTGATTGTTGTGTAAATTAGACCTAATGACAGTGAAGTACTAAGTGTTAATGGCGATTTGATTATGACCAGAGAGACAATGAGTGAAAAGCGCAGGTTACGTAATGTGTCCGTAACCTGCTTACCCTTTATGCCTAACTACGTGCGAACAAAACGTAGCGCAGCGTAGCGTACCTTTTACTTAGTATTTTGCACCAAGAAACAATACCTTAATACGAGATCCTTTCGCAGTACTTTGTCTCTATTCTGCGAATATACCTTAAAGGACAGTGTCCGTAATATACCTTATCGCTATTATGCGAATAAACAGACACGACCACTGAATGGAAATAAGGAGATTAGAACTCCGTAAAAAGGTTGTATTTAAGTCCCTAATGGACAAAAGGGGGTTACAGAAATAAGAATAAACAAGTATAACAAGTAATACAATATACTAACAATGAATACTAAACAGACTCTGCTAAGGGGAAAGAATACAGATACAAGACACAACCAGCCAACAATACTTTAAGAATAAATACCGTGAAATGCAACCGTTACCCGTGGTCATCAAGTATGCGAAGCACAGTCCGGTCAGAGCTCACTATCGTTCAGGAATGAACTATAGTCCGGTAGGAAGGTCAAGGGAAGGTAGATGTGCCGAAGTGACCGAGCGTGCTCCGGGTCGCCTATCTTATAGGGTCAGAAAGGGGAGGTCAAAGGCCATTCTCATTGGTCAGAGATCATATGTCCGGTCCACTGTGATTGGAGGTTAGACGCTGTACCTGGTCTGACCAGGTGCAGGGGAGTGAACTTTAAGAGTCTTTTGTTTGGTGGTTTC
Source organism: Crinia signifera (assembly GCF_055691185.1). Taxonomy (NCBI): domain Eukaryota; kingdom Metazoa; phylum Chordata; class Amphibia; order Anura; family Myobatrachidae; genus Crinia; species Crinia signifera. The sequence goes on from NC_139218.1 coordinate 70,998,141, forward strand.
GGCGTCAGCAAGGATAAGAACCGGTTTTATCTAGTTTCCTTTGTTAACTACTTTCAACAGAAACTGTCTCTGAGATATGGATTATGTCCATAACTATGGGCAGTGTACATTGCGAAATATTCGCAATGACCGGAATACTTTGCATAATGAGCTGAACGGAACGGTACTAAACACGATACAGACAGGTGTGTGCAGGGCTAACTAAGCTATGTGTGGCGTTCTAAACCTTTTAACTATATTTCATTTCGTGTAAGTGTGTTATTATGAATTTATGTGTGATAGTATGTCTACTCTTCTGGTCCACATTGTCACACATACTCGGGTATGGAAACTTTATTTGCACAACTCTGCGAACCAAAATGGCGGCCATACTATCACAAAATGGCGTGTGTGTACCTAGACTTCCACAGTCCACCCTTTAACAGTAATTATAAAACTGTTACAATACAAAACATTTCACACGACAATACAGAAATTCATAATCCAAACAGAGAAATTGGGATACATGAATTAAACATATAAGGGGAGTAAACCATCTGCTCTCGGCCGATCCAGGATCATGGATAAACGATGGGCCGTATTTATCGAACAATCTACTCAGGGTCACGAAGGATAATGTACAATTTTGGGATAAAAATAAAAACAGGGGTGGTTACAACATATACACGTTCACAAATATGGTTTCTTTAAAGGGAGGTGGTTTCGATTTTAGGGTCATATACCAAACCCTGGTCTTCCTCTGTATCTCTCGTTCTTACACTCATGATTTCGGTACGTTTTGCCTTTCCCCGGGTCACCACCTTTAAACATTTGAACAGTAGCACAAAGACTATGATGGCACCACCGATGCAGAGAAGGAGTTTTCCTATGCTAGCTATGATCCCCTGCGCCCATTCTCCTAAACCAGAGAACCAGTGCATTGGATTCAACCAGGAGGTCCATTCGCTAACTTTGTTACCTATTTCTGCCAGGCTGATATTATGTTCCCTTCTAAATTTCCATTTAAGCTGAAGAATCTCATCCATCCGGTGATCGATGATTTCTTCTGGGTCTTCAGTATTGTTGGTGATATATGTACAACATTTCACCCCAAACTGTGTAGAAAGGGTGACACAATATCCTCCTGTCATAGCTGTCAGATAGTTCAACACCATCCGATGTTGGACTAGCTCTCTTTTATACGCTTGCAACTCCTTCCCAGTGTACCTAAAGGTGTCATCATAAATCTCAGTGATGTTATCTACCAAGCTTGCTAATGCTTGTATATATTTAAAATTGATGACTCCTCTGGCGGTATGGGTGATATCTAAAGCAATTAGGAGTTGGATACCGAACGACTCGTGTATCATTTCAGAAGCTAGGGGTTCTTTTCTTATTGTTAAATCCCTTTTATGGATTTGGTCATAATGGGTATGAGTGTAAGGAGGAGAAATACCTCTGTGTATGTTCATCATCTCATCGTGTGTGAGGGTCATCACTTCCGGTAACACTCTGCCTAGATAACAAATACCAACGTAGTTCATGGAGAGCCATTTGTACGCCCTTCTACCACAAATATAGTAAACATCGTCAGGGAGAAAATAAGGGACAGAGTATTTCATGATCTTGTCACACATTATCCATAAGAACATCCCCGTCCCCTGCTCCCTGACTCGTTCCTCACATGTTTCTGGCTGTAGGGTCATATTACAGTAGCCGGCTGATACTCTGCCGGCCATCATTTTACTTTTCTTCACCGTGTAAACATATTTATAGTGTCTTCCACTGGTTCGGATTTTTAACAATAATTCTTTATCTATGGGCTCTCCATCTGGACGCTGGGAGTAAGTTATTGTCTGGTTTTGCCATGTCACTTCCCAAGTACCGATTGTTCTGGAACTTGAGAAGTTCATACATACCAGGGATTTATCCACTTGGTATGGGTGTAATCTAAGACTAGGGGACCTGGTATACAGGTATCTCTTATCCAATGGCCTCCCCTTATTTAATACGCTTATCTCTGAAATATTAAGCGGGTATGGGACTAGGCCTACACTACTCCTTTTATGTAATACTTGTGAACACACCCAGCATTCTGTTTGGTTTAAAACCTTACCCACTAATGAGTGGTAATCACTCAAGGGATGTCGGCCGGTAGTTGCCTTACTGGTCGACTGACATCGCTGGATGCATCCTTCTTCCATTTTAGGTTGACAATATCTACAGACACAGTACTCACCAGACAATAAATCATCACATAGCCCTTGAACTACATTTTCCTCATACCTTTTACCTTCTCCTGTCATGGGCAAAGTGTCAAGCTGGTTTAGGGATTCTACCTCACCCATATCTGGGTCCATTATTACACTGTCAGAACTCCGCTCCGATCGCTCTAGAATGTGGCAGCCACCGAGTATTTTAGGATGAAGAGAAGAACACAGAAAGAAAACAAAGACATATATGCATAACTGTGAACCTTTTGCTTGGAGTCCTTCCATCATCTCTACCAGGGGACTTTTATTTTGCTCTGCTCTTAGACCTTTGTTCGCTCAGGTTGCTCGACCTTGGCTGCTTCTCAGTGTTCCCGAAACAATGCTTCTAGCGACACTTCTTCTCTCTCGCTCTCTGCACACTGGGATTCTGGGTTACTGGCTTTCTTGCAGTGGGACGAATGTATCCAAGTCTCTCTCTCTGCGACTTTAATCGATGTAGTGCTGGTCAACAAAACTTGGTACGGTCCTTCCCAACGGTCTATCAAACAACCTGAGCGTAAGAAATTTCGGATCATAACAAAGTCTCCTGGTTTAAGATTATGACAATTCTCGGTAGGCATATCAGGGTTCAGTAAATTCAGCTGCTTTTGTTGCTCCCTTAGCTGTTTGTTTAGCTTTAGGATATACTGTACAGTTAGCTCATTATTACATTTTAGATCATCCTGTGGGTCTATCATGATGTGTGGCTGCCGACCAAACAATATCTCGAAGGGGGACAAGTTGAGCGGAGTCCTGGGAGTGGTCCTAATGCTATACAACACAATAGGCAGTGCCTCTGGCCATAACAACCCTGTTTCAGCCATAACTTTACCCAATTTGTTCTTAATAGTACCATTCATTCTCTCAACTTTGGCGCTCGCCTGGGGACGATATGGAGTATGAAGTTTACTATTAATCCCCAGGAGTTTACACATGATTTGGAAGACCTCTCCTGTGAAATGAGTGCCTCTGTCACTCTCAATGACCTTTGGGATACCATATCTACAGACAAACTCCTGACATATTTTCTTTGCTGTAAAGGTAGCAGTGTTGGAGGCAGCGGGGAAAGCCTCCACCCAGCTGGAAAACATGTCAACACAAACCAATACATATTTCAAATTTCTACAGGGTGGTAACTGTATGAAGTCGATTTGTATTACCTGGAAAGGGCCTTCTGTAGGAGGGATGTGGGATGGCTCTGTTGGGATGGCTTTTCCAACGTTCTTCCTCAAACAGGTGAGGCATGACATTGCTACTCTACCTGCTTGAGAAGCGAACCCTGGTGCAAACCAGTAGGCCTTTACCAGCTTGCACATACCTTCCTTCCCAAGATGTGTCAGCCCATGGGCCGCCTCGGCTAGACTAGGAAGGTATGCTCTGGGGGCCACTGGTTTCCCCTGTCCATCTCTCCAAAGTCCGGTGGACTCTTGGCCACATCCCTTCGACTTCCATACTGCTCTTTCCTGTGGGGAACACAAATTCTGCATGTCTATCAGTTTGGATGTGGATACCATGTTCAGTGTACAAAGGTTGGTGGGATGGGTGAAAATATTTACAGGGCATGCGGCCCTTTTCGCTGCCTCATCAGCGCGGCTGTTACCAAGTGACACCGGGTCTTTCTCTGATGTGTGAGCTTTGCACTTGATAACAGCCACTCTGTCTGGAAGCTGGATAGCTCCCAGAAGTCTCCTAATGTACGTCGCATGCGCCACTGGTGTGCCAGCCGCCGTCATGAAATTTCGGAGGCGCCATAGGGCTCCAAAATCATGGACTACTCCGAAAGCATATCTGGAGTCGGTATATATGTTAACTGATTTCCCTTTGGCCAGTTCACATGCTCTGGTCAGTGCCACCAGTTCCGCTACTTGCGCTGAGTGAGGTGGTCCTAAGGGTTCAGCTTCCACAATACCTTCTCCATCTACTACCGCGTAGCCTGTGCACAGCTCTCCCGTCTCCGTCTGTCTATGACAGCTACCATCTGTGAATAAGGTTATGTCTACCTCACTTAATGGGCTGTCGCTTATGTCAGGACGTGCTGTGAAGGTCTGATTCAGGTAGGTCATGCAATTATGTTTGTCCTCACTCTCACTAAACTCTGCTTTACCATATTCAGCAACATTCCCATCACCCTCCACCCTTTGTGCCTTGGAGGGCACATGAGGAAGGAATGTGGCTGGGTTTAGTGTGTTGCATCTTTTGATGGTAATATTTACTGGGGCCATCAGCGCCAGTTCCCACTTAGTGAACCGTGCTGAGGACACATGACGTGTTTGGGCAGAATTTAGGAGGGCAGAGACAGCATGGGGAGCATAACCAGTTAAATCGTGTCCCAACACTACGTCCTCACTTTTACTTACTAGTTGTGCTATTGCAGCTACACTTCGTAAGCAAGTTGGGAGTGAGCGTGCTACTGTGTCCAGCTGGCCACTGTAGTAAGCTATTGGTCGGTTGGCATCACCATGTTTTTGTACAAGCACTCCTGCCGCACACCCACCTGATTCAGTTCCGTACAGTTCAAAGGGTTTCCCATAATCTGGCATTCCCAGTGCTGGGGCCTTGGTTAGGCTCACCTTTAGTTCCTCGAAAGCCAGTTCAGATTCCTCAGTATGAGAGACCCGATCAGGCTTGGTTGAGGAAACCATCTCTTGCAGTGGTAATGCCAGAATAGAGAATCCTGGGATCCAATTGCGACAGTATCCACACATGCCTAAGAACGTACGGATCTGATGTTGGGTTTGTGGCAGTACCATGTTCTGAATCGCTTGGATTCTGTCGTCGGTGAGGTGTCTCAGCCCTTGGGTAAGGCAGTGGCCCAGATACTTAACCCTGGCCTGGCATAATTGCAGCTTATCCTTTGATACTTTATGTCCTGTTTCTGAGAGATGCATCAGTAGTTGTCTAGTGTCATCCACTGATGACTCCAGTGACTCAGAACACAACAATAAGTCGTCGACATATTGTATCAGTATCGAACCGCTCATGGGTTGAAAGGATTGCAAACAATCATGCAAGGCCTGGGAGAAGATGCTGGGGCTGTCTATGAACCCCTGGGGGAGTCGTGTCCAGGTATACTGTACTCCTCTGTAAGTAAAGGCGAACAGATACTGGCTGTCAGGATGCAAAGGGACGGAGAAGAATGCTGAACACAAATCAATGACTGTGAAATGAGTACAGTGAGGTGGGATTTGCATTAGGATGACAGCTGGGTTTGGCACTACGGGGAATTGGCTTTCAACTACCTTGTTTACCCCTCTTAAATCCTGCACTAGTCTGTAGCCCCTCCCCCAGCTCTTTTTCACAGGAAAGATGGGACTATTGGCCGTGCTGGAAGTTCTAACTAGGATTTCCTGTTGGAGCAACCGTTGGATCACTGGAAATATTCCTAGCTCAACTTCAGGTTTTAAAGGGTATTGCGGTATTTTTGGGGCTATCCTGCCTTCTTTTAAGCGGATTTCTACTGGAGCTACATTTGCCATCAGCCCAGCATCCTGTCCATCTTTAGTCCAAAGGGAACTCGGTATTTGTGCTGTAATTTCAGCTACCCTAGATGGATTTGATTCTACAACAGTGGAACACAACATTAGCCTCTGAGGACTATCCAGCATATCTTGCACTTCTTGTGTAAGATTTCTAGGAGTGTCCAAAAATACCCCATCGGGGGTGCAATAGATGACACATCCCATTTTGCATAGTAAATCTCTACCCAGGAGGTTAGTCGGGGCCGCTGCAGCCAACAGGAAAGAATGTTTGGTATGCAAAGGCCCAATTGTAACCTCCGCTGGTTTCGTCAGTGGGTAATGTTGTATTTTTCCTGTTACCCCAATTGCTGCTACTGATTGGTTAGTGAAACCCAAGTGAAGAGGAGTGTTGAGAACAGATCTGGCCGCCCCTGTATCAACCAAAAAGGTTTGCCTTACTCCAGCTATATCAACCTTCACCTGAGGTTCCTCTCCAAGGTGTTGTGTTAGTCTAACTGGCTGTAGGATACAGGTATGACCTGTTTCCTATGGTCTGACCTGGGTTGCCCTTAGCACAGTGTCAGCCATCAGATGGGGAGGAGGCATGTTGCGTGACCTGTCTGTCTCCTCCCATTGTCTAGGGGCTGGGTATCTCCGTGTCTCACCTTTGTGAGATTCCCATTCGCGCTTATGTGTCTGATAACTCCTGTGGTTTCCTAACCTACAACGAGCTGCATAGTGACCTTCTGTATTGCAGTTGTAACAGATAATTGGTTTTCTACCTGTGTCCCTGGTGTTTCGTTGGTATGCAGCTTTGTTTGGGGCATTAGTAAGGGCTTGGATGCTAACCATCATCAGTTTGTCAGTTTGCAGTTCCCTGTGTTTCTTAATGTTGCGGTCGTGGTCCACAGCAGATTCCCGTAGGGCATCCACTGTCATTCCATGCCAATTTGGGAAAGAAGTTTGGACTCTGGCTTTCAGGTTTTCCCTAAGCCCTTCCACCAGCACAGAGACAATCATCTCCCTCAGGTGGGGGTCGTCCTTAGGCTCGGAGACACCGGTGTATTTCGATACCTCCAGTAAGGCCTTTGTAAAATAATCAGCAGCAGTTTCGCCATCCTTTTGTTTGATGGTGAAAATCTTGCTATATTCTACTGCCGCAGGAAAATATACTCCCAATTGTAAGTTAATCAGGCGTATATTCTCCTGGTTGATCTCATCATTTATGTCCTTGTCCACTTTCAATCCACTATCCTGAATGAATTTCGGGATGTCAATGTGAGTGGGGAGACAGGCCCTCAACATGATTCTCCAATCCTTGTTGGTGGGCTCATCAGAGTTTCCTAGATCCCTTACAAATTTCCGGCATATTGCCAGATCTTTCCTAGGATCAGGGAAATCTGTAATGATGGACCGCAGCTCTAACCGTGTCCACGGGTTTAGCATGGTCATCTTTCTGGTAGGTATCACACCCTCTCTGTCTGCCTTACCATAGGGAACCTCCAGTGTGCGTACAGGGTATGTTTGTACCACATCTGCATTACTGGGACCTGCTTGGGAGTCGTCTGTGTCTGTGCTGTGTAGTGCATCCTTACCTGAGTCCAATACTACGCTGTTGGCATCAGCCGTCTCCTCCTCCTGTGCTGGGGCCTCAACAGCGGGTTGAGCTTTTCCCTCAATCATGTTAATTGCATGGGAGACGGCCAATGCCAACAGCTGCTCGTTCTCCTCTCGGGTTTCCTTATAAGGGGATAAAACAGGGTACAAGTTAGCAACTGATACGTTCTTACTTATGTCTTTCTTATAAGTCATTAACCCCTTCGGCACATATGGGGGTGGGGGAGCTGATTCTATTGTGGCAGCGGTTGCATTTGCATTTTTATTGTGGCTGATTGCATCAGGTATTGCCAGACTTCTGGTTCCCCATTGTTCCTGTCCTTCCTTCTGCCACAATTTAAGAATATTTATATGCTTCACTCTCTCCTTACGACTGGAGAGTAGGCATATTTCATCTTTTACTGCCGATAAGATTTCTGGATCGAAGCTACCAACACTGGGAAATTCTAACTTGCTGCCTTGTGTCATTTTTCTCCATTTATTTTGATAAACAACTGCGAGTTCACCGTGCTTCCTGCACATAATAAAAGCAGCCGATCCTTTTGGCCGGCTTGCTTCCTCCCTATCTTGCACGTTATCACAGCGTGACCCGTTATTACCCATAGTTACAGGAATAAACGTTCACAGCTTAATAGATATCGGTGGGTTATTACTTATCTGAGAGCTCCCCAAACACTCACTTCTACAGCTTCCTAGAACATCCCACAGTCAAGCAGGTGCGAAGGATACGAGGTACGATACTCAATCACCAAGTCTTTCAACTAGCAGCGAACTTCTAGCCAACTTGCTTGGTGCGGCACAATTTTTCCAGGGTATAACAAACTTGTTTTCCTATACCCCCAAAAATTGGATTTCTAAAGTAGCTAATCGGAAACAAGTGCGTTCCGATGTATCTTCTTGTACCCTCCTAGCGGAATTAATTCCACTGAAGGGGCAGTTCCTATGTGTACGTCGGCACGTACACCCTGTCCTAACTGGACCTGTCCTACACTGGACTACACTGCGCTTGGGTCGTGTCCGTCCCACACCCGTCCGCCTCAGTTATTTTTCACACTGGGCGCTAGTTACACCTCGGTCTTATGCTTATTTTTGAAATATTTCTGTACAGAAAATTTTCCCAGGCCGGTAGCTTTTCACTAGATTCTTATGCAGGTATAAATCCCTTATAATAAACTATAGGAATCTATTAAAATAATGCTTGAGTTGCTTGCTTATGAAAAAATGAACAAAAAGAAAAAAACTTTTTTTTTTTTTTCTTTTATTAATCACCGCCTTATTCGCAGTATATTACTATACTTGTTTAAATAAAGTTAGTGGTTTAACACTGTTCACCTTTTAGTTCCTATGTGTGCTGCGTGTGCAGTACCAATGAACAGCCACGTGTGTACGTGCGTTGTTCACAGGCCGCCGATGAATCGGCCACCCACGTGTTCTATAGTGTATTTGCAAGGTTGCGCTCGGGTTTCGCTATACGCAGTAATTGCGCCTAAATGTGGAATAAATCCCTTAACTCTGTCCGAGAGTTACGTATCAAGATGCGAAATAAATCCCGTACTTAATCCGTAAACCACGTACAAAGATGCGAAACTTTCCCGATGTGGGCACGTGCGCGCGCACCTTGCGTAATACACAATAGACGCTTTACGTTACTGCAAAAGGCCCAGGACTTGTCGCCACGTGGCGGAGTCCCTGTTTTTGCGGTAACTAACAATAAACAATTATAGTTTTGCACAGAGGGGATCCTCTATGTACTATAATAAACACAGATTCCACGTGTGCGAACCTTATCGCACGTGGTACATATACTGTAATGAACAAGCAACTCAAGACACTATACCCCGTTAAACTACTTGTGGCAGGCAGAAGTACAGTTTACTAAACACTTAATATATGCTTTAAAACACGTGGCTTTCACTTATTGTGCTCCGGGTTCAACGCTAGCACTTCCCAAACCCCGCACCGCCGCGGACCTGGCCTATCCAGCAATGGATAATACTTCCACCCTTTTGCTGGTATAGGTCGGGTCGCACGCCTGATACTGAGAGTTCTGGAATGTAAAACGGCCGGGCGAGCACCCCAATTGTTAATGGCGATTTGATTATGACCAGAGAGACAATGAGTGAAAAGCGCAGGTTACGTAATGTGTCCGTAACCTGCTTACCCTTTATGCCTAACTACGTGCGAACAAAACGTAGCGCAGCGTAGCGTACCTTTTACTTAGTATTTTGCACCAAGAAACAATACCTTAATACGAGATCCTTTCGCAGTACTTTGTCTCTATTCTGCGAATATACCTTAAAGGACAGTGTCCGTAATATACCTTATCGCTATTATGCGAATAAACAGACACGACCACTGAATGGAAATAAGGAGATTAGAACTCCGTAAAAAGGTTGTATTTAAGTCCCTAATGGACAAAAGGGGGTTACAGAAATAAGAATAAACAAGTATAACAAGTAATACAATATACTAACAATGAATACTAAACAGACTCTGCTAAGGGGAAAGAATACAGATACAAGACACAACCAGCCAACAATACTTTAAGAATAAATACAGTGAAATGCAACCGTTACCCGTGGTCATCAAGTATGCGAAGCACAGTCCGGTCAGAGCTCACTATCGTTCAGGAATGAACTATAGTCCGGTAGGAAGGTCAAGGGAAGGTAGATGTGCCGAAGTGACCGAGCCTGCTCCGGGTCGCCTATCTTATAGGGTCAGAAAGGGGAGGTCAAAGGCCATTCTCATTGGTCAGAGATCATATGTCCGGTCCACTGTGATTGGAGGTTAGACGCTGTACCTGGTCTGACCAGGTGCAGGGGAGTGAACTTTAAGAGTCTTTTGTTTGGTGGTTTCGGCGTCAGCAAGGATAAGAACCGGTTTTATCTAGTTTCCTTTGTTAACTACTTTCAACAGAAACTGTCTCTGAGATATGGATTATGTCCATAACTATCGGGCAGTGTACATTGCGAAATATTCGCAATGACCGGAATACTTCGCATAATGAGCTGAACGGAACGGTACTAAACACGATACAGACAGGTGTGTGCAGGGCTAACTAAGCTATGTGTGGCGTTCTAAACCTTTTAACTATATTTCATTTCGTGTAAGTGTGTTATTATGAATTTATGTGTGATAGTATGTCTACTCTTCTGGTCCACATTGTCACACATACTCGGGTATGGAAACTTTATTTGCGCAACTCTGCGAACCAAAATGGCGGCCATACTATCACAAAATGGCGTGTGTGTACCTAGACTTCCACATAAGTATCTCAGCCCATGGGGGACAATTTATCATTGTATATTATGACTTAATCCTAAAGCAAACCCAATTTTAAGGGATAACTGCAAATATTACGTATCCCTAAATGTATCACAGTTCCAGAATTCAGATATATCTTTTCTATTCCTGTCAGCAGCCTCAGATACCATAGGTTTCTACGGAGGATGCAATGCTACCAGATTGACCAAATTCCAGAATGCAGAGCATTCCAGAGATTGGCCCCACAGATATTGAAGATAGCAGTGGCCCATTGTAACCTATGGGCTACCCATCATGGATGTAGGTCCGGAGGGTTACCCCAGGACTCTTTGCTGGAGATGGCCACAGCATAAGGGGTGGAGTCCTTGTTTCTGCGGGTCCACAGTAATACCATTGGCCCGGTATAATCACATATTGCAATGTGATCCTGGGTGCTAATAGTAGTGTCAACAAAAGACAAGTGTGTGGTATCACATATTCAGTACACCTTCTATATATCAAATAGATTTCACAGTGCATTCGCAACATACCCACCCAACAATAGTACTTCATTCGCCAAAATGCTATTAATTATGTATACAATAGAAAAACATAAGTGTATTTCGCTATTACTTTGCGTTTAATTAATGCTGAGAGTCTGTCACCCCCGTGGTGAGGTTCAGGTCGATGGGTTTCCCATCAAGTGCTGCTTTAGATTTAATGGCATAGTGATAAAGTGCCATCCTTTCGTAAAGAGTCTGATGTCATGCCCACATCTTATAAACCACATGGGCAGATAATGATGTATATAACAAAGCGCAAATGTGATATTGTAGCATTTGTCAGAGTGCAGATGATGAAAGCATTGACCGGTAAGTAGACATCCGCATGTGACGCAGGGCAGTCAGTGGTGACACCCTGGCTTCTTAGAAGCAATGTTTTTCAAACTATAATCTGTTATATCCAAATGGACCAAAATGTCCCTCAGGTTCCGCCCTCGCTTATAGAGGTTTGTGAAGGGATGGTAAATCTTTTTTAAATCCAAATGATAGGCCATAATGCTCTACTTGCTTTTGAAATCACTGTGCTCCATGATTTGTAATTCATAGTCCATGCAGGGCTGCAATCAGAAATTGTGGGGCCCAGGACTGACAAAATAGGAAGCCCCCCCCCCCCCCATTGTTAAAATTGCCTTAAACGACTGCCTTTAACAATTGCCTTTAACGATGCCCGTTGTGTTGCCGCTGTTCCTTTATGCTGCCAATGCTGAACAGCCATCCTGCCACCGCTAAAGGCCCCCATACATTAGGCCGACTTGTCCTAAAGGTCCATACACAATAGGCGATTTTCAGCTAAAAATCGCTCATTTTGGCGGTTTTGAACGATTTTCAGCTGAAAATTGGCTAATGTGTATGGGCCAGCCGATGGCAGATTAGTGATGATGCGTGCTCCCTCATCATCACTAACGAGGTCCCACGTCGGCTGGCTTTACCGATCAGTTTCTCAGCCATTATCGCTGTGTGCGTACGCACGGCGCTGCCGGGCTGAGAGATGACACACTTTCAGCCAGGTGACCGCCCCGTCGACACTGTGCACACTGCACAGAAAGAAGAGACAGCCAGGTTGACCTCCTACTCCCTCCATGCTCCCTCCCCCTGCTCCGCTCTGTCACACTGCCTGGAGCAGGAGAACAGCAGCAGCATATGCCAACCCGCCCACCCACAGGAAGCAGTGCCAAAGTTAACATCAACACACTATACAGTGAGTAGCCAATGCCACTGCACGAATGTGACACACAGACTGCCCACAATATATACATTGCTGCCCACCAATATATATATATTTTATATGCCCACTGCCCAGCAATATATATATATATTTTTATATGCCCACTGCCCACCAATGTATATATTTTTATATGCCCATCAATGTATATATTTTTCTATGCCCACTGCCCAGCAATGTACCGTATATACTCGAGTATAAATTGGCCCGAATATAAGCCGAGGCACCTAATTTTACAACAAAAAACTGGGAAAACTTATTGACTCAAGTGGGACCCTCACTCGAGTATAAGCCGAGGGGGGCTTCTTCAGCATAAAAATTGTTCTGAAAAAGTAGGCTTATACTCGAGTATATATGGGTATATATTTTTATATGCCCACTACCCAGCAATGTATATATTTTATATGCCCACTGCCCACCAACATTTATATATTTATATGCACTGCCACCAATGTATATTTATTTAACCCCTTCCCGACATTTGACGTACATTTACGTCATGGTCGGGAAGCACTTCCCGACACATGGCGTAAATGTACGTCATGGATTTAAACTGTCACCGCGTCTATAGACGCGGTGACAGTTTCAACATGTCTGCTGTCCCTGACAGCAGACATGTCCGTGCATGCCCAGGGGGGGCTGCGATGCCGCCCCCCCGTCGGCGATCGCTGTGATTGGCTGTTCAGTGTGAACAGCCATTCACAGCGTTTTCCTGTGTCACCGGCGAATAACGTTCGCCGGTGACACGGGATCAGAGGTGATTGGTGCTGTAAAGTACAGCACCAATCACCGCGGGGTGTAAGGGTGACACTGGTGTCACCCCACCTCACCCCGCCCGCCCCCAAAGGCCGTGATTGGTCCGTCGGACCGACGGACCAATCACAGCCAAGGAGGGGGATTTAAACTAACGGTGACTGCACTGCAGACGCCATTCCGGTCTGGAATAGCGTGCAGTGCGGTCACCGTACCCCCCTGCCGCCATACTGACCAGAACCTTGCTCCATACTTACCTGATCGCTGCTTCATCACTGCTTCCTGGATCCTGTTGCTACTTGTGCCTTCCTGTGCTGTGAAATTGTGCTGCTGCAGTGTAATAGCTAGATAGAGAGATAGATAGAGAGATAGAGAGAGATAGAGAGAGATAGAGAGAGATAGAGAGATAGAGAGAGATAGAGAGAGATAGAGAGAGATAGAGAGAGATAGAGAGAGAGATAGTGTCAGAGAGTGCTATATTTTGTGCTGCTGCAGTGTGATATAGTTATAGATAGAGAGAGAGAGATAGAGAGAGAGAGATAGATAGAGAGGCCTAGTGACAGAGTGCTATATTTTGTGCTGCTGCAGTGTGATAGTTATAGAGAGATAGAGAGAGATAGAGAGAGAGAGATAGAGGCCCTTATTCTGATTCGGTCGGTACGGCCCGCGTGCGGCCGTACCGCCGATGTTTGGACTCTGCACATGCGCAGAGGTCAATCTGCGCATGTGCAGCCCCCTTCGCCGCAGACGTATTTCGTCCGCCGCAAAGGGGGCGTATAGGGGCGTGAGAGGCTTCATGCCCTCATTTCCCTATGTGTACTCCCCGCGTTTCATGGGCGTTCCCATGCAAACGCGGGGCGTATGCATGGTAATGAGGGCATGACGCCCTCATTACCATGACATGGGGGCGGAAAGCTGACGTCGCCGGATGTCAGCTTTCAGCCCCCATACAAGCTACCACACGGACGATTGTCCGTGTGGTCTTAGCTTGCGGGAGCTGCCGCGGCGTGCGGGCCTGCCTTCGATGGTCGACGACCATCGAATGCAGGGGGCAGCTCCCACCATGGTGGAGGCGTAGCCTCCACCATTTTAATGCGGATCGCCAGCCGTCCGTGTACGGACGGCCGTGGCGATCCGTCTGGTGGGCGGCCCTTGGTTTGTGCGGTCGGAGCCCCGTGTGCGGCTCTGACCGCACCAACCAGAATAAGGGCCAGAGAGAGATAGTGACAGATTGTGCTATATATTTTTTATATAACTGACTGCTGCCCCCTCCTTTTGTGCTGATCAGTATAAATTAACTGATCAGCAACTTTTTGGGGGCGCAGGTTTTTTTTTATATATAGATATACCTGTCAGTGCTGCTGCTGCAGTGTCATAGAGTGATAGATAGTGAGAGATAGAGAGATAGAGAGAGATAGTGACAGAGAGTGATAGAGAGTGCTAAATTTTGTGTCTGCTGCCCCCGCCTTTTGTGCTGATCACTATATCTGAGGTGATCAGCAACTTTTTTGGGGGTACAGAGGTTTTTTTTTTTTAATATATACCTGTCAGTTGCACCAAAGGTTGTGCACCTGCTGCACCTCACTGGTAATCAGTGTCGCATCACTGATCACCTTTTTTTTTGTGTGTGTGCTGTGGGGTCTTTTTTTAATTTTTTTTTTACACACACTGTGATTTTGTGGGTGTCCTGTGGCCGCTGTGCGCTGATCAGTGACGTACATCACTGATCATCTTTTTCGGCACAGGGTTGATCTATTTTTTTTTTTTTTGATCAAATTCCTGTTGCCTTTGAGCGCTGTTCAGTGACAGACGTTACTGACCAACATCTGTGCTCAATTTTTGGCGCAGGACCTTTTTTTTTTTTTTTTAACCCCTTAAATTTTTTATTTTTAACCCCTTCATTTTTTTTTTTTTTATTGGTATAAAGTATTTTTTTTTTTTTTCTGCACTACATACACACTACACACTACATACCCCCCGGATTGAAATAAAGTTTGTACCCCCCCCTACACTATACACGTGTTGAAACATTTCACTACCAGTAACACAAAAATAAAAATGGCATCCCAAATGTCCTCCCAAATGTCCTCCCAAATGTCCTCCCAGTCATCCAGGAGAATGTATTCAGTGGAGGAGGCATATGCCATGCTTGCTTCTGACTCTGACACAGCCAGTGATGCAAGCGGGGAATTTGAAGGATTTGCCTTAAGCTCCTCTTCCTCCTCTGGTGATGAGGGACCCCCTCAAAGACGCCCCCGTAGAGCAGCTGAGACCCCCCCCCCAATAATTGATCTCGTATGGACCCCACCACCAGACAATTTTGAGCCCCAGGTTCCTGAGTTTTTGGCCATGCCAGGAATCCAATTTGATTCCACAGGTCTCAGAGAAATTGACTTTTTCAAATTATTTTTCTCTGATGATTTTATAAATTTAATGGTGGACCAAACTAATTTATATGCCCAGCAGTTTATTGCTCAAAACCCCACGTCATCATTTGCTAGGTGGACCCCTGTAGATGCAGTAGAGATGATGACGTTTTGGGGTCTGGTGTTTCATATGGGCATAGTAAAAAAGCCAGAAATTAGGCAATATTGGAGTACAGATGTTCTGTACAGTACTCCATTTTACCGTATGGCCATGACCCGGACTCGATTTGAGACAATTCTTAAATTTATACATTACACCGATAATGCACAGTGCCCACCCAGAGATGATCCCACCTTTGACCGGCTATTCAAAGTCAGGCCGGTCATTGATCATTTCAGTGCCAAATTTGAAGAGGTGTACATCCCTGAAAAATTTATTTGTATCGACGAGTCCCTTATACATTTTAAAGGAAGGGTTAAATTCCGCCAGTACCTTCCCAGTAAGAGGGCAAGGTATGGCATAAAAATGTATAAACTGTGTGAAAGCACCTCAGGGTACACCCACAGGTTTAGGGTTTATGAAGGGAAGGATTCAAGAATTGAACCGCCAGAATGCCCCCCCTCCCTCGTAGGTGTTAGTGGGAAAATTGTCTGGGATTTAGTGCACCCCTTCCTGGATAAAGGTTATCACCTCTATGTGGATAACTTTTACACCAGCATCCCCCTGTTTAAGGCCCTTGGTTCAAGAGGTACAGCAGCTTGCGGTACTGTGCGCAAGAACCAAAGAGGTCTCCCAAAAACGCACATTGCCCAAGTAATGAGAAGGGGTGAAAGCAGGGGAATATGCAACGAAAATATGTTGTTGGTCAAATATAAGGACAAGAGGGATGTCCTTATACTGACAACAATTCACGGAGACAGTACCACCTCCATCCCTGTACGAGGTACCAGTACCCACACCTCCAAACCTAATTGTATCCTGGATTACAATAGGTACATGGGCGGAGTGGATCTTTCAGATCAGGTACTGAAGCCGTACAGTGCCCTGCGGAAAACAAAAATCTGGTACAAGAAGGTGGCCGTGTATATCATCCAGATGGCACTGTATAACGCTTACGTGCTATTCCGTTCTACCGGCCAGAGGGGGACATTTATGCACTTTCAAGAGGAAGTCATAAAGGGCCTAATATTTGGGAACCAGCAGGCAGAGGGCCCCAGTACTTCTAGTACTGGTCCCCGTATTGTACCAGGGCAGCATTTTCCTGATGAAATCCCCTCCACTGGAAAAAAGGGCAGGACACAAAAAAGGTGCAAAGTTTGCTATAAAAAGGGAATAAGAAAGCAAACTATTTTCCAGTGTGACACTTACCCCGACAAACCCGGCCTATGTATAAAGGAGTGTTTTAAAATATACCACACATCTATGGAATATTAGGTTCATAATTTCACCGTGCTTCGGGGGTCTTGCTAATGCCACATAGCACCCACCATTCATTCCACCAGAATCTGAGCCGCAAAATCCAAAAATCACTCCTTCCCTTCTGAGTCCTGCCATGCACCCAACTGGTATTTTTTGGTCACATGTGAGGCATTGCCGTACTTGGGAGAAATTGGGGCACAGATTTTGGGGTGCTTTTTCTCCTTCATTCCTTGTGAAAATGAAAAATTTTGAGCCAGAACTGCATTTTTGTGTAAAAAAATGTAATTTTTCATGTTCACTGCCCACTTGTATCAAAATTGGTGAAACCCCTGGGGGTTTGAAATGTACACTATACCCCTAGATGAATTCACTGAGGGGTGTACTTTGCAAAATGGGGTGACTTGTGGGGGGGTTCCACTGTATTGGTGCAACATAGCACCCACCATTCATTCCACCAAAATCTGTGCTGCAAAATCCAAAAAGCACTCCTTCCCTTCTGAGTCCTGCCATGCACCCAACTGGTACTTTTTGGTCACATGTGAGGCATTGCCGTACTTGGGAGAAATTGGGGCACATATTTTGTGGTGCTTTGTCTCCTTCATACCTTGTGAAAATTAAAAATTTTGAGCCAGAACTGCATTTTAGTGGAAAAAAATGTAATTTTTCATGTTCACTGCCCACTTGTATCAAAATTGGTGAAACCCCTGGGGGTTTGAAATGTACACTATACCCCTAGATGAATTCCCTGAGGGGTGTAGTTTGCAAAATGGGGTCACTTGTGGGGGGGTTCCACTGTATTGGTGCTTTGGGGGTCTTGCTAATGCGACATAGCACCCACCATCATTCCACCAGAATTTGTGCTGCAAAATCCAAATATCACTCCTTCCCTTCTGAGTCCTGCCACTTTTTGGTCACACATGAGGCATTGCCGTACTCGGGAGAAATTGGGGCACAGATTTTGGGGTGCTTTGTCTCCTTCATACCTTCTGAAAATGAAAAATTTTGAGCCAGAACTGCATTTTTGTGTAAAAAAATGTAATTTTTCATTTTCACTGCCCACTTGTATCAAAATTGGTGAAACCCCTGGGGGTTTGAAATGTACACTATACCCCTAGATGAATTCCCTGAGGGGTGTACTTTGCAAAATGGGGTGACTTGTGGGGGGGTTCCACTGTATTGGTGTAACATAGCACCCACCATTCATTCCACCAAAATCTGTGCTGCAAAATCCAAAAATCACTCCTTCCCTTCTGAGTCCTGCCATGCACCCAACTGGTAATTTTTGGTCACATGTGAGGCATTGCCGTACTCGGGAGAAATTGGGGCACAGATTTTGGGGTGCTTTTTCTCCTTCATACCTTCTGAAAATGAAAAATTTTGAGCCAGAACTGCATTTTTGTGTAAAAAAATTTAATTTTTCATGTTCACTGCCCACTTGTATCAAAATTGGTGAAACCCCTGGGGGTTTGAAATGTACACTATACCCCTAGATGAATTCCCTGAGGGGTGTAGTTTGCAAAATGGGGTCACTTGTGGGGGGGTTCCACTGTCTTGGTGCTTGGGGGGTCTTGCTAATGCGACATAGCACCCACCAAAATTCCACCAGAATCTGAGCTGTAAAATCCAAAAATCACTCCTTCCCTTCTGAGTCCTGCCATGCACCCAACTGGTATTTTTTGGTCACATGTGAGGCATTGCCGTACTCGGGAGAAATTGGGGCACAGATTTTGGGGTGCTTTTTCTCCTTCATTCCTTGTGAAAATGAAAAATTTTGAGCCAGAACTGCATTTTTGTGTAAAAAAATGTAATTTTTCATGTTCACTGCCCACTTGTATCAAAATTGGTGAAACCCCTGGGGGTTTGAAATGTACACTATACCCCTAGATGAATTCCCTGAGGGGTGTAGTTTGCAAAATGGGGTCACTTGTGGGGGGGTTCCACTGTCTTGGTGCTTGGGGGGTCTTGCTAATGCGACATAGCACCCACCAAAATTCCACCAGAATCTGAGCTGTAAAATCCAAAAATCACTCCTTCCCTTCTGAGTCCTGCCATGCACCCAACTGGTATTTTTTGGTCACATGTGAGGCATTGCCGTACTCGGGAGAAATTGGGGCACAGATTTTGGGGTGCTTTTTCTCCTTCATTCCTTGTGAAAATGAAAAATTTTGAGCCAGAACTGCATTTTTGTGTAAAAAAATGTAATTTTTCATGTTCACTGCCCACTTGTATCAAAATTGGTGAAACCCCTGGGGGTTTGAAATGTACACTATACCCCTAGATGAATTCCCTGAGGGGTGTACTTTGCAAAATGGGGTGACTTGTGGGGGGGTTCCACTGTATTGGTGCAACATAGCACCCACCATTCATTCCACCAAAATCTGTGCTGCAAAATCCAAAAATCACTCCTTCCCTTCTGAGTCCTGCCATGCACCCAACTGGTATTTTTTGGTCACATGTGAGGCATTGCCGTACTCGGGAGAAATTGGGGCACAGATTTTGGGGTGCTTTTTCTCCTTCATTCCTTGTGAAAATGAAAAATATTGAGCCAGAACTGCATTTTTGTGTAAAAAAATGTAATTTTTCATGTTCACTGCCCACTTGTATCAAAATTGGTGAAACCCCTGGGGGTTTGAAATGTACACTATACCCCTAGATGAATTCCCTGAGGGGTGTAGTTTGCAAAATGGGGTCACTTGTGGGGGGGTTCCACTGTATTGGTGCTTGGGGGGTCTTGCTAATGCGACATAGCACCCACCAAAATTCCACCAGAATCTGAGCTGCAAAATCCAAAAATCACTCCTTCCCTTCTGAGTCCTGCCATGCACCCAACTGGTATTTTTTGGTCACATGTGAGGCATTGCCGTACTCGGGAGAAATTGGGGCACAGATTTTGGGGTGCTTTTTCTCCTTCATTCCTTGTGAAAATGAAAAATATTGAGCCAGAACTGCATTTTTGTGTAAAAAAATGCAATTTTTCATGTTCACTGCCCACTTGTATCAAAATTGGTGAAACCCCTGGGGGTTTGAAATGTACACTATACCCCTAGATGAATTCCCTGAGGGGTGTAGTTTGCAAAATGGGGTGACTTGTGGGGGGTTCCACTGTATTGGTGCAACATAGCACCCACCATTCATTCCACCAAAATCTGTGCTGCAAAATCCAAAAATCACTCCTTCCCTTCTGAGTCCTGCCATGCACCCAACTGGTACTTTTTGGTCACATGTGAGGCATTGCCGTACTCGGGAGAAATTGGGGCACAGATTTTGGGGTGCTTTTTCTCCTTCATACCTTCTGAAAATGAAAAATTTTGAGCCAGAACTGCATTTTTGTGTAAAAAAATGTAATTTTTCATTTTCACTGCCCACTTGTATCAAAATTGGTGAAACCCCTGGGGGTTTAAAATGTACACTATACCCCTAGATGAATTCCCTGAGGGGTGTAGTTTGCAAAATGGGGTCACTTGTGGGGGGGTTCCACTGTATTGGTGCTTGGGGGGTCTTGCTAATGCGACATAGCACCCACCAAAATTCCACCAGAATCTGAGCTGCAAAATCCAAAAATCACTCCTTCCCTTCTGAGTCCTGCCATGCACCCAACTGGTATTTTTTGGTCACATGTGAGGCATTGCCGTACTCGGTAGAAATTGGGGCACAGATTTTGGGGGGCTTTGTCTCCTTCATTCCTTGTGAAAATGAAAAATTTTGAGCCAGAACTGCATTTTTGTGTAAAAAATTTAATTTTTCATTTTCACTGCCCAGTTGGACCACAATTGGTGAAACCCCTGGGGGTTTGAAATGTACACTATACCCCTAGATGAATTCCCTGAGGGGTGTAGTTTGCAAAATGGGGTCACTTGTGGGGGGGTTCCTAAATTTTAGCATCTTATGGTGCCTAGAAACCTACATGGTGCCTAAAAAATAATCTCATAAAAAGGAGGCTCCAAAATCAAGTAGTTGCTCCTTCTATTATGAAGCCTGTGGTTTGGTCAACGTGCACACTAGGGCCACATATAGGATATTTATGAAAACAAAAGAATTGGGGGAATCAATTTTTAGTCACATTTCTCTAGTAAAATGTACTGTGTTCCTTAGAAAAATGTATTAAAATTGCAAATCTGCAAAAAAAATGAAATTTTGAAATTTCACCTACACTTTGTTTTAATTCCTGTGAAACACCTAAAGGGTTAACAAACTTCCAAAATGCTGTTTTGAATACTGTGAGGGGTGCAGTTTTTGAAATGGCATCATTTATGGGGGTGTCTCACATACAAGTCCCTCAAAGTCACATCAGAACTGAACTGGTCCCTAAAAAAATCAGTGTTTGAAATTTTCTTGAAAATTTGAGAATTTGCTATTCATATTGTAAGCCTCCTAGTGTCCAAAAAAATTAAAAGGAAGTTGAAATAATGATGGAAATATAAAGTAGACATATGGTCTATGTTAGTTATTAACTATTTTGAGTGGTAAGATTATTTGTCTCACAAGCAGAAAATTTAACATTTTGCAAATCGCTAAATTTTCCATTTTTTCACGACATTTTGGTATTTTTCACAAAAAAACACAGACTGTATCGACCCAAATTTACCACTAATTTGAAGTACAATGTGTCACGAAAAAACAGTCTCAAAATCACTGGGATAAGTAAAAGCAAAAAAAAGTTATCCCCACTTAAGTGAGACATGTCAGATTTGAAAAAAATGGCTCTGTCAGGAACGCAAAAACTAGCTCTGTCAGGAAGGGGTTAAACACAACTGCCCACCAATGTTTATTAATAATAGGCGGTAACATATACATTGCTGGCCTGTGCCAGTAATCTATACGTTGCTACCTATTATTAATAAACATTGGTGGGCAGTGGTGTTTAAATATACATTGGTAGCAGTGGGCATATAAATATATAAATATTGGTGGGCAGTGGGCATATCAAAATAAAAACATTAGTGGGCATATAAAAATATATACATTGGTGGGCAGTGGGCATATAAAAATATATACATTGATGGGCACTGGCAGTGGATATATAAAAATAAATATATATATTGGTGGGCAGTGGGTGTATAAATATATAAACATTGGTAGACATATAGGGGGACATTTACTAAAGGAAATTTGTAAAAAATAGGTGTATTTGTATCCAGAAATACACTTATTTTTGCCATTTACTATCCCTAAAATACGGCAATTCGTATTCGTATTGATAGCACATCAATTCGACTACGAATTGCCGTATTTTCGGGATAGTAAATGTCAAAAATAAGTGTATTTCTGGATACAAATACACCTATTTTTTACAAATTTCCTTTAGTAAATTTCCCCCATAAATGCAGACCCCCCCCCACACGTATAGTAAGAGTGATTTAACGTTTTAGTACCTTTTCAATCAGCAGTCAGTCACTCATAAGGGCGGGCCGGGGCGGCTGGGCTGTACTGTGCTGCCTGACTCACACACTGGCAGCAGCTCCTCTCTCTCCATGCTGCTTCCTGTGTGTCCTGGCTTGTTCCTGCAGGTGTGCGACTGCCGCAGCTGCAATTAACTCGGAGCTGGGCATGCTAATTCTGAGCCTGCATAAATAATAACCGCTGGACGCGGCGGATGAATGGGCGGGGGGGGGGCATGGGTGCGGCCGGCCGCGGCTCAGCGGTGCAGCAGTATAGAAGGCAAGAAAAGGGACGGGAGTGCTGGGGATAGAGTTGTCCAGGCCCTACCCTCTATAAGAGTGGAGGGGCCCAAGACTCAAGTACCCCCAGAACCCCCCTGTCGGCGGCCCTGAGTCCATGTGAAAACCTTGTTATTGGATGTTTTAGGATTCAAAATATACACCCAACTCTTCGCTATAACTTTCTGTTTACTAATTTCCAGATCCTTGTGCTTATAACCTCCTTTCTCTGAATTTCAAAATAATTTGGTCTAACTAAGATGCTGGGTCAGTTACATCCCTGGTTATTCTGGCCACCTTTAGAACCTGTGAAAAGGGGAGACCTCGTTTAAGTGAAGATGGATGTTGACCAGAAGTAATGTGTTTCTGTCAGTGTCTTTGAAACACTAAAATCTAAGATTTCTGTTTTGATGTGGACCGTATATCTACTCTATAGGAAATAACATCAAATAACTAATTGCAATAATGGCAAGGGATGATCTAGATATTGTGGCTATTACAAAGTACAATGAAAATCATGACTAGACTGGAATATACTTTATTTAGTGAACACCGAATGTGAATAATTGGAGAATGGGTAGCAATGACAAGGTGTTTCTTCATATTGGGGTGATCTACAGACCACCATGTCAGGTAGAGGAACTGGACAAGAAACTATTGCAGGACATCACCAAAATCGCATTAAAAGGAGAGGTAATAATCATGGGAGACTTTAATCTTCCTGATGTAAACTTGGAGTTGTATGTTACTAGTTCAACTAGAAGAAGGAATATTTCAAATTCATTACATGAAGCATTCCTCCAGCAATTTATGAGGGAGCCCACTCACAAAGACGCAATATTAGACCTAATACTTAAAAACGGAGACTGAATACCTGACGTAAAAGTGGGTGAAAACCTGGGATCCAGTAATCATCAAGCAGTATGGTTCAGAATAAAGACATAGACCTACTTATCCCATAAAAAGATTTTAGATTTTAGGAAGGAAATGTTACCAGGGGAGTACCCCAAGGATCTGTACTTCTAGGTAGTCTAGCGGAATGGTCAAGAGCATGGCAATACAATTTAATGCCAAAAAACAATCTTCAAATAAGGAGAAGTATTAGAACAAGGACATGCACTGACACTCGAGGGAGGTAGGATCAGGGGAAATCTGAGGAAAATTACTTCACAGAAAGGGTAGTGGACAAGTGGAAATGCCGCCCATCAGAGGTAGTAGAGTAGAGCAATTTAAAGTAAACATGCATGTGATAGACATGAGGCTATCCTTACAAAAAATAAGGATCAAATAGGGTTTGAGGTAACAATATGGTCAAAAAAATGAGAAGCCTAGATGGGCCAAATGATTCTTATCTGCCGTCAAATTCTATGGTTTTGTATACATAATTAAGAGTATTAATTAGAAAAATACACTGATGTTTGTCTACTGTATACATAATTAAGAGCTTTTTTACATGATCAATGCACTGTGAGATCTAGTTGATATATAGAAGGTGTACTGAATATGTAATACCATGTGCTTGTCTTTTGTTGACACTTGCTCCTATCACGTTTCTACAGCACACGGAGCCCTGAGTAGCATCCTATTAGCCCAATGTCAATGTCATTTTCCCCAATTCCTGCTGTTATTGGGTATTATGCTTTGCATACACAAAGCATAATCCCTGATGAGCACCCGCCTGGACCCACAATAACACAGGTGATCGGGGACTTATTCCTGATACCTTTTTTTCCACCTGATAACACGTCCATTTTCGGTCATCAGTAATTGATGCTAATTGGATACTACAATAATGACCATTATTGAAACAGCATCGGTTCTAACAGGATATCGCAATAGATGGTAAACCAGATCGAGGTCCCGTAAGCAATAAAATTAAGTTGTTTTAATAGTCTGACCCATTGGTGACCCGTTATTCACTAAACCCAGCTCTACAGGCACAGAGAGTGGAGTCAGCTAGAATGTACCTTTTACTGAACTCATTATCCCTCTTATTTTCATAGCTTCGTATAAGGAATTCTACAGTAACCAGGGTATAGAAGGTAAGTGCAATATGGAATCCTAAAGCATTGTGTCCTACTTATCATTTGTCTAGCACCTTCTAGAGCATAATAGCTAGAATCTAATTGCATGATATAGGCTCAACATCTAAAAACTCAAACTTTAGTAAATTTACCTCAAGAAATGCACAAATGCTTAATCACTAAGGGGGTTATTCTAGTTCATTCTTTCTGACAAAATCCTTCTTAGATGGACAAAACCATGTGCACTGCGGGTGGGGCAGATGTAACTTGTGCAGAGAATTAGATTTGGGTGGGGTTTTTCTTCAAAGTGAGATCTATATTGCAGTGTAAAATCATGCAGTCAGTATTTTCCCTGCACAGAAACAAAATAACTCACCCAAATCTAATTCTCTCTGCACATGTTACATCTGCCCCCCTGCAGTGCACATGGTTTTGTCCATCTAAGAAGGATTTTGTCAGAAAGAATGAACTAGAATAAACCCCTAAGTCAAGTTGTATAAACCACTTTCTGGTGTTTGAATAGAGCAGAGGACAGAGGAGTAGTTGAACAGCAGTGACTAAACTCTATTGTGTCATAGGGAAATAAAAATGGGTGTTTTTCTTCCATCCATCAGCGAGGATGGAAGAAAGTAGAACATATTCTATTTCCCCAGATTGATTGGTGTAATTTATGCTAGAAAATCATTTTGGATGAACACAACCACCTGTGGAATGTGTGAGGTCACCATATCAATCACTTGACGACATGTGGTCTGGTTGTTCCGTCTGACTTCAGAAAGACTGTCCCAATCCAATTTCACCATTTTGTGACCAAATTTGACAAATATTTCCACCTGCTTTACCCTGATCACTGTTGAAATCACGTCCAGATTGCACACTGCGATATTGCAGCTAACATTGGCTATCTGGCCTATGGAAAAATATGTATGGTCCTTTAATCAAGCCCAATGCCCAATTATATTGGCTATGTTGGTAAATGCACATTGGCCTGTGATATGTGAGATATGCAGCCATCTTACAGCCACATTAGCAAACCACAATACATATCACAAGTAACCACACGTGCATAAACATACAATTGTGTCCATGATACTGGGCCTAATTCAGTTACACACCATTTCATTCCATTTTTGATTCAATGTCTATTAGATATGGACTATTAGACCTGCTTTGTAGTTTTTCTACTCCTTTTCGATTTTCGCTATTTTCCATTCTATTTTTCATTCGATGTGCATTCGATTGCTATTAAATCAACACTGGCTTCAGGCATTGTGCCTTATTTTGATTCATTCGGTCCTCCGTGCGCTCGCACGGAGGACCGATGTTTAGTGTCTGCGCAGGCGCGTTTCTGCGCATGTCCAGACACAGGGTGAACTTTTGGTAAGCCGGGTGCACGCACCCTACACACCGATGTGGGACGGAGAAGGGCGGGGGCGCTGGGCAGCCCCATTAGCATATGGGAACACTGGGTGTTCCCAGGCTAATGTGGCCGTGACTGACATACGGGGGGTGGGCAGCTGACATCACGGATGTCAGCTGCCCACCCTGTCCTTGCATATGGACTATATAGGTGTGTATGAACTGCGTGCACGGAAGAAATCATTCGATGGTCGGGACCATTGAATGATTTCTCCCTGCCATGCGGGGGGGGGGGGGGGCACGGCGTGCGAGGGGGGGCAGCTGGCACTGCAGGCGGAGGGCAGCCTCTGATGGACTTGCAAGGCTGCGAATTTCGCAGCCTTGTGAGTCAATCAGAATAAGGCCCATTGAATCGAATGCTGCAGTGAACACATCAGATTTGCACTATCTACTATTAGATTTCCACTATATAATCTTGGCTGCTAAGATTATTTTTCTATTCGATTTACACTACACGGGAGTGCGCATTGGAATTGAATCTGCATCGAATGTAGCAGAACCATTCGATGCCCATTCAATTTTCTATTCGATTTTGTTTCTATAAGCAAAATCGAATAGAAAAATAGTGCATATCTCACCGCGTGTATAAGGGTTGTAGTTTTGCGGAAATCATATTGTTTTTTTTTATTTAATTCATTCTTTTAGCTCCCAAAACAGGAAAACAGTTATAGGAACCTATTTCCGAATTGTACCATTAATATGGTTGTATCAAGAGTCAGAATTATTGAAACATAAAGGGACTTTCCTGGGAAAACCAGTGAAGTGGCTGATTCTCTTTCTGTTCTTTCTGTCCAGCTGTGGAAAAAGCAGCAGCTTCAGGCATTCCTGTAGAAGGCGCGCATATCCTGCTGGCCGTCTTTGTTCCGGTTATCATGGTGGCCCTAGTAATCGCAGCAATCTACCTATATTTCTCCAAGTAAGTGAATATATCAGTACAGCCTTCCATGATGGGCTCAGTGAGCTGTAAAATGCCTCTTCCTATGTAGTTATTCCTCTCCATTCTCTTTGT
The DNA here is from genome assembly GCF_055691185.1 of Crinia signifera. Lineage (NCBI taxonomy): Eukaryota > Metazoa > Chordata > Amphibia > Anura > Myobatrachidae > Crinia > Crinia signifera. The sequence goes on from NC_139218.1 coordinate 71,025,123, forward strand.
ACAGGCTACAAGGAAAAGCTCTTCTTCGCCTGCCGCTTTCTCCATCACCCCCCTATGATCAAGTCACAGTGGAATCTGCATTTGACAATCCCACATTTGAGACAGGGGTGAGTAAACAATAGCCATACTTATTTACAAGAGAATTTCGTGAGTGGGGTAATCCACAATGGAGGCATTGACCAGATTGTCCAGTGATAATCTGGGACACAGCTGTAGGGTAAAGGAGAAATCTCATCTAATTTGACTAATTATTGCCTTTATAACTGGATGATGCCTTCTGAATCAGCCAGCTTTACTACACTGCATTTATGTCTGACTGTTGTTCTAGCAGCAAACGGACCCTTGAGCAAGCTGAAGATAGAATACAGTGCTACATTGGCCAGCCACAGATTAAGGGGTGTACTAAATTTTGGATTGACATAGGGCAGTATTCAATGAGAAAAGTTCTCCGTGTTTTGTGGAGAATTTGTGCTTTTTTCGCCTTGGACGGAGCATTTTGCTCTCCAAAAGCGAGCAACCCTATTCAATGTGAAATGTTCTCCGTCTTTCTAAGTGATTTTCGCCGTCTCTCTCCGTGTAGAAATTCTCCATCTTTTGATGGAGAGCTGGAATGTGAACTTTTAATCTAAAAGGGTTTTGTATTTAATTTTGGTGTCAAAAAATCAGGAATTTTTTTCTGTGAAGGGGCATGTGATTTTTATTCATGTGCTTATAGCACATGAATATATATTTAATTTAAAAAAATATATTTTTTTTAATTTTTTTTACACAGTGCAGCCAGCAGGGGGCCGGAGCGCTCGAGCCGCTCATTAGATATTCATATATTCACTGCACCCGTATGCACGTTCGGGTGCAGTGAATACTGGTCCCCCGCTGGCTATAGGGGGGGGCAGCCTGTGCTGCCTGGGTCCCAGGGGGGCCCCCTACCCTCACATATGTTCTGTGGCATCCAGGGAGACTTTAATCTCCCTGGATGCCACGTCCCACGGCTCCCTGTCAGCTCCCTGCCGCGGACGCTCGTCCGCTGCAGGGGTTAAGACTCGCCGCGAGTGGCGGCGAGTCTTAAAAACGTTGAATAGTGGGAGCAGGAGTGGCAGCGAGCCCTCCGGAACACGGAGAGTGCATGGAGAGCAAAATAAAACGCTCTCCATGCACGGAGAACTCCGTCATTGAATACTGCCCATAAAGTGGATGGAGATAAAGGGCCTTATTCAGACCTGTAAGCAGGTGAACCATGCTGCACTGCAGGTGGGGAAGATGTAACATGTGCAGAGAGAGTTAGATTTGGGTGGGATATGTTCAAACTAAAACCTAAATTGCAGTGTAAGAATAAAGTAGCCAGTATTTACCCTGCACAGAAACAAAATAACTCATCCAAATCTAACTCTCTCTGCAGGCTCAAATCCTTACCCGCCGGCACTGCCAATCCGGCGTCCGTTGGGAGAATAGGGATTTTAAGCATGTTAAAAAGTCCTGATTCCGCAATCCCAGCCGGGATTGTGGGATCGGGATATTTACACGTTTACCAGCCCGGATCCCCAACGCGACCACCAGACGTTAGGGAGATTGACCCAATACACCACTGATGTATCGCTCTGTTTGAAAAGTAAGGAACTGACTAAGAGAAGAATGTCCTGTTGCAGTGCACTATATTTCAAATAAAAATGTACTTTTATTAACAATACATAAAAAAACTGCAAAATATAAAAGACAGACAAAAATGTGCAAAAGATAACTGTCTATTATATTTCACAGTTTTTTAAATTGACAGAAGGTCGACACAGGCAAAATGTTGACATAGACATGGTCGATGCAGAAAACGTTAGTGTCTGGGCAATAGGCTTGCGGGGTCCGGGGATTACGTTAGGGATTCTCTGGAAGTACCCTTATTGTGAGAACTGCCATTGCTGTAACCTGAGAACTGCCTTGCTGTAACTTAAGAAATACAAATCTGTTATCCCGGAATGCTGTCTGCCTGCTGAGAATAAAGAACCAGACTTCATCTTTAACCGGTGTATGTGATTGTCACAAATAAAAATAGATCTTACAGAAACTATTTTGGATTATCATTATTATTTCTAATCCACATTTTTTGTTTGTTCTTTCCTATTACCATTGCAGGACACAAGGGAATATGAAGTGTCCATATAAGAGTAAGATCAACCTCATTCTTGGTGGGAGGAGAAAAAGAGGAGGAAATTACATCTTGTCACTCTCAAGTGTAAGAAGCTTCCGGACTCTTGTTGCTTCCTCATTGGCTGAACTGATTAATTTTACCCCAGGGTCGGCCACAGACAATTTTCAGCAATGGCGCAGCATTGGCCTGCACTGCAGCTCACAACAGACGTCACATTCCCAGCTCTCCTATCCTTCTGTCCGGTTCCCGCTGGTCTTATTGCTCTTAGTTCTACATCCTACTTTCAGCTGAAGCCCTAGATCCTTCCTTCATACCTCAAAAGAAGACTATGTCCAGATGGTTATGTGGTCCCAATGCAACATTTAACTTCAGCACAAAAGGTTAATGGTAATGGCCCAAAAAAATTACATAGATTAGAGGTGTTTAGAAAGGAGCAGGGTCCGTTGCATAAACTTGCATGAACAATACTCATAAAAACACAGAAGAACAAAGAGCCACGAATCCAGAACTACATTAAGAGCAGATATTAGAGAGCAGATAGGAGAACTACTAAGGATTGTGCATTAAAGTGTGATGATGTTTATACTGTATACTGATGCTAGAAAACTCCCAGAAACTACAATACAATGGGATTCACAATGACACATGCACACTTTTATGCCTGATCCCTCATAGCGTGTGTGTTTAGTTACATATGTATATATGAATTTATATATTTGTTTATACGAGGTGCATTGGGGGATTTCATAGAAACGATTCATGTTCACCGAGTCTCAGTGACCTCATTAAATCTTCCATTGGACCGCACAGTCCGTGTGGTTACCAGGGCATAGGGGTACCTGCTTTTTGTACAATGAAGCTCTCGTTGCCCATTTATCTTATGCACTAGACATACTTTGGGCAAAGTGGGATGTTGATTTTGTTCATTTTTGTTACCTGGAGGCCCCAATGAAACAATGTCAACTTTTATGGAAATGTTAAAGTTGTGCTTTAGGGAGAATGCGCACATAAGCCTTCTCTACAGATTATTGACTTTTGGGTACAGCTATTTACATGGCTGCCACTATGGTGACCAGAAGTCCCTGCACTGCTCTGAAGAATCCAGATAAGTAAGTAACATTCTGTTTACAGGTGGATTTTATGCAGCAAATAAAAGCATCGACTCAGAGGACTGTCTACAACATTACCAAGAAGTCAGATATTCTGTACAGGAGTGTTTTATTTGCACGCTGTCCAGAAGAAAATAGTTGCACATAAGGAAAAAATATGTCAAGAAGTTTTATAGGAATATGTCAAGATGTCATACACAAAGCTGCCACATATACAAATACAGGAGAATTCCCTATCTAATGGCCAAATTGGGACATTTAGGGGTAATGTATCAAGCAGAAAGAAGAGTGTAGAGGTGGAGAAGTTTTCTATAGCAACCAATCAGCTTTGAGGTAGCATTTATGAAGTACATTCTATATAATGATAGGCTGGTTAATATGGGCAACTTCTGCACTTGTTCACCTCTTCATTACACTGCTTGATACATCAACCCCTTATTAAATTACAACTAAGGATAATATGTCACATTTTACTTATATACCCCCAGTGCAGATTGCCCTCACGATAGACAGATTTTTAAGGATAAAGCCAATTATGTAGTCACTGTTAATACTCATGTAGGGTTATGATGACCTGGCCTCAGTAAAGTGTTAAATCGTTGTAAATGAGGGTAGAGTTAGAATAAATCACCTTTTATAGGGAGTTCAAAAGTGCTCCACAATTGCGGTGTGCTACAAAAGTCTCCATTCTGGGAATGTGTATTAGGACAATATAATTTACATGTTTAAAAGAGAAGTAATTCTGCGGTATTCAAATGATTTGGTCACCCTGTAGGCGGTGAAAAGAAATGGGAAACGGCACCCATTTTTTGGAGCGCCAATAAGTTTGGCCGGGGTTAGCCGCTATGCTAGACCCGCCTGGAGATCGGGTGCGATATAACATTTGACTTCTCATGGCTACAGAGGAGATCAACAATGGGTGACAGCACTCACTGTGTAGCGACTTTCTAACTCCATGTATACATAATAAAAAGACTCTACATACTTGGATATGGGGTTCTCTTAGTATGATCTGTGCCAGGCTGCCCACACAAAAGGTTAACACTGAGTATTTTTTAAATGAATATAGAACAAGTTTAAAAGTGTTCCGCACTTTCACAGAGTATCAGAGCAGAGCATCTGCTACCCGAACAGTGAGGGCATGTATCAAGCTCTTTACCTATTCATTATGCCAAATTGTATACAGTAATCCACTAACTAGGTTTGCTAGGTTTGCTTCCCTGGCTCATGGACCACCAGTGTCATCCTATAATGATGCAGCTGCCTAGGTCGTAACAGTTTGTCAAGGTTACGGCAGAGGCGGATTGGCCCACTGGCAAACCGGGCCATTTCCCGGTGGGCCGGTCCAGATTTCCCTCTGGCTGGGCCACCGACCGTGCTTCCAGGGCTGGCGTCATCCTATATATGCAAGCAGCCACAGCCTGGTCACAAAGTGCAGCATAGCCCAAAACAAATATGGGCGCCGCATATATGCATATATTAAATGCGCATATGCTGTGGCCATATTTGTTTTGGGCTATGCTGCACCAAGCGTGGTGGTGCGGCGGACCAACCTGAAGCTTGTCCGCCGCACCACCAAGTATGAAATGAGGAGATGTGCCCATCTGGAGGCTTTCACGTGTGAAAAAGATTATTTCATATTCATGTCCTTTAATATATTGATATTTTATTATTCCAGCAACTTGAATTTTACATATACTTAGTAAAAGTAGATCCCGACATTTGCTTATACTTTCAATGACACCCTGATTTTAAAAGGTATTAACTAAATACTAGTACTATCTACCTCTGTACTAACATCTTTTTATACAGTTTTCTGTTTGAGCTTGATACATCCCCTCATAGGGAAACGTAATTGTTAAAGCCTCCCCTATCTCCTCAGTGAGGTTGCTCAAGGGCAAACAATGGTGCCAATGGGGAAGGGTTAGTGAAGACAATCTTACTACATGTATAAATCTATATAATCTGTTTTAGGTTTTGTAATTATGATGAGTGTGGGTAGATTTGCACAGATGGTGTTTGTCCTGCCATATTTATGGATCGATTTATCCTTGTAGTAAGTGTGTCGTGTATGTAAAATAGCAATGCAGAATAATGGCGTAAGTAAGTACATTGCTGACTTGCAGCATCTCTATGCATCCTAGACTGGGACTGGCAATCTTAGACTGACAGATGTTCCTACACTACCACTCCCACAGTCACTGGAGAAGAATGGGAAGTGTAGTCATTTGATTACTGGAGGACAGCTAAATGGAAACCCTTGTCCTGACAGACCACCCCTTACATAATATAGCAGAAAGGAACAAAGACGAAACTATTCAAAGAAAGCTAAAACAAGTGCTCATATAAACACTAGTCTACTTCCAACAACCAATTATACATTGATAGAAGCACATAAAAATCGAGACTTTGTATGTTTCCCTAGGAAAATGAGACATTATACAGAAACAAGACATACCCTGTTGTATAAATGGATTTTGTGATGGTTCGCCATTAAATAAATTATTTTTGTTGATTATACATTGTCATTAGTGACTTTATGTTCATTGTCTGTCTTTGTGCATAGATAGTATACTCTACCAATGGACCAAATTAAAATAAAGGGATACCACTCCACCAGCGCTTGATAAATCCCGCAGTACAGAGATACAGTATTCCATTTTTCCTGTTTCAGGTGCGATCGCAGCCTGTCTGTGGAATTCTGGAACTGTCTTTTATTATGTGTTTGAGTGTAAGAACTTGTATTTTCCTCAGTGGTGTATGAGAATCGTGGAACATCGCAAACATATTTACCACGGCACCTGAAGGAGGAAAGGAACCGTTGGAAAAAAGGAAGACCTCGATGCATGAGGGATTTATTAACCCTTTGAGTGCCAAGTGAATTTGTCAAAATAGGTGTGAAAATTGCAAAGCAAACATGTTTATTCATTATATATATATATATATATATATTCATCTTATATAAGAAATATAATCTTATTTTACACAACATGTCGGCACTCAAAGGGTTAAGTGCTGGTAGAGTGGTATCCCTTTATTTATTTTGCTGCATTTACATGGTCTACGTTTGAAGAACCTTTGTGAGGGTTCATAATACACGACTAACTGCGCACTATATATATTCCCTCCCTTTGTGGATTGTAAAGTATTCAAATGGAATTTTACAAATCTGAAGGAATGCAAAAGACTTGGCAATGTCTGAGTACCATACAAATGGTAAAGAGATTCCTGAAAGGAGCATGTACAGTACATGCAAACTGCTGTGCTGGAAAATGTACAGTAATCTCTGAGGGCAGGGGTGTAATAACAGAGTTTAACACAAGACAGTTGTTATTACACTGGCACTCAGTGGTGTAAATTCGTCCCAGTTGCCCGGAGGCAAGATAAATATTGGTGCCCCCCCCCCCACATACACACATACATGCACCAACTTTATATAAATATACTGTATGTATGCATGTGTGTGTGTTTAGAATAAAGAGAATGTGAGGTATCTATGATCCTGCTAGGAGGCGGAGTCAGCCACAGAAGTGATATCAACTGCTTTCCATTAACAGTTTCAAACTCACAGGGGAGGAGAGGTGCCCCCTTGGGAGCAGGAGCCGGGCGGCAGATGACTCGATTGCCTCCCAGAGTTACACCTCTGCTGGCACTACATGTAAGACTTGAAATACGCATAACCAACCATATGCTGAGTTGCATTGGACCGCACCACTGCTATCTGCAAGATTAGTTAACTTCACTGTGAATGTAAAGTAGCACGAGTACTACACTACAGGCCCCATTCAGACCTGTTTGCATGGTTGCAATTGCGCAGCGGCCAGCAATCCGTTAAGGTGCCAACCTGTTAAAGTGTTATCCTGCCTTGTGAATTAATGTCCCTGCTGTGTGAATGGATGTGTACGGCTGTTAATTCATTCGCACCAATGCGAATAAGTTCAAATCCCATCGCAAGCCGCTTACCATCTAATGATTTTTACACTCGGCACAAGTCATTGCATAGCCAGAGAATTAATCGGTGGTGCAATGAAAAACAGCATACCCTTGCTAAAACTGACATCGCAAACACTCCCCTAACAGGCTTTGCCACGCCTAACTATTTCCTAGGCATGCCTGCATTTTACATGTCTCTCCCAGCATTTTTTCTGACATGCCAGCAGTTTTGTTAACACTCCAACTAAATAGTTGGTTCCCACCCCCAGGCGCCTATTTCCTGTCAATCACTGTGCGAACGACCAGGGATCAGAAAATGTTGGAGTTGGGTGGCCCTGTCCTGACACACCCCTGTGCCCTCCTTTGCAAAGTTGTCTTTGTTCTTCGCATGGCCTTTCTAGTAATTGGCCAAATCCCTCTCTGTTGCCTGGCCACACCCCTTACACATGAGTTCTTACCAGTGTATTTCATGGTGGCAGCTTCGTGCCCTAGTATAACTACTCACAACTCAGCATAACTTCCAATTCCTACTACACACCCTGTAAATGCACTACATGAAATAAGTTTATATCTGAACGCCTTATATCCACCCATTCTTCCACCAGTAGAGATCCGACTGTTATGTATGACTTCCAGTTTCCTGTAGGTACTGTATGTGCACACTGATAAAATACTATTGCTAAAATCCCACAGCCAGATACATAATCTGTGCAATTCATGTGTCCCTGATTTAATGGATATTGTAGCAACCCTATGATAAAATAATTGAAGACTCAACCAGTTTTTTATCAACCTCTAAAATTTCAAAATGCTAAATCAGCAAATCCTATAGTGAAATGCTAAGTAGTATGCCAAGCAGAGCTTAATAATAGGGGTTATTCAGACCTCATTGCACAACTGCCAATTCGCAGCACGAGCGATTATCCATAGACTGCGCATGTGTGTGGCTCATGGTGCACTTACACGTGGCCATCCTGCGATAAAATTCTGCTACTTTTTTGTTATTGCCCGTACACAAGTTGATTGACAGAAAGCCGGCGTTTGTGAGTGGTAACGCGCTGTTTTCCAGGAGTGTTAGGGAAAACGCAGGCATGTCCACGTGTTTGTGTGAAAGTCTGACCCCAATCCGACCGCTTCTATCTCAGCCGCTGAGTAAGTCCTGGGCTACGCACAGACTGCACACAGTAGAAAATTCATTTGATGGTAAGCAGTTTGCGAATGGATTTGCAGTTATTCACCGATCCAGCTAATTTTCACAAGCCGAGTTAAGCGATTCGCAGGCTTGCACGGGCGGAATTTCACTGTGCCAGGGGGGTGTATACCTGATCTCGGGGCTCTGCGGTTAAGTAGGTGGTCTGAATAACCACCTACTGTATATGCTTAGACTGGTCCAGAAGGGGGACATGAATGAAGCTTTGATTTGTATTGGACAAATGATGAGTACAGGTGTGTGGCGCACCCTGCTCCCATATACTACCCATCAAAAATAACGGCAAGTAGTTCCCTCATTGGGTGGCACCATATTTCCAATTAAAACTTTGGAATGATGGTATTAAAAGCAAATATTCTGACACTGTGTCAGAGCCTTTGCTATCTCCTGTGCTTGCCCATCTTCACGAATATCAATGGAAGATGGCATAGGCATCTGAAGGGCCTTCTGCGCATTACAATGCCGATCGCATAAGTTCTCATTAATGTGCCTCATAAAGAACTCGTCAGCATATTGCTTCTAGTGACCTAGTGCAAGTTATACAATGATGCAAAGGAGTCCTAGAGTAGGTACATCAGCCAATACTGAGATGTGTAGAATGTGTGTGACAGGAGAAACGTTATATCGCTGTGATACAATAGTAGCTATTTTGGATACGACCACCAAGACTTTAGCAAAAGTTCTGTAATATGAGCAAAAAATCTAATATGATCTCATAGCCCAGGGGTGAGCAGTTATTTCAGCTGGGGGAGCCACTTAACACTTACTGTACATTAAATATTCGAGGGCCGCGCTCCTGAAAAGGGTGTGTGTCAACTCAAATGGGGGGTCCTTGATTGTAGTGGACCACACCATATACCCCTTATACACATTATGCAACACAATAGTAGACCCCTTATACTTGCCTCTTACACATCATACCACACGGAATGTGCAAAAATTGACATGATATAGTCCAGTAGTAAAATAAATATTAAAAAACAGGCCTGTAGCATGACCTTTATTCCTAGGCTAGGTGCTATTTTTTTTTATTACTTGTGTAGTTTCACAGCGCCACTTCCGGGTTCTATGCTCGCCATAAATATCTAAAATAAACTAACTTAACTCCATGCCAACATGGATAGTTCATACCCCCACTATCCATGTTGGCATGGAGTTGATTTTAGATAGCGTGGCGAGCCACCGAGCCCGCAGCGTGGGCGAGCGAAGCAAGCCCCGCAAGGGGACTCAGACCCATGGCGCCAGGCTGGCGCCGTGAAACTACACAAGTACCTTTTTTTTTATTCAAACTAGCGCTGCTGAGGAAATCTAGTTTGCGTCACTGGGGCCAGCCTGGGCGATGTGGGGGCGGAGCCAGTTCTGTTGCTTCCTAAGAAGTAAAAACACTTTCGAAGCAACCAGAAGAACCTGCCCTGTGTATCCCATGAGCCAACACATCACTTGGGTAAGGAGTCACCAGTAGAAGAATTCCATATACCACCCTCTGCAAGAGCACACTCCAAAATCTGCTTCCCAGCATCATTCTCTAGGCACCCTACTAACTGCTTGCTGCAGCCTTCTCATTACAGTAATGCAGGCTTCATATGAACACAAGCATAAATACCAAAGATGCACTTACACAGAACGGACACATCATGTTATCACAGTATTTAATAAAAGTCTGCGAGCAATGGGTTGTCTGTATGCCACATATTGCCTCTACAATTCTTTTTTTTAAATTAGTGGCGCTAAGGAAACTTTGTTTTTGTCATTGGCCGGGATTTCCTTTCTGACGTCAGACCCTGGGCATCGCTGGGGGCATCGCCAAAGTGGGAGAGTGGAGTTTAACTGGTGTGCCACTCTCGCACTGTGGCTGCGCCTCCCAACAACGATGAGCGTCTGATGTCACAAAGGAAATCCTGGCCAGCCAGTTTCCTCAGCGGTGCCACATGCTGTAGCGCAATGACAAGCCGAGTTAGGCCGCTTGTCATTGCTACCTGGTGGGGGGGAAGCGGGCCAGGCAGGATCGGTCTGTGGGCCTGTATTTTGCCCACCTTTATCATAGACTATGATTCAAATGTTTTTCGTTCCGGCAACCACTAGATGGCGCCCAATGGAGCTATTAAAATGTAGCTCAGTGCGGACACCATATGGCTGCCTGCACCGTAATTCATACCTCCTAACATGACCCTGTCTTGGAGGGACACATTGCTCTGCTTCTGCACTTTCCTCTTAATGTATGATTACCTTCATCTGTGTTGAACAGGTTGATTGCTAAGAAAGGAGCTTCACCACAGGTGATGGCAAAAATCCTACATTAAGAGGAAAGTGCAGGAGCAGAGCAATGTGTCCCTCCTGGAGAGGGTCATGTTGGGAGGTATGGTCATTTCAGCTTGCACCCTCTGGGGGTGTGCAGGGGCGACGACATGTCTGCCGGGCCCTGGGGAAATGGAGGAGGCATGGCTACCAGGTGGGGGTGGGGCCTCTGGGATAGGGCATGGCCACATCCCTATGGGAAAAATTAGAGAGATAACAGACTGCTGCTGCATCTTCTCTCTATCCAGCTCAGCACACTGCACTGAGCATCCCTCTCCCCACTACCTGGCTCACTAGAAAAGGGGAGGGGGGAGCGGGCCTCGGGCCCCTCCAGCAGACCCGGGCCCGAATAAAAAGTACCCACTGCCCCCCCCCCCCAATACAATATTTTCAAATACAAGTGTGGGAAATGAAATATGTTTACAAAAAAAATACAATTTAAGGGCTTGGAGAATTTAGAACATTTTCCTCCAACTGCTCATAACTACATTCAGATGATGTTAAAATAATGTGAAGGGAGTGTGAAAACAAAATATCCTTTTCATATTATCATCTATATATACAGTATATGTCTGAGCTGGGGGGGAGGAGCCAGCATGCAGGGAGAGGGGGGGGGGGGGAACAGTCAAAAAGTGTCAGTCAGTAAGGCTGGGGGCCAATAGTTGGAGTCCATTGGAGTTGTTGTAGCCTGCTGTCTCGCTGCAGCACCACGCCTGTCCCAGGCCTAGTGGGGCTGCCGCATTGGGGGGCCATCTGCTTCCCTTCGTCCTCACCTGTGTGTACGTGCATTTCTATAAGCAATGAAGAGGACACTTTGGGCCCGATTCAGATCTCCTCGCTGGGTTGCAAGTTTTTGGAGCCCAACAAACAGGTAAAACGCCGCCTCATTCAAGTGAAATCCCGCCCATGTGCGCGGCTCTGAATGCGTTGACAACAGTGCACACAGGGAGAAATCCAATTGGAATCACTCACAATCGAATGGATCCCCCTTGTCCGCAAGCACCGAGTAAGTCTATACTATTCTGTGAAGGCCGTGGGGAGAAGGAGGACACTGATGACGTCAACAGCCCTTCCTCCCAATGGCCGGGCAACACCAGCTTTTCTGGTGCACTCCCAGAAAACGCTGTGTTACTGCCACCCAAACGCACGCAGGTTGTCAATCACTCTGCATAGGGACATCGAAGGCTAGCCTTCGCTTGATCCATTTGTACAGATGGCTCACACACAGCATACTCTACATATGCTCGGTCGCCTGTCAGGGTGCAAATTCGCAGCCCTGCATGTGGGTCTGAATCGGACACTTTGTGTAGTTGCTGAACAGCTGTAGGTGCAGAATATTTAGGTGCATCAGTGACATCACTTTATCTATCAGCTGTTTTAATTTTCAATGCCATTGTCACTTCTATGCATGTAAAAAACAGAGTGAATTGATCACTATAGATCGCATTAGATCACATTTGTTCAACGCGATAGATAGCTTTGATAAGCAGCAATTTATGCTTACTCTTCAGGAGATGCGATCTGGTATACAGGGCTCCTGTGGTGCCTTCTTCTCCAGTAGATCCTCTGCGAAGCATGGAACAACAGTCAGGTCCATTCTGCTCATGTGCCAATGGTTGGGGCAGTGCGGCTGTAAAGGATTCTGGGAGTTCTGGGAGCAGAGCTAGCAGCAGGTGCTGATCTGAAAGTAGGTAAGCATTGAGCTTCCATACCATTTTCGTACTGATAATATTACACCATACTGAGATGGTAAATCTGAATTTTTCTGGATAAACTGAAAGCAGATAAGTCAGTTCTTCCATGAATCGTACTCACATACAGAACTATGGTGATGCTATTCAGGCATGGAGAGGGTGTGTTGCTGGAGAGGTCAGGAACTTCTCCGTGGTAACCTGCTTTATGAATAGCCCCAGTGGTGCATGCAGGGGGGGTCTGAGTACCCAGAAACCCCCTCCCCAGGAGTCTAAGGGCCTAGGCTGAAAGCTGAGGGTCCCCCATTTCCATGGGTACAAGAATTTTAAAAATCGGCCCTTGGGAACCGGAGATATCTGACTTCAAAGCAGTGGTCCCCATCCAAGCCTGTTAATTGCTCTTCCCAGTCAGATATTTCAAGTTTTGTCTGACGTAGAGTTTTTTGGAGGGTATATTCCAAAAGCTGGGACTCTCCCCCTTTGAGGGACACTAGAAGCTTGTCTCCACTGTTCCCAGAACCAGAGATATCAGCCTTCGAGCAGCTGGTTACTGCTCCAGCTCCACACACCTGGTATGTAGTTTTATATACTCGTTGGCAGATTGCTCTGCCTCCTGAACTCTGATCCCCTAGTCCCAATACCATTTGGTAGGTGGGATTCTCTAGTTTTTCTGAAATCTTTTTCCGGTAACTGGAGATATCTGCAGTCAAGCAAGCTGTCCTCCCACCAGAAAATTATGAATAAGCCCACTCCACTATACACCCTTCCTCTGCGTATTAAACATTCTCTACCAACCTGAAAGTTATGTATCAGGGCCCCTTCATTCTGCCCAATGCCCCCTTCTCCCACCATCTGTGCAGTAAAGGGGTAATTAGTGTAAATTACTGATCCAGGACCTACATGTTGAGCGCTTGATATATTACCCCCTAAAAGACGATGTTTAATTTCACCAAATATGTAATATCCACTTGTGGCCATTAGAGGTCACTTTAAAATTACATGAACAGAATATACTTTCTGCAAGTACAATTAACCTTTTATTTCATGTGAATACTGCTCTGCACCACAGTTAATATGCAGCAGTTTTACCCATAAGGTCTTACATGCTTTAGATTCTAAACATTCACTTCTGAGAACATTAGCTATTATACTGCTGGTTAAAGGTTACATTATAACTGAACAGAATGCTGCAGAAATCTCCCAGGATATAATGGCATTTCCCATTGTACCTATAAATATTACGCACAGCTTCATCTGTTCAGACCAGAAATGTTCAGAGCACAATTCATAATTAATTAAAATGCTTAGATTGATGGAAGAGGTCACCAGAGTTCTATTGGTACCTCGTGACTCTTTTGGTAGATGTCTTTTATATGGTTAGGCATGTTTAGGTCTCTACTGTGTCCCAGCTTTCTAAGAACATAACGGGATATTTAATAGGATGAGAGAATCAGAAAGTGAGAGATTTGGTAAGAAATCTCAATTTTCTTTTAAAGCGGCAATCATTACACAAGTGTAAATGATTGCCGCTTTAAAAAAACGTGATTACTTACAAAATCTCTCACTTTCTGAATCTCTCATTCTATCAAATTTCACCAAACATTTTTCAACATCTGTACAGTACATTTTCTCAGCGTAAGGTACCCCGAATACAAACTGTCTGGCCAGACATAAAAAACCTGGACAGTATAACCCAAACTTATTGCAAAGTTTACCACGAATCCATAATCAGACTGCTAACTAAACCAGCCATTCTAACCAATTAACATACTAATATGACTGTGACTAACCTCAAGGGAAGTGAAATCTTTTGATTTTAACAAATCTGCATACTAAACAGACACAACCGGTTGTGCTAAAATATTTATGTACCTTTTTATTATTTTTCTTATATATATTTGTTTTTTTAATTATATGTATGTTGTATGTGTTTTTCATACTAGTGAGCAAATAAATTGCATGTACTGTTACCCCCTACATTGCGCAGTTCTATTTCCTTTCTTTATGCTATGTATACAGATAGTGCACCATAAAAGGTCAATTAAGTTTCGGTTGTATACTTTACAGTTCATAAAGAAATACACATAGTGATGCAGGTTGGACAAGATGCCTAGACATGCAGCCATGCGCCAAAACGAAAGTACATTCTTAGGCAAAAGCAGAGGGGGTTTCCAGTTGCACGGAAACCTCCCTGCACCTGGCAAGTGGCTCAACGTAAGACAACAATAGCAATGGTATATAATAGGATTCCTAGAGCTCAGGGGCGGATTGGGATAGAAAACCAGCCCGGGTAAATGAGGGATTAAGCCCTAATAGGGACAGGGTCATTTTAAGGGGTGTGGACAGTCAAGGTTGGTAGGATCCTTTCTTATAGGACCTGATTCTTAGTTGGATGCAGTTTTAGCCTTTCTTACACTTTCACAAGTCCTATGCTAGGTGCAGATCATCAGAGCATGGCCTCCAATGTGAGTGATTCAACATCTCTGTACACAACTACTATCAGCAAAAGGCACATACTGCATTAGCTCTGCATCTATTTAGCCTTGGGAAGCACAAAACAATTCTGTAACTCCGTACAAAGAGCAAACACTTTGGCCCCACCAGGAAAAAACACACATATTGGCCCATTTTTGGGTTGGAAGGGGGGCCCCAAGATAAAATCTCAGTTTGGCACCCCTAGTATCTTGGCACTTTTGACTGGTCACTTATATCTGTATGGATCTCTACGGAGTAGTGCTTTGCTCCCTGTAGACATTGCGCCAGGTAGCTCCACTTATTCACATTATGCGAGTTAACGCCCCTTGTACACATTACGTCTGATATAGCACATTACATACATTATGCCAAGTAAAGACGCTTATACACATTGTGCTAGGTAAAGCCTCTTGCAAACATTATGCCTGGTAGAGCCCATAACACACATTAAGCCAGGTAGAGTCACTTATACACATTATGCCAGGTAGAGCCCATAACAGAAATTATACCAGGTACCGTTGTAACTTATACACATTATGCCAGGTAGCATAGCTTATACACCTTATGCCAGGTAGAGCTAATAACACACATTATACCAGGTAGCGTTGCATATACACATTATGCCAGGAAGAGCCTCTTATGCACATTATGCCAGGAAGAGCTGCTTATAGACATTATGCCAGGTAGAGTGGCTTATAGACATTATGCCAGGTAGAGTGGCTTATAGACATTATGCCAGGTAGTGTGGCATATAGATATTATGACAGGTAGCGTCTCTTATAGACATTATGGGCCTTATTCTGGTTGGAGCGGCCGGGCCGTACGCGTACGTCCCGGTGTTTTTCATGATCTGCGCATGTGCAGATACGCTAATGCGCCGGCGCGAACACTCCACAACGCTTACGGCCGGGGTCTCAACGTGCGAAAAAACCTGTACGCGAGTGTACGGGTAATGGGGCGGCATAGGGGCGTGTTGATGGGAGCGGCCGAAATAATGAGGGAAAATGGGCGTAAATATGGGCGTACACGGGGGTGTGCACCAAAAATGAGCGGTGCTACTACCGCACGATCGACTAAGGCACCGTTCATTTCGGACACAAAACAGGCGGCTGCCAGCCGCCATCTCAAACCACCCCTACAGGTACCGCATGCCAGCGTGCGCCTGAGTTTGCTAATTAACGCTGATTACTACTCAAACACATACACCTGAATGTAATAAGCAATGCTGCAGTCTATTAAGTCCAAAGCATGATTCCACTACCTGCAAGCCACACACACAGCACGCAAACACATTGGAAGCTTCTCTTTCTATACTTCTCCACATTTAAACGTTTGTTTAATTTAAGGTAAGAATCTTTTTAAGACCTGCTTATATACGCTAAGGTAGGGATTTGCTAAACAGTTAGACACATTCACTACGTGCTTTCATAGACTTTACACAGTAGCACACTCAATCTACACAAGTCGACATGTGTCAACGTGTTCACTCTAATACAAACATAGGTTTTCTATTTAGGATACAATAACATAAACCACATCTAACACCTACAAAGGATGTTTCAGCAATGTTTGAAGGCCATGACCACTATTTTGCACACAATCTTTGTATAGTACCCAAAATACTGAACTGTACCACTATCTTATCTGCTATGAATTGGATTTGACTACACTCTGGATGTAAGATGCCACCAATCACATTATTGCACTCACATCTCTCTAACAAAGGATTCCTACATCTGCTTATGACACTGTCAAATCATATATATTTAAAAAGTTATGCATGTTTGTTCACAAGCTATTTTATCATGTTTGGCCCATTCACACATCTTTTTTTAGGGAGGACACATATGCATTCCTACACAAATGTACCTTTTCACCCTTGTTTGTCTGCCTCACCCACTCCATGAGGAAAGCATTGTTCTGGACCTGCTTTTACCTACTACTGTAGGAGCTACCTCACCTGCACACAAACTGCTTTCTCACCTATTAAGTTGCTCTGCACATGTGCTGACACAAACTAATTAGCTGGGAAAAGTTGGATAGGAACATGGGAATGGCCATGGAGAGGGTTACACATGGGAAACTTCTACCACACTTCATCAAATGTTCAAAAATACCCTGGTCAGTAAGTACACATAAATCTAGTATTTGTTTCACACAAGAAATTACACAGACCACAATTTTGATTTAATTTGGAAAAGAAATTTATTTGCTGTTCAGCATCACAGCTTATTTCACACTTTAATGTAAGAAATCAAATAAACAAATAAAATAGACACAAAAATAAAAAAACTGCCAGAACAAGAGGTTGCATATCTCCAAACATGTGTTACCCTGCAAATGCAATGGTGAAAGAAATGGGGACACCAGAATACGTACTGCAACAACCAGGGTGAATACTAAGCAAGATACACACCACCAAAAAAATATATCCTGCATTTGTATAGGTCAAAATACGAACTTTCATGCCCATGGCACGCAAATGGATCGATGGCCAACTCAGGAAGCGGATGTCCAGTGCAATTTAAACCTTTGGCCTCCAACCACAGAGGAAGTGAACCAGGTCTCATTTGGGCCCTTTTTTGCCCCTTTTAGATGGGGCCTTGGGGACAGGGGCCTTTGGCTCAGCTGGCTTTCGGCGTCTTCCCCTAGTCGACACAGGAGGGTCAGCAGAGGTGGAAGGTTGGGGAGCAGCTTGGGGTGGGGCAGCAGATGGGGGATTGTCCCTTAGGGACCTGGCGGTGGACAGCTGCTCCGCAAGAAGTTCATTCTGGCGGCTGAGGTGTTGGCCAATGCTTACTATGCCAGCCGCCAGAGTTTCATTAATGCGGTTCAAGGCCTCAACCTGCAGCTTGTTTGTGGCCTTCCACTCCGCCAGAAAATCCGCCACCTGCTGCTGACGGATCGCAGCATCCACCCCTTGCTGCTCGATCCTCTCCAGCGTCACCAACACGCTCTCATCCCATGTCTCCTGTGGCTGGGGCTGGGGGCGACGTCTTGGTGGAGGCTGGACCACTTGCTCCACCTGTGGCTCTGCAGAGGAAGATGCTGCCGGTACATCCGGGGTTTCTGCTTCTGCTAGGATAAGAATTGAAAACAATGTCACCATCACATACGCAATAAAAAATATCTTTCTAAATACAATGCATTACTGTGACTTACCATCAAAAGCAGCAGCAAAGACCTCCGCCGGGAGCTCACTGTCCATATTGGAGATCCCCCTGATCTCCCCCACATCAATCACGTCCATGGAGTCCAGCTCCAGGGGGGTATACTCCAAATGGTCAGGCATAGGACCTCTCCCGGTGGACATGCTGTGGTTGTACCGGTCAGTCATCTTCCTCTTCAGTGTACTTTTGAAGTCAGTCCACCTACAAGTTTAAAAATACAAATATCACCATGAGATATGTGCACCACTGTGCTACGTGTAGGGTTACCACCTAGACCCTTAAATTCCGGACACATGTTAATTACACAGGTTCTGTGGCAGTTTAAAATTAGGTGAAGTGGAGTCTTGAAGTCAGCCAGCCACAGAACCTGTGTAATTAATATGTGTCCGGAATTAAAGGGACTATGTGGTACCCCTAGCTACGTGACATTTCCTAGTGTGGGTGCTCTTATGTTTTTTTGCCATATGTGTCCCACACACACATTCATGTCTAAATTAGGAGGCATTTCAGTGTCTCATCTCATTCATTAGGCCACTAAATGCACATACATACATCACTTTGCAGAAATGACATCATCCATGGCCAAATTAGGCACCTCCACCTGGTGTGAAACTACACATTCCACCATAGCTTGACAATGTGGTTATTATGGAGTAATTTAACTATGGAATGGCATACTGGGATGTGTAGTTTTTCACCAGCTACATGTGCACAGTTTGGTCATTCTTGTTTCAGTAGCATCATATGGAACACGTTACAACAACTCTTTCAAAAACACACTTTCTCTTGTCCCATCACATACTTCACATGAGCAGAACTGTGCCCATAACCTCACATCACAACAATGGTGCATGTTTCATATATCAATGTGGGTTATTAGACATGGTTGTGTTCACATGTGACATTGAAGTGTAGCACTATCTACAAACACACCTTTCTATTAGTCTCAAAACATACATGTAACATATGTACACACATATGACATCAGGGGGACAAAGACCAGGGCAATTTTTCAGCAGTCTCCAGCAGGAACTGAGGCCCTTATTCTAGTTCACTCTTTCTGCCCAAATATTTCTTTGATGGACAAAACCATGTGCACTGCAGGTGAGGCAGGTGTAAAACCCCACCCAAATCTGATTATCTCTGCACAAGTAACACCTGCCTCACCTGCAGTGCACATGGTTTTGTCCATCTAAGAAATATTTGGGCAGAAAGAGTGAACTAGAATAAGGGCCTCAGTTCCTGCTGGAGACTGCTGAAAAATTGCCCTGACAAACACACTAACCTTTTCTTCACCGCGTCCCAATTTCTGACCACTGGTGCCACCTGGTTCACTTCCTCTGTGATCTTCTCCCAAAGGTTTCTCCTTGCACTGGCACCCGGCTTCCTGGTTGCCAATTCAATCCATTCGCGTGCCCTGGGCACTAGAATTCGCATTTCGGCCTCTACAAATGCAGGGTTTCTCTTTCTGGTGGTGGTATCCTGCTCAGTCATCACCCTAGATGTTGCAGCACGTTTTCTGGTGGCCCCAGTTCTCTCACCATGCACCTGCTGGGTCACACCTGTTTGGAGAGATGCAACCTCTTGTTCTGGCTGGTTGCTTGGCCCTTGTGGAGCTGGTGGAGGTTCAACAGGGCCTGTTACTGAGGGGCCCGCTTGATCTTGCAGGCTACTCCTCTCTTTTTCCTTGAAAAAGGGCTTACCCTAGAGCCCGAAACGCGTTGGTGAGAGGACTGGACCCACAGCATAGGTGAGACCCTTTACCAATTTTTTTCATCTGGTAGACCTCCTCCCAGTATCCGGATACAGGGAGTGAGTTGCTTTTGGGCTCACCTGAGACTGTGTGTATTTTAATTGGATTTCTCTGTATGTTTTTACTTGTATACGTCCTGGAATAAACTATCTTCTGTTTGCTACGGCGATATCTGAGCCTTATTGCAAAGGGATTACTGGACGTGGACATACTAAAGATACCTTTCCATAAACATAGGGCCTCACTTTGAGGTGAGTGTGTCTCCTAATGATTACATGCTGAGTGAAGTTGATGCGATTTTTTGTTGAGAGAACAATAGGACAAAGATACCTTTACATGAACATAGGGCCTGTGTATAAGGTCAGTAATCTATTTACCTTCTGTTGTTCGCTGAGAGTACCAGTATTTTCCTGGCAAGGACAAAAGAAACCTCTACGGGCACATAGGGACCTTTCCTAAGGTCAGTAGGTGCCCTTAAGACGTTGCATAAACTAGGAAAACCAGGAGGAATAGAATCCAGCAAGTCAAGGCATACTGTTAAAAATTCTGCTGAGTAGCGCCGAAGTGTATATTTATCTTTGCCTTTTGCACATGATCAATCACCTGTATATGCACATACACAGGTTGGGGAGCATTGTGGGCTACATCGTGAAATGTGTGCACCTGTCATTCCAATGATGAGTGTTGTCAGCTGGTATCTGTTGGAGTTCGTGTATGCCTTGTGAGTCACATTTCAAAACATCACGTTACAATGCTTTCCTTACATATGTAATGTGTATGACATTGTCATACAGCAACATGTCGCATTGTGGCCCTTTAAGCAGCGTAGTTATGACTAGAGGGTTGCGTGTATTATTTTCCGCACACTGTAAATACAGCACTCCTCTCCATGGATATCGGTGTATCGTGCCCCCTTTAAGCAGCGTAGTTATAAGTAGAGGGTTGCGTGTATTATTTTCCGCACACTGTAAATACAGTACTTCTCTCTTCATTGAATGCATGCTGTTGGTTGTGGTGTGTGTATATCGGAACGGTCCGCGTAAGTTTCTATTCGCATCCAGTTTGTTAATGTAAGAGGGATTAATAAAGTTAATACCAAACAAACAATTTTTTCGACCAATCAGCAAGCACCAAAAGTGATATATGTACCTGCAATTAATAACTGCGCCATTGCCACTATGACTTCTAATCGAGCTAGGTCCTTTTCCACCCCTGAGCTGTTGGCCCTGGTCGACGTTATGGACCGTCACCTGGGGCCCAGGGGCCCATATGTTAGTAATGCGGACAAGCGGCGGGCGTATACTGCTGCCCGCCGCCTGATCTTCTCGACGACCGGCGTCCGCAGAAGCCTGGGGCAGGTTGAGCGGCGCTGGTCAGACCTGCGCCGGCGGCAGCCAGTGTTTCTCAGTAGCCTTCGCCGCCATATTGCCCGATGTAAGTTTTGATTACTAGTATGTTTTTTAGCAATGTTTTGTGTACTTTTTATAAATATGTTCCTGAGTATGGGGGTGTATATGGGGGTGTATATGGGGGGTATATGGGGTGTATATGGGGGTATATGGGGTGTATATGGGGGTATATGGGGGTGTATATGGGTGTATATGGGGGGTATATGGGGGGGATATGGGGTGTATATGGGGGGTATATGGGGTGTATATGGGGGGTATATGGGGTGTATATGGGGGGTATATGGGTGTATATGGGGGGTATATGGGGGGTATAGGGGGGTATATGGGGGTGTATATGGGTGTATATGGGGGGTATATGGGGGGGATATGGGGTGTATATGGGGGGTATATGGGGTGTATATGGGGGGTATATGGGGTGTATATGGGGGGTATATGGGTGTATATGGGGTGTATATGGGTGTATAGGGGGTGTATAGGGGGGGGTTTAAGTAGTTGCTCAGTTTTTGGGTGTAGGATATCAATTAGTTTGCATGATAAATGTCTGAAATATCACAGCAATGATAATTTTGAAGGTTATGAGCATGACTAATGTGAATTTTTCTTTCCCCCTTTTTTATGAAACCCAATCTTCGATTTCTATGCCATCAACATGAACATTTCAGCACGGGCAAGAGCCGCCAGAGAAGCCCGGGAGCAGGCACGCCGGGACCAGGCAGCCCAGGAGCAGCCGGAAGAGGAGGAGGAGGAAGAGGAGGAGGAGGAAGAGGAAGAGGAAGAGGAGGAGGAGGAAGAGGAGGAGGAGGAAGAGGAGGAGGAGGAGGAGAAGAAAGAGGAGGAGGAAGAGGAGGAGGAGGAAGAAGAGGAGGAGGAAGAAGAGGAGGAGGAAGAAGAGGAGGAGGAAGAAGAGGAGACACTGGGTGCAGCTTGGACCCACACAATTTCCCCATCCCCTTCCCCCTCCACAACCCCCACCCCCACCACCTCCCCAACCCCCACCCCCTCCCCAACCCCCACCCCCTCCCCCTCCCCAACACTGGAGACACTGGGTGCAGCTTGGACCCACACAATTTCCCCATCCCCTTCCCCCTCCACAACCCCCACCACCTCCACAACCCCCACCCCCTCCCCAACCCCCACCCCCCCCCTCCCCACCCCATTTCCAACCCCCCTACACCTCTCCACCACCCACCCCCAAACCTCTCCACTCCCCACTCACACCCACTACCTCGGTCCAAACTCCAGGACCATCCCCCTTGCTCCTGACCCCCCCAACCACTGCACAGCCAACCAGCGGCGACCAGGATGGCTCAAGTAGCCGTAAGTAAATAATGTGTCTAATGTTGACCTACACATTTCTACACATAAACAATCACAACAACCACATATGTGTATCCAACATCAACATTAGTTGCAACATATCACTGCAGGCCGACCATGAGGTGTGTCCTGTCCTTCTCCAGGAACAAGGCTCCCCTTGGTGGTTTTTTTGAGTGTGGCCATGCCTCACCCCTTGAATAATTGACATAACAGTACATCCAATGAGATATCCGACATTAGTGGTGTGGTAGTTATGTGGCTCCAGATGTTGGGTAACTCCAGTTCCCAGCATGATGTGCAACACAGGGCCGGATTATAATGGAGGCGCAAGGGGTCAGTGCCCCTGGGCCCCCCTCTAGCTAGGGGCCCCCTGTGGTTGTCATGTATTTTTTAAAAATAAAATGTTTAAGTTATGTTTTGTTTTTTTTAGCTAAATGTTTTGTGCATGGGTGGGGTAGTGCTGCAGCTTCACCTATCTGCCAATGTGACAATGATTTATGGTGCTGAGCATCGGGAGCCAAGGCACACTGATTGCACAAGTGTGCAGTGCATTTCTGGGAGTTGACTAAGTCCCATGACACTTTGCACCAGAGGACAGAGGCTGAGAAGTTTGTGCTGAGCTCTGATTGGTGGAGCTCATTACATGCTTCTCAGGTCCATGGAGAACAGCAGCAGCAGCTTAGTCATAGGAGGGTTTTTAATCAGAGGCAGCACTAGGACTGTGAGGTCTCCTCCAGAGTAAGGGGCAGAGGGACAAACACAGGCTTTTCATGTGGTGTGTGTATATATATATATATATATATATATATATATATATCCCCTGCAGGTAACCATTGACCAAGTTTATTCTGCCTTTACTCTGTGTTTTGACAGTATAATATTCGCCCATGCAGTGTGCGGCCAGTAATGACAAGTGCAAGGGGGCCCCCCGCTCTAAAGTACCCCGGGCCCCCCAAAGGCTTAATCTGCCACTGGTGCAACTTAAATGTAGAGATTGTTTTGGTAATAGTGTGTGAGGCCATGCGGATGCATGCTTTACAAACATAGCTGTAGGCCTATAATTTGTACAGCAATGTCCTAAATTTAAAATACTAAGGAGTGCTTAAGCCACAACAATGTCATAACCCTTAAATAGCACAGGCTAATTGTGAGGTTAGAGGACAGTCCCCCAAAACCAAAGTACCAATTGGGATACAGCATACATTCATTGATGAAGGAGTAATTGAATTAATGTTATTTACTATGTACAGTATGTGTGTGTTAACATATTATTTTTTAGTACTGTGTTTACAGCAGACCCATCTTCAATGTAGTTTACAAATGTATGTGGCCTTCACACATAACTCTGAACTTTTTATTATGTACAAATACAACAAACTTTTGTGTATGTTATATATTAATTTTTTTTTTTTTATCCCTTCACTACAGACACTGAACAGCAGCAGGAGGAGGTGGCAGCCCTAATGAGGGAGATACTACTTACCCTCCTGTACCTCCAGATACTTTTTGGACTGTTGGAGGCCCGGATTTAATTTTGTTTTATCCCCCCCCCCCCCCTTATTATTTTTGCCCAAAATAAACGTTTATGTACAGTTCGAAATTGCCTGTGTTTTTACTAATAAATATGTTAGAGGGCTTGTAAGGGTAGGTACATACAGATGTGTACTGTACGTTATACTTGTAATTTGAGGTGAGGGGTAATGATTGATGTGTGAATGTGTGTGTTTTTGAGTAAAATAACACATAGTGAAAATGCATGCATGTTTAATGTTGTTAGATTAAAACATCACACATAACATCAGGGTAGGTATACATGTTACACATTGTGGACAAAGTAATTATGGACATAATTTAGTACATATACAGAAACACCAACATAACTTGATGTAAAAGTAACAGCAATATGGGGACACATAGATAGTGATTAAAATGCCACATTAGAACATAACAAATATACATGTAATGAGGGTTAAAATGTAGTTTTATTAGGTCTTTATTAAGGTAGACAATTAAATTAATAGAAAACAATAATTGAATAACATATAGATTAATTAATCAATTGTCAGATTAGTAGTTGAGAGGCAAGATTTGCAGGTCCATATATGTGAAGGGTATGGCAGCGTACACGGACGTACGCTCACTCTCACGAGCGGTGACATAACCTGTGTTTTCCATTGAAAACAATAGGGACCCGTCCGTGCAAGCTGGCGTACGCTCAGATCTCCGCAAGAAGTCGGTGGGAAGACGGACGAAAGACGTCCGTAAACGGCGGCGTACGCTCAGTTGTACGCCTGTTGTCGGAGTGCAAGGGCTGGCCCGTCCGCGTATGTTGCCGTACGCTCATTTGTACGCCACTCCCCTTCTACGTTATTTCTGCCCGTACGTAAGCGGCTGATTTGTGGGTGGACCTAACCCTAACGGCCGCGTACGGCTAGCGTACGTTAATAGTGAACGTACGCACGTTTGGCCGCTCCGATCAGAATAACCTCCTATGTCAGGTAGCGTCATTTATACACATTATGCCAGGTACTGTAACTTTCCTTATAGAAGTTCATCCAATATTTGTTTATTTGATCCTTCAACAAGTTGTTATGGGTAAAACAGCAATAAAGAAACGTCCTGAAATCTGTCCTATTTACAATTCGTATTCCCGACAAAATACGACCGGTGGCAGTCGTATTCTGTCATATTAACAATACGAATATAATTGCATCATATTCATATTCTTAGCAAATTTCCCCAATGTGTGAAAGGAGTATCATTGTGCGACATCCATTTTCTTATTACACAATGCAAGATCACTACAATTATACACCTGGCTTTGTTTCTCTCTTTTCAAAATTGTGTCTCTTTACACCAAATCTAAGAATAAAGATCCATCTTGCTAGACATTAAAATATATAACTTGTAGACCATTTTAAAATATTTGTAATAGAGTAATTTCAGGCCAATGGAAATTAAAGTACATGTTGAATATACCTTATCGAAATATTCATTATCCAAATTATTCAGAAAACCATAGCCTCCATAATGTACTTTTTGTGCTAAAAACCTACTTTTTTGTGCTAAAAACCTACTGGGTACATCTGTAACTGGCACTACTGGGAACACCTGTAACTGGCACTACTGGGGACATGATGTTCAGTGTCTGATATTGTACACAAACTTTTTTTTATGTTTTAAAACCTTATTTCATGCACAAATAAAAGATATTGGTGTGTATTTCATGTGTTTGATGTGTTTATACAACATAAATGCAAGAGACCTCACTCACATATAAACATAGTCCAAAATACGGTAAATGCGTTATCCAAAATTCTTCTGTTCCCAAACATTTTGGATAAGAGATACTCAACCTGTAGTTCTTATTTTAATATTGATTTGTATAATTAGTAATTTAGTCAGGAGTCTGGTACAGTGTTTACAGTAAGTCGTTTTAGTAAGGCTGTCCCTGCTTATTGAAGTAGTGTGTGGGAAGTTTGTTTGCATGATTTTTAGTGCCAGGTCTGGCTGGAAGAAGCAGTCAGGCCACAGAAAAATCAATGTCAGCTTCGGACAGGCTACTGATTGTTCATAAGGCCAGCCATCTCTGCAAGCCAGTGGGGCAACAGAGGGTGGTTCTCCTCTCCACCTGATATCCAAGAACCACAAAGATGACATCAGCTTTGGTTGGATGTTAAAAAGCATATCTAGAGGTATAGCACCCAGTAGGATAGCCACACTGCATTCTGGCCTCTCTGCGGCTTCACTGGCATGTGCAGAGTAAGGAATGAGGGCTGCTGGCCTGCTTTAAATGAAGAGTTTATGAATAGCTGATGATGTGGGCAGTAATTATAGGGCAATAGCGAGCAAGTATTCATTCTGCTATTCTGAATAAAGGCTTTAAAATGAACAGGAACGGAGCCTTCTCAGAGTGCACGCACCATCTTGCACCATCATGCTTAATACTGTAGTTTTTTTATAGATTTTTTCAACAATATTATGCTTGATTTAATAATTGGCAAAAATGTGGAATCACTGATATTTGCAAGTATGGATCCTGATGGATATAGGGTCATCCTCATAGACTTTCCAAGCTCTTTGAATACATTTTCATTTTTAAGTTAAGTTTATTTAATATTGTTTTTATATCATAAACAGAACAGTCATACAACCATGTCAAGGTTAATGATACAGACATAGCCAGCTAGACAGAAGGGAGAGCGAAAATGGAAAAATAGATGTCTCAGGCAGTGCCAGACTAAACCCTGTGAAGGTTGCATGCAGTGGCAAATGCAGGATTTTTAGATGGGGGTTTCTAGATGTACTCTAAAGTCTCCCACTTTGCAGCATATTGGAGTAAGTACGGGAGTCTGGGCAGCGGCTGATCTAGATTTTTTTCTAGGGGTGGTGGTTTACTGTTTAATCTCGACCCTCCCCTCCAGCCCTGACTTCTCCCCTTCCCAGCCCTGACTCCTCCCCTTCCCAGTCCGAACTCCTCCATCATAGCTCCTTTGTGGTGTGCTAAAGCAACATTGTGGAGATGGGAACACAGCAATTACAAATAGTAATTGTGTTAATTTCTCAGTGAATAAGTTGCTAATTTATGCAGTTAATGTAGAGGAACACATCCAAGCACAGTTGAATCTCAGGAACAACTGGACATAATAAGTTGTTTCTGGCCTGGCGTGGGCAGCTTGGAAGGCGGCGGGCTATACGACCATACAAAATAAGGAACAACATAAAATCGCTGCTTTCCAGCTTCATAGTAAATAACACCCAACAGTCAGATATGTATCTGACAAATATGTTTTGCATAGATGTAAATTTTTGACAGCACAGACATACAGAAAAATGGTCTATCCAGTCTCTCCCAGGGGCAGCTGCCAATGCTACTGCCTTCCCTATTAGTAACAGCTACATAAAAACACAGCCATGGGCATCATGTACACACACAGAGCGCTCTGCCAGACCTGCCAGCAGCCGGTGACAGCCGCCCACACTCACCGGGTACCGGGCAACTGCCTGCACCTCCGATCACATTACAGTTTTGCGCGAAAAACTAACCCAGCAGTATCAGCTCCTACCCCCGGCATCAGCGATGCCCTATCCCCAGCAGCGGCAGCAGCAGCTCCCGGCCTGTCCTCAGCAGCAGCGTCCGATCGTTGTAGTTACCCATGGAAAGGTTCAGCTGGTCACACTTCTGTGTCAGAGCCGGCCCTAGCCTAAATGATGCCCTAGGCAAGATTTTGGCTGGTGCCCCTTAGCACCGCCACAAGTTCCGCCTCTGACCCTGCTCCCCTTTCCCAGCACCATCAACCCTCATCATAGCAGTCATCATTTTGGTGCTCCTCCCCTCAATAATTAAATAGAAACAGTGCACACATTCGGTGCGCAGCCCAAACAGGGGTGTGTTCTTGCTGGGAAGGGGCATGCCCACCCAATAGTACCCCCAATTCAAATTATGCCACACAGTAGTGCAACTTTATTCACATTAGATCATGCGATGGTGTCCCTTATTCACATTATACCCTTAGAAAAAAATCCTGAGAAAATATTGTATTTTAAGCACCTCCATGGCCACACTGCAACCCTGCACAAAGCAGTGTGTGATGGGCAGAGGAGAAGAGCTGCAGCTGCTGCTGTCACTTAAGGGGAGGGGGCCCGGGGCCCCCACTGGGCCCTTCCATTAGACTTTGGCCTGGGTAATTTGTACCCCCTACCCCTTTCTTGTGGCACCCCCGATAATACCACACAGTAATGCCCCTTTACACATGACACACATTATTAATGTCCTTATAACCATAATGCCGCTTACACATTATGCCAACCTTTATTAATGCCCTTCATACACATAATGACACACATAATGCCCCTGACACATATGTTGCACATTATTAATGCCCTTATACACATGATACACATGACACACATAATGCCCATTACACATATGTTGCACATTATTAATGCCCTTATACACAACACACATAATGCCTGTTACACATATGTCGCACATTATTAATGCATTTATACATGACACACATATGCCGAACACTATTGCACAACCAACCCACCCGCAGACAGCACTCGCACAGCCGCTAACACTGTGACCTCTGCCTCTGCTTGGATACAGATGTTATGACCAGCACATACAAGGAGCTTCCGATGATTAAAATGATATGTGGTATGAATATATTCTGTGTGTGACTGTGGCTGTTACCTGCATACAGAAGGCTATGTTACAGTGATTTCCATGAATACACTATTTCATATGCAGATACAGCCTCACTCACACACAGAATATAGGCATGCTGCATATCATTTTAATCAGCAGAAGCTGCTGATGCCCCTAGGAATTCCAAATGCCCTAGACAATTGCCTAGTTTGCCTATGCCTAGGGCCGGCTCTATTCTGTGTGACGCTAAAGCAGGGGAAAGGAATCGTTCCACTTCCACCATACTAGAACACTGCCGGAGAGAGGTTGAGTGCCGGGGACGAGCAGCCAGCAGCAGATGCTGACTCGCACCCTGCTCGGAGCCCAGCAGGCTCCCAGCCGTGCATCCATCGGCCTGAGTGCAGGGGGTGGCTGGCTAGTGATGCTGTTGGCTGGTGCGCGCAAAGTCTAGGGAGGGGCGATCGCCCCAATCACCCCTCCTTTGTATCTGAAAAGTAGTCATTTTATACACTGGATACAGTATGGAATACCGTAATAATATTTAACAGTACATATGGTCTATAGTAAAGGCTGTTACAAATATCTAAATAAGATAAGTGGTCATGAAAAGGTCATGAAAAGGTTAAACATGACACAATAAATAAATACACAAACATAACAGAACCAGTACTGCAGTTTATAAGCTCACATTCTCCCACCTCATGTTAAGGATCCTTTATCTTCCTCTTGGCAGCTACTCTCTGGTCTGTTGTGATGTTTGAGGGCTCACACACGGCCTTATTCTGGTTCACTCCTTCTTGCAAATTCCTTCTTAGATGGACAAAACCATGTGCAGGGGGGCAGATGTAAAATGTGCAGAGAGAATTAAATTTCGGTGACTTATTTTGTTTTTGTGCAGGGAAAATGACTGCTTTATTTTTACACTGCAGCATAGATCTCACTTTGAAGTAAAACCCCACCCAAATCTAACTCTCCCTGCACAAGCAACATCTACCCCACCTTCAGTGCACATGGTTCTGTCCATCTAAGAAGGAATTTGCCAGAAGGAGTGAACCAGAATTGTTGCCAGAGAGTGAAACTACATCTCTTACTCTCTCACACATGCATACCTCCCAACTTGTGTCCGGATGAAATAGGGACACTCGCGCGGCGAAGTCGCGCGAGCGCCCGAAAAGGGGGCGGGGCGTATGCAAATGAGGGCGCGGCTTATGCTTATTAGCCGCGACCTCATTTTCATACGAGAATAGACGCTGTGCGCATGCGCACAGCGTCTATTCTACTAGATTGGGGGGTCTCCCAACTGCCACCCCCCGCAGCGGGACAATGCCTGCCGCGGGTGGGACGTCGGGACAGGACCCGAAAATCGGGACTGTCCCGACGGAATCGTGACAGTTGGGAGGTATGCACATGCACAAACACAGAGGCAATAGAGAAAAAATAATATCACATTAAAAAAATGTATAGCACAAGCCAAACAGATAGTCAGTAAAAACTAAGCTTGTAGCAGCTAGGTAGGCATTTGGTTGGCTCCCCATCAGTGGGTCCAAAGTCTGTCATCAAGGCAGACATGATGGGACCAGTCACAACAGTGTACTGTAGGAACCACACACTCACATGGAACATTACTATATGAATACAGGAAGTGTAAACAAGTTACAGCTGATCTGTTTCCTAGTAGCATGTGAATGTTGCATGGCGAAAGATGAGAACACACTCCAGCTATTGAGGCAGGGCTGCGATCAGAAATTGTGGGACCTGGGATTGACAAAATACAGGAGGACATCTCGATCCCTTCCCAAATAAACTGTCATTCCCCCACCCTCCCCCAACAGCACATGTTGGTGGGGGGAAAAGGGGTATGTGCCAGTAAAAAAGGGTATGTGTCGGCAATCCCCAATTTTTCTCCAGCTCCTGTCTGCCCCCTTCTATTTTACCAGCTAGCCTCCCTTCTATCTTACAAGCCAGTCCACTTGTTTTTCTTCGGCCAGACCCAACTTCTGTCTCATCGAACAGTTCCTGTATGTCCCACCACCCTGCACCCTTTCTGTCTGTTTCACCCTTCTGTCTCATAAACCAGAAACCAGCACCCTTCAGTCTCCTCTTTCTGTTTCCCATGCAGTAAGCTATTAAAAACAACATTACTGAGCCAGAGGTAATAGGAGTCATTGGTGGGCAGGTGGGTCCTCCTCTCTGCCATTGCGTCCGAACTCCTGGTGCTACAGTACCGGAAGTCCCCAACGGATGGTGGCCATGTGTGGGGAACTCATATGAAAGGCTCCATTTCTAACAGATTTTCAGCAAGAGAAGCCATCAGCCCCTGAACCTTTCCAGGTATGGGTCATAGGGTCGACACAATTAAGTCAATAGGTCGACCACTATTGGTTGGACAGGCAAAAGGTTGATACATGAAAAAGGTCAACATGCATTATGTCGACGTGGTCAAACGGTCGACACAAGCAAAACGTCGATATGGAAAAGTGCAACATATTATTTTCTCACTTTTTGTGTCTGTCGACATAGGTGGACATGGACACTGTATAAGTATACCACGTGCACTCGCCATGCTTTGGGGGAGGTGCCTCGCTGTGATTGGCACACTTTTATATTCCCATGTCTACTGAGATGGTAAAGTAGGAACAAGAACTTTTTGGGAAAAAATCATGAACAACTCAGGTTGACCTTTTTTTTTGTCGACCTAATGCATGTCAACCTTTGTCATGTGTTGACATTTTGTCTGTTGACCAAAAGTGATCATCCTGTTGACTGTCTGCCTAATGAATGCATCCCGAACCTTCCCTGGCTCTGCTATGGATTACCTGCTTGTCACCTCAGAGGAAAGGAATATTCAGAAAGCAGCTCTAAAATACAGTTATGTCATTTTACCTAACTTGGAGGTAAAAAACCCCAAATTGCTGCACACAATAAACATACTGTATAACTGCAAAATATATAGGAAATATAGTAGGTTTACTTAAAAAGTGGATATGCATTGCTTGCTTTTTATTACCTAGTATCTGAGATGAGATTGTCATGTGACAGTATTACAATAGGAAAAAGCACTTGTTACCTTATTTGGATATCACTGAGCACTTTCCTTTATGCAGATAACAGAAATACTATGTAACTTAATATAGTTAATAAATTACACTAGAGGGCGCATTCTTATATATAATACACAGCTATATTAATGAACACTGAAATTACTACTGGTATCTACATATTTTTCAAGATCATGGGTGGCATTTATTGCGGCCAGCGAGGGGGTTTGTACGCCAAGGATTGCTTTTCATCACCGTTAAACCCCCTCACCGTATTCAATGTCTTGCCGTGAGAGAACAGTGAGCATTTTGTGACGATCCCCGATGTTTTCATGGCCACACTCGTCATTTCCACCTCACCTCAGGGAATAGGCGAGTGAAGGGGAGTGAGTTGAATACTGTGACGGCGAGGGCCCATTTATCAACTAATATTTGCGGCCAAATCCCCGAAAACACCCGTTTTCGGGGGTTAACCGCAAATATTAAGTTTCACCTAAATGTATTAAAGGGGGACCGCAGCAGGAATCTCCGATGTATCAACATCGGGCAGCCCGGCATCGCACCCCTGGGCTATCGCCATTCTGATATGGCGATAGCCCATTGTAGCCTATGGCTAAACATCGCACTGCCCGAGCAGGGCAGTGCGGTAAGAGGGGTCGGCGGGGGTCAGCGCATAACCGCGCATGCGCTGACTTCCCGGCTTCCAGCTTAGCACTTCGCAGGGACGGGCTCCTTTCGGAGCCCTGTCCCTGCAGTGCCAGGGATGATACATCCCAATGATCTGATCGCATTTTACAATGCGATCCTGGGCGGTAATATTCTGCCCAGATCGCATTGTAAATGCGATCATTGATAAATGTGCCCCTAAGTCTCTTCCATATACAAAATTCTAAAATAAACAATATTCAAATATACATTTTCTTTTATGAGCGATACTGAGATAGTGAAACTTTTTCTTTCTGATGGTTTACTGTACATGCATTTTGTTTAATACACAACGTTGTAAAGAAAATATTGTTGAAAATTATGTTCAGGCTATGCGTATAAGATGTATATGATACTGCGTTCTGTGTTTAGACTTAGGTCCAATCATGATATCTCATTATGGTATTCAAATATTCCAAAATACAGAAGGCTCTCTTGCTGTCTATCACTTTGTATTCGCTGCTGTGCTCTTGCTGTCATTCGTACAGAGGGCCTGATTCACACCTGCTCATTAGGCAGTGTATTTTCGCTACCTAGTGAGGCCATCCAGTGATAAAATACAGCGTTTTTTTGTTTTCTTTTAAATCGCTGACCAAATGCAAGTTGATTGACAGGAAGCCAACGTTTGTGGGTGTTAACTGTCCATTTTCTGAGTGTAAGGGAAAATGCCCAGTTGTTTTTACTTAAAATATGCATGAAAAGCTTCAAAATATGCAAAATAAAAAATACAAAATATACAGTCATTTATAGTTTTTTATTTAAATCAGCATACAATTAGTAAGCAGTATATGATCAGCAGTAAAATATATATATATAATGCCCCCAGCAGATAAATGGATATAATGCCCCCAGCAGTAAAATGGATATAATGCCCCCAGCAGTAAAATGGATATAATGCCCCCAGCAGATAAATGGATATAATGCCCCAAGCAGATAAATGGATATAATGCCCCCAGCAGATATATGGATATAATGCCCCCAGCAGTAAAATGGATATAATGCCCCAGCAGTAAAATGGATATAATGCCCCCAGCAGATATATGGATATAATGCCCCCAGCAGTAAAATGGATATAATGCCACCAGCAGTAAAATGGATATAATGCCCCCAGCAGATAAATGGATATAATGCCCCCAGCAGATATATGGATATAATGCCCCCAGCAGATATATGGATATAATGCCCCCAGCAGTAAAATGGATATAATGCCCCCAGCAGATATATGGATATAATGCCCCCAGCAGTAAAATGGATATAATGCCCCCAGCAGTAAAATGGATATAATGCCCCCAGCAGTAAAATGGATATAATGCCCCAAGCAGATAAATGGATATAATGCCCCAAGCAGATAAATGGATATAATGCCCCCAGCAGATATATGGATATAATGCCCCCAGCAGTAAAATGGATATAATGCCCCAGCAGTAAAATGGATATAATGCCCCCAGCAGATATATGGATATAATGCCCCCAGCAGTAAAATGGATATAATGCCCCCAGCAGTAAAATAGATATAATGCCCCAAGCAGATAAATGGATATAATGCCCCCAGCAGATAAATGGATATAATGCCCCCAGCAGTAAAATGGATATAATGCCCCAGCAGTAAAATGGATATAATGCCCCCAGCAGATATATGGATATAATGCCCCCAGCAGTAAAATGGATATAATGCCCCCAGCAGTAAAATAGATATAATGCCCCCAGCAGTAAAATAGATGGTACTTGTTTCCAAGCACGGCCACACCGATTTACATCGGGGTGGTCGTGTCGGAAAAATCGGGTCGATCGCATCGCATGCGATTTGGTCGCATGCGATGCGATCGTCGCGACCGACCGATTTTGGACCCGATTTTTTTTTTTTAATGAAATGTTAATCGGGTCCCTGGGACCCGATTTTACATTGTATTCAATGTAAAAATATTCCCAACCCCCCCAAATTTAACGGCGTACACCGCACCCCACGATAGACGCCAACCCGAAGCGTGGCGAGCGCAGCGAGCCCGCGAGGGGCGGCGGTGCGCGTCCTCCGACCATTTCATTCCCCTACTATCCACGTCGGCGTGGAGTTGAGAATAGAATAGTGTGGAGAGCGCAGCGAGCCACCGAGCCCGAAGCGTGGCGAGCGAAGCGAGCCCCGCGAGGGGACGCGGATACCTTCACAGGTAAACGCGTCCCTTCGCGGACTTCACAGGTGTCTGCGTCGCCACGGACACCTGTGAAGCCCGCGAGGGGACGCGTATAACTGTGAAGGTATCCGCGTCCGCTCGCCACGCTTCGGGCTCGGTGGCTCGCTGCGCTCGCCACACTATTCTATTCTCAACTCCACGCCGACGTGGATAGTAGGGGAATGAAAAGGTCGGAGGACGCGCACCGACGCCCCTCGCGGGCTCGCTGCGCTCGCCACGCTTCGGGTTGGCGTCTATCGTGGGGTGACGACGGGGACATCTATAATGTGAAATGGGTCATATTGGCCCATTTCACATTTTTTCACTATTTCAATGTCAAAAAATATTTTAACATTGAACCCGATGGAAAAATCGGGGGCATCGCGTCGTGACCATTGTTAATGGTCCCGACCGACGCGATGCCCCCGATATTTTACCTTTCCCGACACGATTTCAATGTTAAAATATTTTTTAACATTGAAGCCTATGGGGAAATCGCGGGCATCGCGTCGGGACCATTGTTAACGGTCCCGACCGACGCGATGCCCCCGATATTTTATCCTAGCCGGCCAAATGGACCTGATTTCAAAGGAAATCGGGTCCATCTTATGGATCGTGTACCTTAACTAAAGGTACACGATCCATAAGATTTGTGGCCGTGCTAGGAAACAAGTACCAAATAGATATAATGCCCCCAGCAGATAAATGGATATAATGCACCCAGCAGTAAAATGGATATAATGCCCCCAGCAGTAAAATGGATATAATGCCCCCAGCAGATAAATGGATATAATGCCCCAGCAGTAAAATGGATATAATGCCCCAAGCAGATAAATGGATATAATGCCCCCAGCAGATAAATGGATATAATGCCCCCAGCAGTAAAATGGATATAATGCCCCCAGCAGTAAAATGGATATAATGCCCCCAGCAGATAAATGGATATAATGCCCCCAGCAGTAAAATGGATATAATGCCCCAAGCAGATAAATGGATATAATGCCCCCAGCAGATAAATGGATATAATGCCCCCAGCAGATAAATGGATATAATGCCCCCAGCAGTAAAATGGATATAATGCCCCCAGCAGTAAAATGGATATAATGCCCCCAACAGATAAATGGATATAATGCCCCCAGCAGTAAAATGGATATAATGCCCCAAGCAGATAAATGGATATAATGCCCCCAGCAGTGACACAAATACTGTACTGCACTGTAAGTGCCAGTAACACTCACCGTTGGCCCACTCTCACTCTTGTGTGGTTGAGAACACTGTTTAGTGTAGCTCAGAAGCGCCACTGACTCCGGCTTCAAGCACCCGCACGGCGCGCAATGATTTCCCACGTGTCAGCAGAGCTGGGCAGCCTGTCAGCGCGGCGGGTGTGGGATGTAGCTGGAAGAGCTTACACACTGCACTGTTTAGCAGCGTATCAGCTCTTCCACCCACATCCCACCCCCCGCCGCGATGACATGCCGCTCGCTCAATCCTTTCCTCTGATGGGCGCTTCTGTCAGCCTATCAGAGGAGTTGGCTTACAGATAGCAGAAAAAGGGGAATGGATACTGTTGTACTGGCCACGCTCAGCCGCCGACGCTCAGCGTTCCACCGGCAACCTGTCAAATAATGCACAATCAGGACATTTAGGTGAAATATGCAATTACTACTGAAAATCGGACAAATATGCAAATGCATTTAATCCGGTCTCTAATAATAACATATACCTCACAGACTTATACTTATCTTTGGAGGGAGGGGCTGGACCCTTCAAGTCATTATAGAATCAGAATTTGATGGTAGATAATAACCATATGGCCTATCCAGTATGCCCATTATGGTATTAGGCTTAGGAACTGGGTTTGGGGTTATGATATTAGGTATAGGTGCAGGGCTGGTGCTTTGGTGTCTGGCATTCCCCTGCAAACGATATATATATATATCTATATGTCCAGCCGCGGCACTCAGACGACTGAAATGAACAGAGACCACACACAGGTCTCTGTTCATTTCAGTTGTCTGAGTCCCGCCGTTGGACCAGTATACATTTACCAATCCTATCCAGGGATTGAGTTTGGGAAGGCACCGGGCACACATTACACACTCAAGCAAGGGAGTGCCGGCTATTCAACTATATATATATATATATATATATATATATATATATATATTATGCAGGTGGGATCCGGCTCTCCGCATAACATTACTCCTACGCCGGGTGCCCGTATAGCATAATAGTACAGCTCAACAGGGGAATACAGCACTCCACGCGGATTGATAGAAATTCGTATACTTCACCACATAATGGCAGGTATTCAATGCTTGGGCGAGCGGCGACAGGGAGCAGAGCTTCCTGCTCGCTGTCACCACTCACCCTGACAGTATTCAACGCAGCCCCCTCATACGCCAATTCCCCCTCGCTCCATTTTTTGAGAGAGGGGGACTTGGCGTATGCGACTCCTGAACCAGCGAGACTCGCGGCTAAATACAGCGAGTTTTCTGCATTAGCCGCGGGTCTCACTGTTTTGGGGAATTCTCGCCGTCCTGTAAAGGCGCAGGGGTTAAACAGTGAGGATCGCTGGTTTTCTGCAATCCTCGCTGTTTAACCCCCTCGCTGCGGCATTGAATACACCTAAATGTGGTACAACGTTTCATTGGCCTTTTACTGTGATACCTGAGGAAAATGCCACAATAAAATGGGCATTGAAACTTTTTACCACATTATGTATTTCTAGTCTTTGAAAGCAAGTTTCAGGGAGAATTTTGCAAAGTGTTCCATTGAGGGGGGTCATGCTCCTCCCAAAGGGCGTGTCTAGTTCCATATATGGAGAGATTGTGAAAAGAGATTGTGAACGTCACACGTGGCACCTAGAAGCGTGGGTGTGTATTGCTACATCTGAGAGGAATCTTTTAAAATTACTTATATCCAGGGCTATTTTTCAGCAGGCTCCAGCAGGAACTGAGGCCCTTATTCTAGTTCACTCTTTCTGACAAAATATTTCTTAGATGGACAAAACCATGTGCACTGCAGGTGAGGCAGGTGTAAAACCCCACCCAAATCTATTTATCTCTGCACAAGTAACACCTGCCTCACCTGCAGTGCACATGGTTTTGTCTCCTACCTCCAAGTCTGTCTGTTGTTACCCAGTTTGTCTTATTACTGTCTACTATTGTAAAGCGCAAAGGAATCTGCTGCGCAATATAAGAAACTGTAAATAAATAAATAAATAAAATAAATCTAAGAAATATTTGGTCAGAAAGAGTGAACAAGAATAAGGGCCTCAGTTCCTGCTGGAGCCTGCTGAAAAATAGCCTTGTTTATATCCAAATGTAGATGAGCCCCAGCGCAGTTAGTAAGAGCTACTATACTTGCTAAAGTGCAAGGATTGGTGCTGATGATTCAATGTAAATGTATCTATCTCTCATTCCTTCCCCCCCCCCCCAAAAGATAACAGTGTAATGTGGGCTAGGTGAAATGAGGGAGATTGGTATACTAATGAGGGAAAGAGGGAGATTGCTGCTATTTCAGGGAGTCTCCTGCAGAATGCAGGAGGGTAGGCAGCTATGATATATACTGTATGGTCTCACAAGGAAGGGCGAAGCGGCATAACCAAACAATAGTACACTTATTTCAAATTAAGCCACATAGTAGCACAATCTTATTCACATTACACTGCACATTCATGTTACGCTACACAGTCCATGATTGCATTTTTATGGACTATGGGCCTGATTCTGGTTCACTCGCAAAAGCAAATTCTCTAATGGACAAAAACAGGTGCAGTGCACTGCATGTAACATGTGCAGAGAGAGTAATACCCCTTTCACATCGCACTTTTAAAACGGTAAATTGCCGTTTTTTTCCCTTTTTAAAACGTTTAAGCCTGCACTGTGAATGCACCACAGCCGATTTACCGTTTAAAGTTAACTGGCATTTCGAACCGTGTAAAAAGCAGAGTCCTACACGGTTCCTTGCCGTTTTTTGTGCAATGTGAATGTGTACATCACAGTGCAGGCTTAAACGTTTTAAAAAGGGAAAAAAAAAAAAAACCCGTCCCCCATGTACCTGGAAGTGTCGCTGCCCGTGGCTGCCGGGGATTAACATGGAAGCCCCTGAAATGAATTGAATAATAGTTAAGCAGACACTGTGTAGGGCAGTGGTCGGTGAGTGTCCTTTGTCTGGCTGCTCGCACTGGTTCTGCAGAGTGAGTGAGACATTGCGGTCTCTCATCACACGACGCGTTCCCAGATGGTTTCCCCTTCCCTCTCTCAACACAGAGACTCCAGACACCGAACATAAGAAGCTGCTTAATCGTTCCGCTTGCACTTTCACAGCTGGTTTTATCCGGAATGATGGCTGCCATCGGCGGCTGCACAAATGACGCATGTAATCGCAATTATTTGTGTTACAGGGATGAAGTCTCTGAGCTGCATGTTGTCCTGTAGGGGAAATACCCCAACTCCATGACCAGTGTATATATGGGAATGTAATGTGTGTAATGTGTACCATGCAGGAGTGTAATCCACCCCCTGGCAGGTCTATTACAGCGGAGAATTATCCCCAGGTTACAGACAGATGACTGTATCTCTGAAAGCCAGAAATAACTGTATGCTGATAACTGACAGCTTTCTTAAAGGGGAAGTTAGGGGTGATCTTCTTAAAGGGCCATACACTGAAAAAAATAGACATCTTAGTTACAGATCATATGTAATAATTTTTATACCCTCTCATCTACACATAGTAGGAGCAGCCATCTCATGGGCTCAAGCAAAATTCGTGAGGTTGCTAGGGATCACGGGGTTTCCGTGCGCTGCAGCAGGCTGCTGGGGATCTGGGTGCGCTGCCGCAGTTTGCTGGGGATCTGGGTGCGCTGCCGCAGTTTGCTGGGGATCTGGGTGCCCTGCCGCAGTTTGCTGGGTATCTGGGTGCACTGCCGCAGTTTGTTGGGGATCTGGGTGCGCTGCCACAGTTTGTTGTGGATCTGACACTCTGCATGAACCTTTCCTCAAAACGAAGTAGTAAGCACTGAAATGGATTGGCCCAGTCGTAGAATCAGCACATACAACCCCCAATTGTATTTATAAGCTTCAAAAAAAAAAAAAGGGAAAAAAAAACGGCAATTTACCGTTTTAAAAGTGCGGTGTGAAAGGGGTATAAACCGGTATTTAAAACGGTAATCTGCAGCAATGTTAAGGCTCTGACCCGTTTTAATTACCGTTTTAAATACCGGTTTTTAAAACGTGTCGGCGATGTGAAAGTGGTATAAGATTTGTGGTAGTTATTTTGTTTCTGTGCAGGGAAAATACTGGCTGTTTTTTTTACACTGCAACATAGTTATCAGTTTGAAGTACAAACCCCACCCAAATCTAAAGGCCCATAAACACTGGGCGACTTTGATCTGAAAGTTGCTCAAAACAGCAGGTTTGAGCGGCTTTCAGCTCAAAGCCGCCAAGTGTGTATGGCCCGGCGATGAGAGATGAGTGCTGCTGCGCGCTCCCGCAACCAGCAGATTAGTGGCGCCGCAGAGAAGGCTCTAACTGACAATCAGGTATAACTTTTTCTAGCTCCCTCCCTCTAGGCCCAGCGCCAACCCCCCCCCCCCCCCCCTCCGTCGGCGCTGGCAGGGGACATAGCCCATAGAAACCAGGCTTTTGCATGTGCACAGTACCACCGCTGGTACTGCGCATGCCCAAGGCACAGTGCCTGACAATTGTATTTTGAGGGAGCTAGAAAAAGTCATCCCTGATTGTCAGTTAGAGCCTTCTCTGGGGCAGGCAATGCCTGGGACACTCATCACCCAGTCTCTTCACTGTCTCCTGTCAGCATATGAGTCTTGGATCTGTGATGAAGTTCTGATGGTATATATGAAATGGAGTCAGGATGTTTCAGTAGTATCTAAGCGTAGAAGATTTCCCACCGGCCATGTAATGTGGTGTGATGTTAGTGCAGAGCCCTGCCGTGTAATGTCGGTGTGTTGCCCTGCCGTGTAATGTGGGTGTGATATTGGTGTAGAGCCCTGCCGTGTATTGTTGGTGTAATGTCGCATACCTCCCAACAGTCCCGATTGTCAGGGCCTGTCCCGATGTCCCACCCGCGGTTGGCAGTGTCCCGCGGTGTGGGGGGGCTGTTGGGAGTCCCCCGTCAGCTGCTAAGCAGCGGGGAATAAATACTGTGCGCATGCGCACAGCGTCTATTCCCGCAGCCAGGGGACTGGGGGCATGGCTAGAGGCTCACAGAGCCTCTGGGTCATGCCCCCATAGCGGCAAAATGGGGGCGTGGCCTCACGAAAGAGCCGCGAGTATAGGTCATGCCCCCAAATTAGGCCACGCCCCCGAAAATTTCGGCGCACCTCCGGCGCGCAGGAGCATCGTCCCGATTGCAGAACTTCAAAAGTTGGGAGGTATGATGTCGCAGGAGGGACACATTGCTCTGCTCCTGGACTTCCCTCTTAATATATAATTGCCATCACCAGTGTTGAAACACCTTTCTTATCAGTTAACCTGTTTAACACAGAGGGTAATCATACATTACTACCATGTTCTCATTGCCGCCCCTGCAAATTCCCAGGTTTTGATCCTGAGTTTTTGGCAGGACACAGGTCATCTCAGCTCACAGACCCCCTTCACACTGCAACTTGATCCCAGGAAATTCCCGGGTCTGCCCTACCAACAACTGTGAGGAATCTAAGAGCAGCTTTTATTGGCTGTTGAAAGAGCAGCTATGCTTGTCCATACGGGCACCACCACTCTTCCTCCGGTTCTTTATTTCCTCCTCCCTTCTCACAGCCAGCAGCTCCAGCACCTCATCCCTCCAGTGCGCCATGTCTCATTTTATTCCCCAATCAGCTTGTTTTTTCACGCCGTGTGTGAAAAACTCGGGTCATGCCTGTTCACACTGGTGTACACCCATGTTATTCCCAGGAATAGCCCTACAAAAAACCTATGTGAAATTCCTGGGGCATTAAATCCAGTAATTTCACTGACACCATTCACACTGAGCCATGATATGGGAAATTACTACTTGCCCTGGCAAAATCCTGGGCTTTTGAGGCAGTGAGAATGGCATATTAGAGAAATGTCCAGAAACAGAGCATTGTGTCACTCCTGTAGAGGGTCATGTTGGGAGGTATGGTGTCGGTGTGTAGCCCTGCCATGTAATGTGGGTGTTATGTCAGTGTGTAACCAGTACTGCACTTTGTACTTTAGTTTGCACCTGCCACTGCAGGACACACCCCTCAGTGACAATAGATACAGTATGCTTAAAGGTAAAATGCCCTTACAACGGCATGCCAATCTCTTCCTTAGAGTTGCGTGGGCACTAAACTCCCTGAAACTACTTTTTAAAAGTAAGCACGTATGATTTTAATGCCCATCTCCGGGAGAAGTAGCTGGGAACTTCAGGGGGCCGCATCATGATGGAGATTTGCAACAATTCAGCTCTGCACTTTTGATTCCCTGGATTATGAGGCTACCCTGCCCACTTCCCTAGGAAGTGGGAGTGCACTAGGGTTCATTTTTGTTGGGAGACAATTTACCTACCAGTCTATTTTTTTGATTGGGTGAGGAAACCCATGCAAGCATAGGTAGAATATAAAAACATCTCACAGCAAAGGTGCCCATACATTGCCTGCGATGTCTCGCAGCAGTGTACGGACACCCGACAGCCTGCGAACCGCCAGGACCTTACCGGCGGCAGGGACGCATGCGATCTGTTGTGATGGATCGCATGCATTCCTGCTTCCCGCCTCGCCGCCAGGAGGAACGGGTGGTCGGGTCCGGTGCGCATGGGACCACGCATCGGACCCGACAGCATGTCAGGTAGGGACGATTTGACGGGCCGATTGGTCGCAATCGGCCGAAATCGGACCAAATCACCTCGGTGTATGGGGGCCCTTAGAGTCATGATGGGAAATTGAGCCCATGAACTGTGAGACAGTAATGCTAACTATTATTATACCATCTGTACTGCCCATTGAAATCTCTGTTCAAAGTAACATTTGCTGCTACTCGGCTCATATTGATTGTGGAGCATGAATCATTCAGTGCCTTATTCAACAAAATGTAACAAAAGGAACAAGTTAAAATATTTAAATGCAAGTTGTTTTATTCTAAACTCCGAATATGCAAACAGTAAACTACGCATCATCAGGAAGCAAATATTAAAAAAAATAACAATAAATATATGTAGAACTATACAGAGGAGCCATGTTTATTCAAGTACCAAGAATTTCTCTCATGGCAGGTTCTTGTGGAATGTGGATGCATTGTCTACACTCTGTAACACATACAATACACATCCCTCCAGTACAGCTACAAGGGCGTGTTCTCTCAATGTTGCTGGCATTGGCAATATGGACACTGGTGTTTTGTTTGTTTGTTTCTCTCTCATATACATTGCCTTATAGCGGTGCTGGACCACGAGGAGCTGTATTTGATGATTGCTTTTTAACAGCTGATCTGACAAAACAATGTAGGAGAAATGTGACATTTCAACAAACTATAATGCCAGAAAAACGGAACTCTGCATTTAAAATATCAATTGCGGTAGTTCTACTGTAACGCAATAAGAACGTAACTTCGTGCACGCCACCTCCAACATGGCGGATCGACGCAGGCGCACATATTTCGTCCACAAACCCAAACAAAACGCCCACGGCAGGAAGGAGAAAGCCATACGCACACGTTGTGACGCAGCCAGCAACCACGCCTCCATGTGTACCGGCTCTGTACACCACTTTTCCATCACACTGCGCATGCGTATAGCTAGACTTCCCACGTCCAACCCCCTACGGTGTACCGACTCCTGCTCACCTTAGTGCGCCTGCGCATTCCTTAGACGTCACTGTATCTGTACAACTTGCCATGGCAGGCTTGTCTCTACCTGAGGACGCATGCGCCTAGTGTTACGTCAACGTCCTATCCAGCCGCCCCGTCTTCTGTGTAGCGGCTGAAAGAACCCGTTGGCCTTACTGCGCAGCCGCACACTGTTACGTCCACTCGTCTAGCGCTTCTGCCTTCTCCGCTGTAGAGTGGCTCGATCACTCCCCCTCCCCTTGCTCCCAGCAGTACGCATGCGCACACGGCTGTCTCCCGCGCAGTCACTTTGCGCCAAGTGCGCGGCCGCCGCTGGGGGAGGGGAGACGCACGTAAGCATCCGCGGAAGGAGTGGAGCGCAACAGAGAGCCCGGAAAGGATCTGCGAGCCCCCGCCACCTCCCCCCACCTTCCTGTGACAAGCAGGCCCGTCATGGCCGGTGCCCTGATGCTTCCCGCAGACCGCAGCCATTGCAGGAGGAGGGACCGGCGGCCAGTCGGCTAGGCCCCGGATAGGCCTCGACACATCTCCGGAGCAGGGAGAGCCCCTCACTCCGGACCGCTCTCGTCCG
Source organism: Crinia signifera (assembly GCF_055691185.1). NCBI lineage: Eukaryota > Metazoa > Chordata > Amphibia > Anura > Myobatrachidae > Crinia > Crinia signifera. The sequence goes on from NC_139218.1 coordinate 71,069,068, forward strand.
AGGCTTTCTTGTCCGGGTGACGTCGAGGCTACAGGCCTGCACTCCCTCCTTACCGTTACTCTGTCTCCAGTGACCGCCCTCCAGCCAGCACCGAGCCCCGGGGGCCTGTATATCCTCTGCCGTCTGTCTAGCCTCCCGGGCACGGTCATGGAGACTAAAACGATCGTGTACGACCTGGACACGTCCGGGGGTCTTATGGAGGTAAGCAGGGAATGTTGCTTATGTGTGCCAGAGTGACAGGCCTGGGCAGCGGGGTTCCTGCGTGTTCCTGCCCCCATTCCTTGTCCTCGGCAGCGCCAGTTCCCTCAGTCCCCTCCTGCAGGCAGGCTACCAGCAACAGACCCTTGCTTTTCCACCAGCAGCTGCATGTATTCCTGTGTCCTCTCTCGCATGGAGGCCCCAGCAGCATATACAACTGTGTCCTCTCCTGCACAAACTCCCCGGCAGCTGCATGTATTCCTGTGTCCTCTCCTGCACATACTCACAAACAGCAGCTGCATGTTCGCCCATGTACTCTCCTGCACAGACTCCACAGCAGTGTCTGCATGTATTCCTGTGTCCTCTCCTTCAGAGGCACCAGCATGTACCCCTGTGTCCTCTCCTGCAAACTTCCCAGAAGCAATGTATTCCTTGTGTGCTCCCTGCACAGACTCAGCAGCAGCAGAGTGTACCCCCTGTGTCCTCTCCTGCAAACTTCTCGGAAGCAATGTACCCATTGTTCTCTCTGCACAGACTCCGCAGCATGTACCCATGTGTCCTCTCCTGCAGACTTCCCAGAAGCAATGTACCCCTGTGTCCTCCTCTATAGACTCACCAGCAGCAGTATGTACCCCTGTGTTCTCCTCTATAGACTCACCAGCAGCAGTATGTACCCTTGTGTCCTCTCCTGCATACACTCACCAGCAGCAGTATGTTCCCTTGTGTCCTCTCCTGCAGACTTCCCAGCAGAGTGTCCTCTCCTGCATGTTTCCCTTTTGTTCTCCCTGCACAGACTTCCTAGCAGCAGCATGTACCCCTGTGTTTTCTCCTGTAGACATCCCAGCACCTGCATGTACAACTGTGTCCTTTTCTGCCCACACTCCCCAGCAGCAGCTGCATGTACCCGTGACCACCTCAGTCCCCTCCTGCAAAGACTTTCTACCAGCAGTATGTCCCCCGTCTCCTCCTGCAAGGACCATTCAGCAGAACCATACTCCTCTTGCTCAGACTCCGTAGCAGCTGCATGTACAGCTGAATCTTCTCACACAGACTTCCTAGCTGCATGTACCCTTGTGTCCTTTCCTGTACAGACTCCCCAACAGCAGCTGCATGTATCTGTGTGTCCTCTCCTGCAGGAGCAGCTGCATGTATCCGTGTGTCCTCTCCTGCAGGAGCAGCTGCATGTATCCGTGTGTCCTCTCCTGCAGGAGCAGCTGCATGTATCCGTGTGTCCTCTCCTGCAGGAGCAGCTGCATGTATCCGTGTGTCCTCTCCTGCAGGAGCAGCTGCATGTATCCGTGTGTCCTCTCCTGCAGGAGCAGCTGCATGTATCCGTGTGTCCTCTCCTGCAGGAGCAGCTGCATGTATCCGTGTGTCCTCTCCTGCAGGAGCAGCTGCATGTATCCGTGTGTCCTCTCCTGCACGAGCAGCTGCATGTATCCGTGTGTCCTCTCCTGCACAAGCAGCTGCATGTATCTGTGTGTCCTCTCCTGCACGAGCAGCTGCATGTATCTGTGTGTCCTCTCCTGCACGAGCAGCTGCATGCATCTGTGTGTCCTCTCCTGCACGAGCAGCTGCATGTATCCGTGTGTCCTCTCCTGCACGAGCAGCTGCATGTATCCGTGTGTCCTCTCCTGCACGAGCAGCTGCATGTATCCGTGTGTCCTCTCCTGCACGAGCAGCTGCATGTATCCGTGTGTCCTCTCCTGCACGAGCAGCTGCATGTATCCGTGTGTCCTCTCCTGCACAACTTCCTAACAGCAGCTGAATTTACCTGTGTACTCTCCCGCACAGACTTTTGCAGCAGTTGCATGTGCCCCCTCAGTGTCCTCTCCTGCACAAACTTCACAGCAGCAGTTGTGTGTACCCCTGTGTCTAATCCTGCACAGACTTCCCAGCAGCATTAGCCACTCTTCCTGAGACCAGCAGTAGCATGTATTCCCCATCCCCTCCTGCAGAGACTTACCAGCAGCAACACATACCCCATTGTCCCCTCCTGCAGAGTCCTCATCACATAACCCTGTCCCCTCCTTCAGAGACATACCAGCATGTATTCCCTTGTTCCATTCTACACGCAGTAAGGAGGTTACTCTGCCTTTGTATGAGTGTAGCTGTACGGCAGCATTGTGTTGTAACCTCGTAGGCCCTGGAAACATAATGATGTTGGGAGCAGACATTTTACACCTGCTTTGCTGTTCCCTGTCGTTAACGCTTATGAAGTTATCTAGTATTACTGTTGTCTGTGCAATGCCAGTGTTTTATTTATTTGTCTGTAATCCTGTATCCTTCATAATTTTTGTTATATTAGCAAATCCAAGCTCTTCTGGCACCCCCCAAGAGTGAAGAGGGGGAGAAGAAAAGCAGGAAACCTGAAAAAGAACCAAGGAGGAGTGGAAGGGCCACCAACCATGACAGCTGTGATAGCTGCAAAGAAGGAGGGGATCTGCTCTGTTGTGATCACTGCCCGGCTGCCTTCCACCTCCAGTGCTGGTAAGAGTCTGCAGGTCCCTTTTCTTTTTATTTTGTATCGTAGCACAACATATATTGTTTTTGTGTAGTCTGTTTTGGTCCATTGAGTCTATCAGACTGTTAGCTAGCGGTTTGCTTTAGGTTTTGGAGGTTGTTCTTACCATTTGTTACATTTGTTTACAATTAGGAGTTAAAGTAATAATTAGTCACTAGTTCTATAAAATCGATAATAACTTATGTCATTGAGTGATCTGTGTCAGTGTTTGGTCTGCGACTAAATGGTTGCCCGGGTATAGAGTAGCTGCTTTCTGTCTATTAATATTTACAAGGGTGGGGTGATTGTTCGGTTCTTAATATGGATTTCCTCTGGTGTAAGGGGGTGTTACACAAACTTGTCTGTGTAGAACAGTGTTTTTCAAACATTAGTGTGCTTTGAGCAGTTCCCAAGTGTGTCACCAGAGCTAGAGATGTCCACCACGGTCCAACTGTTATTCACTGGTCTCTTGTTTTCATGTGATGGACAATGTAATTTATTTATGGTAACCACGGAGACCAGTGTGTTTTTTTTCATATGGTTGCCAATGTTGTTTTTTGTTCTTATGGGGGGCCATTGTGTTTTCCCCTGTAGTGGTCTTATGGTGTGCCTTGGCAATTTTAAAATCTTGTTTTGTGTGCCGTGAAATGAAAATCACTGGCATAGAAAATATTGCACATATCTTGACAGTTCTGTTATAAGCAGCGTTGTGGTATTTATGATTGTCTGTATCATATACTGTGTGTGTGTGTGTGTGTTACACAGTACAATCATGCATCTCCTTACCCTGCTTCTGCTGTTTTAAAATAACATTTACTGGGGCTCATATATTTTAGTGTCAACATAATTTGGCAATGTTAAGCAATCAGCCACCAGTAGGTGGTGCTAGTGCTGCCCTTTCTCAGTCAATAACAAGAGGAGCTATGTTCTTTCTTTCATTAAACTCAACAATGTTGTTTCCTCACAGCAGTGATGCTTTTTGCGTTTCACCAATAGCAGCTAGTTTCTACCCCCATAACATTTTCTATGTTGAAGAAGAGAGTTTTGTTTTACTAACCCTTTCTCGATGTCTACAGTACATTGTTGTGGTGCTGATATAGCAATTACTGATATTAAGTTTGGTTTATTATATGCTTGCAGAGTTTCCTGGAGATTGCTATTTATTATTACTAACCTAAGTGGACCTATCTTGGTCCAGAGCATTACATTGTGGACAAGTTACGTTTCCAGTTACCGTGGGATAAAATATTATTAGGCTTAAATAAATCTCCTTGTAAATTCATTCATTGGCACTGGGAAGGTTGCCAGCATTGTTGTTCAAGGACAACCTTTATTGTGTATATATGATTGAATACTCGTGCTTAGGGATGCTTCCTAGGCCCACATTTTGGTATTAAACAGTATCTGAGATGTATTCTGGTCCATAACCACGCTTTTTGTGTTTTTTAAATAAATAAAACAATTATTATTTATTATGTACACTGACAAGTTTTTTGTTTGAGTACTATTGTTATTATGTTTATAGAAATAGTTATTTAACACTATATTGATGCTATTCATTACAGCAGACATTGGTTTTTGTGAACAACTCAATTCACTATGACTCACCAGTAAGTGCGATATACGTTGCACTAAAGGTAGAACTGAATTTGCAGGAGCTTTCTGGTTACATCACTTTGCTGGGCTCCTAGTGAATTAAATTTACAATGGTCATTAACTGACTTGCTTTCCATAGTTCTTTAATGTATGCATCTGATATCAAACCATCCTCTTGTTAATATTTATCAGTCTCTGTGTGACTGAGCTGATTAGGATGTGTAAAATGGCCGGATGATCTGTATTTAAATATGTCCTCTATACTCTCCCTTATTACTCTGTAGCAGATTGCAGTGTTCTCTACCACAGCAGACGTGTTAGGGCCCTTAAAGATGTCTGAAATACTGAACAGCGCTGGGTATTATCTTATCATATTACATTACATGTACAGTAGAACTTTTGGTCCATTTTTTAAATGAAAAGTGAGTAATGTGTGTGTGCTGTGTAAACATTGCTTCCATTTAAACCACGAAGGGAGGTGACACAGGCAGGAAGTCATTTGTACCGTGTAGATAACATGTTGCTGGTCTTGTAGATGTAATGTATCATTTAGGAAACCACTGTGTTCTGTTTTCCTATGCTGTGGACAGATGCGAGTGGTATTGTATAAATTATATATTCCTGTGCAGAGACTAAAAATGTGTTCATTTTTTTTACCTATTGCATACACTTGGCATTTTCTTCTGTTATTTCTTTGCATTTAAATGCTGATAACAGTGATTATGGTCTGTGATTATCGATAAGTCCATATTAGGAGTGTTCCACTAGCAGACTGTCCATATAAATCAGTGTAACTTAGGATATGCTTTGCATTTCCCTATATTGTTTAAGCATTATCCATTTGTTAATGTTATTGCATTTTTTTTTTTTTTTTAACATGCAGCATCATATATTTTCACTTGTATGCTGTCTGTTTTTTTTTTTTTTTTTTTTTGGTATTCATTTTACTAATGAGTAGCTATACTATACAATATGTGTTTAGAACACTGATTGACCAAATGAAGTAGAATACTGAATTTCTAGTCTATATCGCCATTGACTACCATGCCTTTGGTAATTTGCCAGCCAGCCAGCCATGGATAATAGTATGTCTTTGAGCAAATCCCAAGAGCAAGGTAGCATATGTGCTTGAAACCAATATTACATCTTGTTGGTTTTCTCCTGTCTATTTGTGTAGGACTTTTCTTATACCCCTTTCACACTTGCAAAAATATCCCGGATTTTTGTACATGAATGTGCATCAACCCAGGGATTTAGATCAGTGTGAAAGGGTCTTGAAAGAATATCCTGGTATGAACATCCCGGGATTTCTACCCAGGTCCTGACCTGCGTAAATTCCGGAATCGACCCGGCATGCGGTCAGTGTGAATGGTCCCGTACACGGGACTTTAAAAAAGCTGCTGATTGGAGCTTTCTTGGACTCACAAATGCTAATGTCATCTTTCAGAGCCCTGGAGTCCATTTCTAATGACATGCATATGTATTTGCAGGGATTTCTCTGGATCAGTGTGAATGGGGCTGTCCCGGGTTGATCCCAGGTCTGAGTGCAGTGTGAAAGGGTACAGTCCTGGGAAGCATCCGGGAACACATTCCCGGGTATGACCCGGCTCTGCGAGTGTGAAAGGGGTATAACTTATCTTCCTCTGTTCTGTAATGGGAGATTTGTGTCCATTTATTATTGGGTGAGATCATCTTGCCTTTTGAATCACTTTCCGGTACTTGTGAGTTATCTGGACGCCCGATTTTTTTGATTGTATGCCTTAAGTTAAGGCATACAATCAGATGCGATGCGATGCGATATCGCATCGCATCGCATGCGACCATCGGATGCGATGACCCGATTTTTCCATAGGAATCAATGTTAAAATGATTCCTATGGAAAAAGGGGTCCTTTTCATACCCCTACTATCCAAGTGGGCATGGAGTTGGATATAAACCTGTGGCGAGCGTAGCGAGCCACCGAGCCCGAAGCGTGGCGAGCGAAGCGAGCCCCGCGAGGGGACGGTATTCCGTGTCCCCTCGCGGGGCTCGCTACGCTCGCCACGCTTCGGGCTCGGTGGCTCGCTACGCTCGCCACAGGTTTATATCCAACTCCATGCCCACTTGGATAGTAGGGGTATGAAAAGGACCCCTTTTTCCCATTGAATTCCATGTTAAAATGGACTCAGTCCATTTTAACATTGATTCCTATGGAAAAATCGGGTCATCGCATCGCATCCGATGGTCGCATGCGATGCGATGCGATGTGCCCGATCCGACCCGATTTTGAAATCGGGCGTCCGGATAACTCACAAGTACCCACTTTCCTTTACCTTCCCTGTAATGTTGATACCATTCCTTGCATGCATACTACACATACTATGTATATTCCCCTGCTCTGTCCTGCATCTAATTTGTAAAATACATCCATCCATACATACATCTCTACCATGTGTGCTGATATTACTAATTTTCTGTCACCCCTATGGGGGTACAAGGGAAAGCTCGCATGTCTCTGACCGTGTTGTGGCTAGGAGGACATTGTGTGGTGTACAGTTCTCATTTGGAGTCATTTTATTGGCTTGCTCAGCAAATTATATTCAGCCGTCTTATCCTGTCCTACTGGGTAGCTTTTTAGTGAAAGGGTTTTGTCAGCCATTTTTAACAATGACTTTCTTTCCCCTTATCATTTGGTAGTGTTTGCAATATAGTTGCCTTTGAATAGAAAACACAGCTACAAACGTAGCTACGTTTGTATCAAGTACTTACATCCCTAGCATTCCACCTTGCTATCAAAGGCATACAAAAGAAATATTTATATAAGAGTGCCTGCATCGTAGTTTAAATCCAGAAAGAAATGGTCATAAGGGAGTGATTTTATTCTACCCCTTACACACTTCCAGAAATATGCAGATTTCACATGAATGCGCAGCAACCCGGGATATTGTTAAGTGTGAAAGGACCCAGTTAAAACAATCCGTGTCCAGTCACTGGCTTTCGATGAAGTGTGAATGGGTAAGCCAAGTCCATGCAACCAGTTCACAGCCTAGGAAGAGCCGGCATCGGAGATGGTCTCATCTGCAAGCGCCGGGTCAACAGATGTCTCTGATGTCACCGACACAGCAATAATCCAGGATGTGCCACCAGTCTGAAAGGGGGTTAAGCTGGGTCACAACTCACAACCCTAAACCTAACACCCTCTCGCCCTCCAGCCTACCCCCCCCTTTTAGGTGCTTAAGCCAGGATAGACCCAGAAAGGGAGCCAATTTAAAACCATGTTTAATGACTAGAAGAGCCTCTATCTAAACGGAATGAGGTCTTTAAAAAATAATGAACCGTGCATATTGCCCGGCCAAAGATCCAGGATGCCGCCTCATCTTTGCAGTGTGAAAGAGGTATTGTTTTTATTTATTTTTACCATATTGGCTAGCTGGCTCCTGAAAAATCAACCAACCGCCATGGTTAGATATTTAAATACATGTATAGTCAGAGCATCTCTGGCTTCAGCATTACAACATTACCGAAATACATTGTTGATAGCAGTATACTACACAGGGAGAAAAGTATGTTGGAGAAACAAAAATGGATAAAAAAAAGTGACAAATGCCTTGCTTGGAAAGAGTAACGGTGCATACACCCTGGGTGTTTTTGCCCAGCGTGTAAGCAGAGCAATGATGGGTAAATTCACATGGGCGAAAAATCACTCATTGCATAAACAATAAGCAATTTTTGCCCATCCAAGCGATTTTTCTCAGGGGTGGATGGCTTTCCATGGCAGGTCGCTATGAAATCTGTCCACCCTGTCGCTCATCTGCTGGTAAGAAGAAATGATTGTGCCTGAACAGAGCAACAATTATATTGCTCCATCGGGGGCAATCTAGTAACAAGCAGTGCAAAAAAACTATTTAATTCCCCCTGTAGTGAACATAATGGGTAGAGTGAGATTACTACAGGGTTGCAGCAGCCATTTAGATTGATAATTCACAAGGGGTTACCTAACACACCCACAATAGGTACCAAGCAAGGCAGCCTTTTGGCCATCCGTCCCAAGTCTCATCCCATACTTTGGGTAAAGGTGCGTACACACGGGGCTATTGCTCAGTGTCTCCTTTTCATCAGCGACCAGAGATGAAGAGTAACCTCTGCCGGCGCTGCAGCAGAGGTAATCAGCTGGTCGCAGGAACAAGCTCCTGCGACCAGCGATTATAATGGGGCTGAAAACGGGAGCGCGCACCCAAAGATTTATCGCCAGGGCACACCCCCATCACTGGCAATATGGTCGCCAGCGACCATATTCCCAGCGATTTCAGCCCCTATCGCCCCAGTGTGTACACATCTTTAGAGTGTAGACTGTTCTGAAATAGAAACCTTTTCTGGTTATTTTTTTTTAAAGGAAAGGTCTGAGAGTGAGGTGCGATGTGAAGTGTTAATGTGGTTTCCTTGTTTACAAGCCAATGGGAGTGGTCTGAGCAGACATTTCCCGAAGGGATACAATGCCTATGTAATAAGGTTTATTTATACCCAAGAGGTGTATTTGAGGCGCGATACTTCCTGTCCTTATGGCAGTCTTTTTAATCAGTCAGAGAAAAAAACACACAGTGATGTTTGTTTGTTTTTCTCTAAACACGGACAATATTTTGACTCTGTGCAATGAGGAAATATAGATGGTTTTTAATATATTACAAAGACGGTGTATGCAGTCTTTATAGGACCCATTGTTGAATTTATTAAAAAAGTATAAATAACTGGTTTTGTTAAAATGTTGGGCAATAAGAGGACTTCCTGTACAGGTTGCTTCTCAGCACCTGTGTGATGGAAGTGATCAGTTTTATGTAAACTAGGCCACAGCAATTTGACAAAATATTTTTTTCTTTTGTGTGTGCTCGTGCCATCTGTCATTTTACACTTGCTAAAAAAGCATTTGATACATCTATGTATCAGTGATCGCATAGTCAATGCGATTTGGGCACTATATTCGCACCCAGGAATGCATTGCAGTATATAAAATCACATAGTAGGTGCTGTATTAATCATTCCATATAGGGAAAATTGCAATGATATAATATGAAAATATTCTTACCGTAGTACAGGAAAAGTAAAATGAGTGAACAGTATTAACAGTAGGAACCTATAATCTAGTGCAGCAGTTCTCAAACTGTGGGTCCTGACCCCCAAGTGGGTCCCGACCTTCTCAGTATGGGGGTTGCAACTATTCAAAAATCTGTTGAATTGTTTCTTTTAGACTCCTCCCATCATTTTATGCCTCCACAATGCTGCCATGCAGGTGCTCTCTGATGACTACACATGTTATGTGACCTTCTGCAGTAACTTTCTGGGGTCCCGTAATTATTTTTATTGTCTGATGGGGTCCCAGAGCAAAATAGTTTGAGGACCCCTGATCTAGTGCCATGAAAAGGGTGGTTAGAATGAGGAGAGCTGGGGGGTATTCAATCCCTTGTCACGACTGTCGGGATATCCCCGAGGGGTATTTAATGTCTGGCACTATTTCCGACGGGAAATATGTCAGGCCTTTTCCTACAGCATTGAAGGCGGGTAAAAAGATAAGGGATCCAAGTATACTTGTGTTGGGTATGGGTCATACAGGGGATTAAGGGATGGTTTACTTTGATGGGGGGACACCCATAGAGGGACAAAGTGCCTGCATTGTGGCGGTCGGGATTCCGGCAGCAGTATTTCGTTCGTCGGTATATTGACTACATCCCATCCTATTAGCAGCAGCACTTAACCGTTGCCGTAAGCCACTGTCACAGACATTTAAATGTTATAATGCAGGACATGCTTTAAATGTAGCAATATTGTTTCATCCCATATTTTAAGTAGTAACTACCAATTATTTTAGCATCTGCAGAGTTAAGCTTAGTAAATAGTTATTTCATAAATTCATATTCTGAAAGTGGAGGTGGTCTGTCCTACCTGCAGTGCATTGTAGATGTTGGTGGGAGCTCTGTCGTACCTGCAGTTCGCTATAGACGTTGGGGGAGCTCTGTCGTACCTGCAGTGCACTATAGACGTTGGGGGGAGCTCTGTCCTCCCTGCAGTGCACTATAGACATTGGGGGGAGCTCTGTCCTACCTGCAGTGCACTGTAGACGTTGGGGGGAGCTCTGTCCTACCTGCAGTGAACTGTAGACATTGGGGGGAACTCTCTCCTAACTGCAGTGCACTGTAGACGTTGGGGGGAGCTCTGTCCTACCTGCAGTGAACTGTAGACATTGGGGGGAACTCTCTCCTAACTGCAGTGCACTGTAGACGTTGGGGGGAGCTCTGTCCTACCTGCACTGTGCCGTAGATCTGGTAGTCGCACTGAGTAGCTTGCCACATTGCACAGGCACGCAGAGAAAGTAGCATTGCTGAGCCTGCCGTTGTGGAGGTGATTTTCGCCACAGGGTGACCTGTTCCAAATCAATCAATCACTGTTCAGTTAATTTGCATTTTCATCAAGAGTTTTGGTTTTTATTCCCTCCTAAATAAGTAACTTTTTCTATGGATTCTTCCAAAGGTTTATACCCTGCATCCTCGGGTTCATAATCTAAGAACCCGTGATGAGGTGCGGTGTGAGAGCACCAAAACGTATAACTGGGGTTGAACAACATGGCAATTCGACCCGGGTTATAAGCAGGTTTAAACCCGGGTTGCCCTCTGTGTAATGGGCGACCCAAGTTTAGTGTGAATGGCCGAACCCGGGTCAGACCCAGCATTGCAATCTGAAAGAGGTATAAGTCGCCAAAACATCCCTACATTTGGTCTGTTCCAGTGACTTTATTACTGCTTTTATTGCCTTTGATTGCGATGAGTAAAGATAAATATTTATCTACATTTGGATTTTTGTTAATACATATGCTAAAGTGGCCCCCTTGAAACGTAGTTTTTCTAACGTACAGCCAGTGAAAAGAAATGTGGTGTCCCTCTGTCAGCACAAGTGATCCCCCCCCCCCCCCCCCCCCAATCCTCCAATCCTCCAGTCTTACAGATATGTAGTCACTATGGCAACCAGTTTGTCCAGCTCGGATTTAAAGGAACATGCTCATCAGTTCTCTACAATATGTGGTTTAATGTGCTACCTGCTGTAAAGAATAGGGATATTTCAAAACACTGAGCAGTTCCGTTATGAGAGGATATACTCTATTAAAATGTGTAGTACACCAATGAACCATAACACTTAAACCACTTGTGCATTATTGTGTTAGGTCCCCTTCGTTCTGCCAAAACAGCAGGGCGTGGACTCTGCATGATTTCTGAAGGTGTCCTGTGGTATCTGGTACTAAGATATTAGCAGCAGACTTTGCAAGGTGGGACCACCATATCTCGGGCTTGTTTTTCCAGCACATCCCACAGATGCTCAATTGTTTCCGGGGAATTTGTAAAACATGACCAAGTTGACTTGACCTGCAAACCTATTACCTAGCATTTTTTGGCATAATATCCTTCTGAAAGAGGCCACTGCCATCCGGAGTACCATTGCCACAAAGCGGTGTACTTGTTCTGCAAGAATAATTATGTACAGTAGGTGGTGTCTGTCAAAGTAAAGGTCCATACACACTGGACGACTATGCCCAGCATGTATGGACAGCAGTGATCGCGTTCATCGCTGGGGAGGGGAGACGGACGCTCAGTGCACACACACTGAACGGCTTTCCCCCTGCCCGGTGCTGTCAGCTGGGGGAGGACAGCTTTGCATAGGGCAGCGCTATCCAAAGCTGTTCTCAATCTTGGTGTTTTTGAGCGACTTTCAGCTCAGTCGCCCAGTGTGTATGGGCTTAATGAATGCTAGGAAACAATGTTTCCCAGAAGAACGTTGCTCCAAGCACTACACTGCCTCTGCTTGTTTGCCTTATTCCCATGGTAAATTTTAACAAGATGACCAGTGGTATGCACTTTACCTGTCAGTGGGTTTAATATTATGGTAATCATTGTACTGTACTGTAATCTGTAATTACTGTTTTGTGCACTTGTTTTTCAAAAAAAATTTGCCATAACTTTTTGTATTATAAACTGATAAATATAAGGGGAACGTTTTATAACTCTTCCTATAGATTTCTCATTTTCAGAATACATTTTGTAAAACAGTATTTGTATAAAAACACTGACGTGCTAAAAGTCATGGGTTGAGGACCCTCCTCCCAGCCCGGTGATGTGCACTGTGACCATATTGTGGCCACCATCTTGCCACCCGATGCCCACAATCAGTGCCTCGATATTATCTGCCACCAGTCCCCCCCGGAACTTAGCTGTAGGAGAGGACCGGTCGGCTGGCCAACGTAGTTCCTCTGTTTATCGTTCTCATATCCGTTCCTTTGCGAATATAAGACTGTCATATCAACTGGATCACTGTAAATAGTAGAATACCCCTGCCTCTCCCGATATTCAGTCCACCTATACCATTTTATACGAATTGAGGAGGGGGAGGAAGAATATTTACAACCAGCCGTCTCAAATTGATAATGGTTTTTATACAGGGCATAGAATGAGATTTCCAAAGTTGTCCTATGGCCGCCTTGGTGGAAATCAGGATAATGTCCCATCAGGTATTTGTCACAGCTTAACAGAGGGTGTGTGGTATGGTGAAACAGCAACCACAGGATCAATAGGGACCTCCTTGGCAAATTTAAAGAGAGAATAATTTGCGATGGCACTAAAGTCCCCACACACACACTTCCAGAATGTGTATAGACACTGTATTCATATTTCCTTTTTATAATAGTTTTTCCACACTTAGGGACACCCCCCCCCATTTCTTGATGGTGTCGCATCTCACTTGGATATGATTTAATAGGGCTAAAAGCCAAATGTGCTGTAATAGAAGATACAAAGGTCTGCTAATAAATATGGGAAATGGCTTCTTACCATTGGCACTGTTCTAATGTCTCCGTAGCTTTGTGTCTCATAGGCTGAGGCGTACAATACATGCCATGTACAAGCATTTTCTGTTTGTGCTTGATTCCTTTGCCTGTCCAGACTTGTCAGGATAGCTTGATGATTAGTGTTGAATGCCATGGGCAGGACCTGCCATGTTTTAAGTATAAAATTAACTAATGAAGTATACTTTGAGCTCCCACAGTTTTTCTGCTATAGCAGATAATTAAATTCAGTTTTTCAGAATTTATGACCGCTAAGTTAGACAAACTTTCTATGTTCGTGTTCATCAATGTGATTTGTGATATCTGGGAGTGATCCCCAACAAACCACATTGATCTATACACATTTGGTCCTAAATGGTATAGTTTACCACTCCCAGTAGCCTGTTCAAGAAAATTTGCGCAAAAGACGCAAGACATCAGACTTCACATGCTCATGACACCCGCAACACCCCATGCAGTGTCCTCTGGCTCTGGCAGGTTAGATAAACAGGCATGGTTAGCTCCACGGTTCAGTAAGAAAGTGAATTTTTGGACCCCATTAAGCAACAGGCAGTTTAGTCTTTTGCTTTTCACTGATTGCTCCCCTGCACGTCACATTTCCCACTCAAAGCGGAATCTTATTGGCTATCATCTGTCACATGTTTTGTATAGCCAATAAGATCCCACTTTGAGAAATGAGTAAGAAAGGATAAAACCGAACCTGCACATCGCTAACACAACTGTTGGTTTATTTTGCTGCTTGTTGTCCAGCCTGGACCCATAAGGTTATCTATGAATCTGACTGGACTCATTACTTCCAGGTTTGTACTTTCCATGCTACTTCTGGTGGCTTGCACTTCATACGGAAATGCAATGTTGAGATGGAGGAGACAGTGTTGGCAATTATGGATTTGTTCAGTGTAAACATACTTACTTTAAGGCTTTCCTGTCCGGGAGAAACCTGGAGGGTAGACTTTCCAGAGCTGGAGCTTGACATGTCACAAAGCCCTCTCCCTGTAAGTAAATGCAGACATTTGTGGCTCTGCAGGCAGGGAGGAGGGAGCAAAATTTATTTAGTTTATCTAGAGCAGCAGATTCCATTGCGCTTTACAATTGTAGACTGTACTATATATAAAACAAACCGGGTAACAGACCGACTTTGAGGTAGGATGGCCCTGCTGCAAGCTTACAATGTATGGGAACATAGGAGGGAAACACAAGGACAGGCACCATTAATAGCATGGCAGTCCCACCAAGTTGCAAGTCCAGAAGAAAAACTATAAGCGCCTCAAATGATGTGCATCAATTTAGCCCAGCTCCCTCCCCACAGAACTGTGACTGCCTGTATTAGACTGGTGGGGGAGGGGACTGCAGGGGTGCCAGCTAAATGTGGTAGGCTTGCCCACCCTTCTGGAGACCAGGAACCCAATTTTCAGGTGCCTTCTGGCCATTTCATGGTTTATGCTTCTTTTACAGTGAGCGAGTTTAGGAATTTTTATTTTAGATGGGGTAAGCTTTGTATTTTATACTGGTCCATTTTATTGGTTTTGTGTGTGCTAGGGTTGTTAAGGTGAGAGAGGGTTACTATTGACACGTTTTGCTGTGACAATGGTCTGAAATGCTGAATCTGTAATTATTGCTTTGTTTCAATAAAAAATTAAATTATTTGATGCGGAGCAATAGTTAATGTGGCCCCGACAGAGCAGTTCAATTGTTCCGGGAGCCCATTATTTATTACACTTATCATGCCCAAATAGGCCTGTCCTGCAGTTTTCGCACAGGTCTGCTTGCCACCTTCAGAAGCTGTGAGCAGAAATGTGTTCTCCTGTGGCATGTGCGCCCAAACAGAGCAACAATTGAAAAGTGTGGCGAGGGCAGTGAACAATGTAATTGCCCCCTGTGACTTTGTTAATGAATACATGTCATATTATACTTCATCACAACTGTGAGTTCTGCTACCTTTTATTGTACAGAGTGTTGGCTAAATGTTACAGCAGTGTGATGGAAACCTTTCAGAAGGGTAATTACTGGAAGCATATAGTTCTGGGCAGGATGTGTTCTAATCAGGTCCATACCGTGCCAGCCATTTGTTTTGGCAGGAATCTCTACCACTCTGGAAGATACGATATAACACGCAGGCCGGAGCCTGTCTGAGATTCATGAGATGATCGCTTGCTAGTTGGTTCCTGCTGCTGGGATTTCTCTCTGGTAACATATTTTGGTATGCAGGCTTTGTTCTCCTTCAGACCAGACATGTTCCAGGCTCCTGCCATGTGTGCGTTCTACTTGTGTTTGCTGCCATTATTTCTTCTTACACTCTAGCCCTCCACCGTTTTCTCCTCGCAGAAAGAAATGCTGCACTGCACTTAAACTTCATATACAACTGAGCTTGTACAGTATAATCCCTTTGGAATTGTGTTTTTGACTTCACCATACCAGGAGTTGCTTGAGGGATTTCTGTACAGGATTTAAGTAGAAAGCCTGTGCATGAAAACATGCCTGCCACTCCATCATGCTACATTCTGCTTGTAATGGCCTGTTGTGAATGAGAAGTGTTACTATTGTACTGCGGGCTATTTACTTGTGATCTCTTGAGTAATACCTTGCTGTTCTATTTTCTAGGTCAACATTACGCGGTGTATGTGTGGTTGTCTTGTTTGTTTGAGTGGAGGAATTCCCCGAACGGCGAGGTTTGCGTCTAATGCAGCGAGCCTGCTGCATATAGCCACGAGCCTCGCCGTTTTGGCAGCCGCACACGCTGTTTCCACATTGCTTTTTAGAAATCGCAAGGTGGAAAACGGCAAAAAGCAGAGTGCAGGGGGGTCGGTTGAATAGGCACTGCTCACTGTCATAGCTCACCCTTTAGCATTGAGTATACCGCTTTAAGTTGTTTTGTACTTGGAATTTACTTGCTGCATTGGGGGATTTTAAAAAAGGAAAGGGAAATCTGTGTTACCTAAAGTTAATGGGGTATATTCAATGCTAAAGGGCAGGGAATGACAGCGAGCAGTGCCTATTGCTCACCGTCATAGCTTGTGGGTCAGTATTCAATTGACCCCTGTCTTCGCCGTTTTCACCTCCCTGTTACTAAAAAGTGAGGTGCAAATGGCGAGTGTGGTTACCAAAACGGCGAGGCTCATGGCTATAAGCAGCGGCTTGATGCATCAACAGCGATCTTTGGTGGAATCGAAGATAGAATAGGGTGAGTGACCGGCAAGGGTGTCAAACTGCGAGGATGGCTTGTTTTCAACGATCCTTCGCCATAACTCCCTCTCCGGCTGCGTTGAATACATGCCTTTTATATCTTTGATGCGCTCTAGCATGGATGGGAATGTGTGTAAATGGCTACCATAGTTGGCTCTTCTAGACAGATGATTAAAGGACTTGCTTATGTTATTTTCTTGACTACACTGCAGCATTGGAAGCTGTGGTCTTTTTGGTCTTTTGCTCAATAAAAATTATATTGAGATAGGATTGTGTTGGTTATTGAGAACAAATATGACCCCAATTTTCATTGTATACCCACCCTGATGGGTCAAATGCCCCCCCCCCCCCCCCCAATTGTTAGCGCCACACCACGATCAACGCCAACCCGAAGCGTGGCGAGCGGTGGCAGTATGCGTCCTCCGACCTTTTCATTCCCCCTCTATCCACTTCGACGCGGAGTTGATTGTATATAGTGTGGCGACCACAGCGAGGGGACGCGCATTACTTCACAGGTATTACGCGTCCCACACGATATAAAATCAACTCCACACCGACGTGAATAGTGGGGGTATGAAAAGGTCGGAGGACGCATACCGCTGCCCCCCTCGGGCTCGCTGCGCTTGCCACGCTTCGGGTTGGCGTTCATCGTGGGGTGGCCTTAACAATTTGGGGGGGGATTTCACATGTAAAATACCCACAAGGGTGGGTATACAATGAAAAATCGGGTCCATTGGCCCATTTAACATTTGTTCCCTATGTAAAATTGCGTCCATCGGTCGCATAGCATGCCTTAACTTAAGGCATGCGATGGACGCGATTTTTTAATTCTCGGGTCAAAGGCTAAAAAATAGCACTGAAATCGCGTCGGTCGTGTCCATCGCATACCTTAAGTTAAGGTATGCGATCACCTACGACGGGCGTCGTGCTAGGAAACAATATGTTTCCTCGGACTCCATGTGTATTCATATCTCTCACTGTCCACAATACTTTGGATCTGCCTGTACATGTCTGTTTCTGCATACCTACACGAGTGTGGCTTCCTATGTACGTCTTAGTATATAAACACCGCTACAGGAGGTAGGCACCTTTCTCCTGAGAATGGAAAGGAGACCACTTAGATGGATGGTGACAAAAGGAACGAGATACTGGCACAGTGCAGAGTACTGACACCGGCATACTGTGATCTAGAGCAGAAGGGTATGGGTCATTGGCTCGAGTATGAAATGCCACCTGACGCCTCATTAAAAAGGTGAAAAACTCGTGTCGTCCTTTTGACTGTCCACCTTAATGTCAACCTTCAGTGGTAGACCCAATGCATGTCGACCAAGTGACCGCCCCGAGCAGAAGTAGCCCTCTGTTTATCAAGCCAAAGCCTTAACACTGCAATTTTAGGTTCTTAATTAAGTAGGTCCCTGGCTTAAGGCCCATACACACTAGATTAGTGGTAGCCAACTCCAGTCATCGAGAGCTACCAACAGTTCACGTTTTCCAGACAACCTAGCTGCTGCACTCATTACTCACTGGCACATTTTAAAAGATCCACAGGTGGAGCATATTATGTCACTTGTGATTTTGTGAGGAGATCTAGAAAACATGAACTGTTGGTAGCTCTCGAGGACTGGAGTTGGCTACCACAATATTGCTTACAATATCTCTCAGAAATCCCTTTCAATATCGCCTAGTGTGTATGTAAGCTGTACATGGTTAATGACGTGCGGACCCTCATCCAAACATGGTCACTTAATACCCAGTGCCCCACCTCATGGCATCGGCAAGTGTGTGATCCACAATCTTCCGTCACTTTAGACAGGAGATTGGGGTGCAATAAACATTTGAATATACCCCTCTGTATAGTTAAGTACAGTATGTGTGCTTCTGCAGGTTGTTAGCAGTGTCCTCAGTACATGCAGCTCAATAGTCAACCGCTATACTCCACTGACTAATATCGTTTTTCCAGGAGTTCAATGGAAATCACGAGCGACAGTGTATCGTTTGCAGGGTTGTTTAATTTGTACCCAATTTAAAGGAAACTTATTAAGGATTGAGAGAGCTCAAATGGTGTTCTGCAAATGTTCTGTGAAAAGATGGAATAGGGCGGGAGAGATGCAGTGAGTCTGGTTTGTGTGGTCTATTTGGAGCGTCTTGCCAGCCAATAGTCCTATAGCGGTACAAGTTTTGCTGCTTTACTTAGTAAATAGGCACTTTTCAAATGTTTTCAGTTATTTTAAGAGCTGAATTAATTACGTTTTCTCATCAAACTTTTTGGCATTGACTATTTGTGTGTTTGTTTAGGATTTTGTCTCCAGGTTTTCCTGTATGTTTCTTTTCAGGAAGTCTGGTCACTATACTGTACTCTAGGCTGTCCCGTCAGTAAAACCTTATTAGTAAAGTAGATCTGGCTTACATACTGCACCGCGTTTGTATATTTGCAGTGTTTCTAGTATTGCTGATGTCTTGGTAATACAATGCGGTTTCTGAATAAAGAAAAGATCTTAATTCTATCTTTCTGTTTTCTTAGCAACCCTCCCCTGAGTGAGGAAATGCTGCCCCCTGGAGAATGGATGTGTCATCGCTGCACTATACGCAGAAAGGTAACTAGTGTTTATTTCTGGCTAGATAATTAGCTGGAATGTATTCCAAATTTAGATGATGATGTCTTTCACTTGGAGGTCCTCACATGGGTCTCTGTTACTTTTCTCCTTTCTGGGTGATAGAAAATCCTCTTGGGACAACTTTAATATTGCGATATTCCATTAAGTGGAAAAGCGATAGCTCTAGCTGCAGCACCGTGATCGGGGTGTGGGCACATGGATGATCTATGCTGAGCGGTTTCACTTCTGCATTACAGAACATCTCCTACTTATAAAATTCACACCATTCATTTTCCACATGTGTGCTGCTGTGGAATGGAGAGAACAGTACAAGGTTATGGTGGTGGATCCCAGTTGAGTAATACGTCGTCTTATGGCAAAAAAGTGCATTTATTATGCTTTCAGACTGTAAAATGAGTGGCGATTTTATACATACACTTCAATTATCACTACTGTACGCCTAGTAATGCTGTCATTCTTAATAATTACATGTACAAGAAAAGAAAAGTGCAGTACATTTTAGATAACCTAAGGCTTTGGTAGCCTATGGGCCATATTCAACTGTTTGCCCTGTTGGCAACCACTAGAGGGTGCTAAATGGAGCTTTTGAAATGTATTCAGGCGCATCCAGCTGGGGGTGCTGAGCTAAAAACAGCAAATTCACCTGTTTGAGCGCTCAAACTGGGCTTTTCTGGGTGCGCCCGTTAGTTTAGTTGCTTTAGGTGTTAGGCCCCCGCTAAAACCAAACTTTATGAGCGCAATCCGCATGAAAGAAAAAAAATAACATCTCTCCGGTTGCCAATACATTGTGTGGGAGACTGTTTTCACGCTGTTGTAGTCAGACCAATTTCTGTCTACCTTTGCCCTGTGTGTGCACTCTTCTACACCCCTTCCCCTTGTGCAGTTACAATATCTAAACGAAGGTTAACAAAGACGTGGTAAACCGTAGTCTAGAAATACTATATATTAAAATCCTCATAAGACGGATACCTTTTCTGAACGTGGTGTTATGTTGTGGCATTTCTGCGCAATGTATAAGTGCAAAGGGTATAACAGGTTGACCACACATTTTTCTAATTTTTTTAAAAATCTGGACACCTCAGGAACCAGGGTAATTTTATGCTGTGGTAGGGTTGAAGGGGTGGGAAATAAGGGGCCCTCCAGCTGTTGATGAACTACACATCCCAGTATGCCTTGCGTTAGTTTTTCTATTTGGCCATGGTGCAACTGATGCAAATCCTGCTGGGATGTGTAGTTCATCAACAGTTGGAGGACCACTTATTGCCCACCCCTGGTAGAGGCTACAGGGAGGGAGTCGCGCTGCGTGGAGCTGTGCTGCAGGGGGATGCGACGGACTACAGGTGGAGGAGTTGCATTGTAGTGGTGGGCAGTGGAAACCAGGTTCAGGCCCCCAGTGTGCTCCAGGGGGTAACACTGATAATCTGGCAAACAGGGTTATCCAGCACAATGCTGGAACCCAGGTTGCCAGATTATCGGTGGTCAACCTGTAGTGTGTATTTGTGTTGAGAAGCGATAATCATTACACATGTGAAGGGTAAATATTCTGTTTGCAATTTCTCTGTTCCCCACCTCCTCCAAGGACTTAGTATAAGGCTTTATTACAAATCGGTACTTTGTGATTTGTTTCTGCCCACATACATATGTGTTATGAGCCTGCTGCTAGTGACAACACTAGGCTTTATGTGCTGCAGATCAACCTAGCAACATCTCTAGTGACACCATGAATGTTAATGAAGGATGGAACAGCGATCGGTCCATTTTTCATTAACGTTGCTCCAGTGTGTTCGGGGGGGGGGTGTGCAATGTGTGGAGAACAGAATCACCACAAATTACACTGTGCTTCTGGCGCTGTTTTTATGAAAATGAGTAAAAAAAGGCAAAATACTATATCAATTAAAATGGCTACTGCTGCTGCATATGGTTTATGCGAATTAGCTGGAATTCACATGAATAGAGAAAGGAAATTTGTTTTAAACCACCTTGCGCTGCTAGCAGACCAATTTAGCACTAACAGTACCACTGGACAGAATGACACTGGACACACTGCTGGAAATGTAGAAAATTTTATATATGACAAAAAAGAATAATAAAACAATTCATACATAAATAACAATAATTAATACAATACGATAAAAATACCTAAATGGCCATTAGGGTTTTACGTTTGCAAACTGTATGAGACTCCGTGAAGGGTTAAAAAATATATATAATGGTGGTAGTTCCTGGGGTTAACCAAGATGAGGGGATGAATAGGGAGAATGATGCGAATGAATGAGCAGCACAGTTAGTAGATGAAATGAAATGCACATGCAGGGTTAATGAGGCTGATAGAACAATGCCCAGAATGAGGCACTGTAAGCAGTTAAGTATTATCTCACCCTCCGTTCAACACATAATGAAAAAACTTTCGTTTTGAAACAATTTACTAATTGTGACACAACTCATTGCGTCTATCTCTTGGAGTGTCCCTGCAAATTACAATATGTGGGGAGGACAATACGGAGCATTAAAACCAGGTTTAGAGAACACAGAACAAACATCCTAAAGAAATATATGAATCACAGCATTCCTCGCCATTTTTCCCAATACCACCAGAGTGATCCTAGTGGCCTAACCATTACAGCCATTGAATTCATCCCGAACACTAAAAGAGGAGGAGATCGGTTCAGAAAGTTGTGCTTGGCCGAAACCTCCTGGATCTTTAAACTAGATACACTCAGCCCGCAGGGCCCAAATGAAGCCCTGGATTTAACATTAATGAGGCTGATAGAACAATGCCCAGAATGAGGCACTGTAAGCAGTAAGTATTATCTCACCCTCCGTTGGTGTGGTAGTAGGAGGCGTCGGGGAGCTTCTGTTGGTGTCAGCTCATACCCGGATAGATGACACTGCAGGCGGGGAGCTTAAGTTGTAAAAGCTCTACCCTCTGTGCTCGGTCTGATGGTGTTGACCGGCTGTGAATGCTGTATGGACGTAGCCAGGGATGACTGCGGCTCGGTATGAATACTGGGTAGCGGGAGTAACGCTCGACCGCTTGGTGGAAGTGTGGCTGCTGCCCAGATGACGGTGGCTTGTTAGCTTGAGAAACCGCGGCAGACCAGCTGGAAGTTGAGACTGGGAATCAGGGGAATCACGGAGGTTTGCAGACGCAACAGGAAGTGACATCGACGCGTTTCGTCTCTATGGCAACGGAGACTTTTTCAAGACGGATGTTATGCTGGCTCTACACAAACCTATTTAAAGGCTGTATAGTGCTGGTTAACCAATCGGGTCATTGAGGTAATCTACATATCATTAGGATAAGTCTAAAAGCTCGTGTATTGAGTTTTCAGGAAATAAACAATCATATGAGTCTGTACCATTCAAGTGGTTATATCTTACTTGTTTAATGCTATGACTGCATTTAAAGGGGTATACACACCCGCGATAGAGTGGAGAGAAATAGGGTCTAATACATTCGAAGTTGTTCAATATAAACGTATAAAATCTTTATACACATATAATTATGTATATCATATATTTATATAAGAACAGTAGAGAAGGAGCTCTTTATTATGAATTCCGCAATTAGGAGAATAAAAAATAAAAATATAAAAAATATATAATATAAAAATAAAGAATAATAATGAAGATACATATAAATAAAAATCTGTATGTAAAAAATATATATGTAATAAATCTATAAAGATATAGATAAATATATATAATAAAAAATAATAAATAATGAAATATAAATACTACATAAGAAATGTATATTTTCTCATCTTCTATAGATTCTATTACAATAGTAGACGTATATGTCATTGATGGAGACCTAATACAAATTTTGAGTAACAGTCTAGAATTTCAGATCTGTGGGGGCCAGGGGGAATTTCATCTGCAGACCCATGGGGCGAAATGTAATAGGGTGTGATTTTTTAGACATGTGCGATTTTTGGTCAAAAACGGCCGAAATCGCACATTTTCCGAAAATCGCACATTTAATAGGTTGAAAATCGCGGTAAAAAATCGCACTTTTTACCGCGAAATCGCACTTTTAGAAGTGCGATTTTTAGTCACATTTCAATTCGCATCCAGATGTTTTCCCATTATAAAGTATACAACTCGCAAATGTAATAGGGTGCGATTTTTGGTCAATGTTACCAAAAATCGCAAAAAAAATAGACCAGGTTCTGACAGGCGAATTTGACAGAACCATGCACAGATCATTGAGATCTGTGCATGGTTCTGTTAATAAAAATGTGTAAAAGTGTTTTTATAAAAAAAAAAACGGCGTGGGGTCCCCCCTCCTAAGCATAACCAGCCCCGGGCTCATTGAGCCGGACCTGGTTCCAAAAATACGGGGGGACAAAAAGCATAGGGGTCCCCCGTATTTCTGAAACCAGCCCCGGACTCTTGGACCGGTCCTGGTTCCAAAAATACGGGGGACAAAAAATCTGGGGGTCCCCCGTATTTTGAAACCAGCACCGGGCTCCAACAGCCCGCGGTGTCATGCCACAGCCGGGGGACACTTTTTATACAAGGTCCCCCGGCCAAAACATGAGCACCGTGGCTGGTCAGCCTTGGACGGGGTACCTGGAGGAGTGGGGACCCCCCCAATAAAGGGGTCCCCCCCCCCCAGGCTTCACCCGTCCAGGGCTGAAGCCCGGGGCTGTCACCGGCGTCCGTGGCCAGTGGACGCCGGCCTGATAGGGTTAAATCCATCATACATATCATTACATTGCTTTTTACCGGCGAACTACAAGTGCCAGCAGACCTCCCCCGCATGCTGGGACTTGGAGAACCACAAGTCCCAGCATGCAGGGCATTAATGGGCCCGCTGGGACTTGTAGTCCACCTGTAAAAAGAATGTTTATAAAAAACACACACACAGAGAAGTACAAGTTTATTACACACACACACCTCAATTTTACACCAGCATACTTACCATTCCTGGATCCAGCGCTGGTCTGGCTGCTTCACAGCCGGCTCCCCCCGCACTGACAGGCAGCGGGGAGAACCGGCTTTCTCCGTTGCCTGTCACCGGCTTTCTCCGTAGCTTCTGTAGCTCTGTCCGAGTGCTACAGAGGCTGAGAGCGCGATTGGCTGAGCTACAGTATGCGTCTCCATGGAGACGCATAGCTCAGCCAATCAGGACTGAGCTATGCGTCTCCATGGAGACGCATACTGTAGCTCAGCCAATCACGCTCTCAGCCTCTGTAGCACTCGGACAGAGCTACAGAAGCTACGGAGAAAGCCGGTGACAGGCAACGGAGAAAGCCGGTTCTCCCCGCTGCCTGTCAGTGCGGGGGGAGCCGGCTGTGAAGCAGCCAGACCAGCGCTGGATCCAGGAATGGTAAGTATGCTGGTGTAAAATTGAGGTGTGTGTGTGTAATAAACTTGTACTTCTCTGTGTGTGTGTTTTTTATAAACATTCTTTTTACAGGTGGACTACAAGTCCCAGCGGGCCCATTAATGCCCTGCATGCTGGGACTTGTGGTTCTCCAAGTCCCAGCATGCGGGGGAGGTCTGCTGGCACTTGTAGTTCGCCGGTAAAAAGCAATGTAATGATATGTATGATGGATTTAACCCTATCAGGCCGGCGTCCACTGGCCACGGACGCCGGTGACAGCCCCGGGCTTCAGCCCTGGACGGGTGAAGCTTGGGGGGGGGGACCCCTTTATTGGGGGGGTCCCCACTCCTCCAGGTACCCCGTCCAAGGCTGACCAGCCACGGTGCTCATGTTTTGGCCGGGGGACCTTGTATAAAAAGTGTCCCCCGGCTGTGGCATGACACCGCGGGCTGTTGGAGCCCGGTGCTGGTTTCAAAATACGGGGGACCCCCAGATTTTTTGTCCCCCGTATTTTTGGAACCAGGACCGGTCCAAGAGTCCGGGGCTGGTTTCAGAAATACGGGGGACCCCTATGCTTTTTGTCCCCCCGTATTTTTGGAACCAGGTCCGGCTCAATGAGCCCGGGGCTGGTTATGCTTAGGAGGGGGGACCCCACGCCGTTTTTTTTTTAACTTTTTTTTTTTGCACAAAATCGCATTTATAAAAATGCGCACATTTTCATGACTGAAAATGCGCACATTTTCATGACTAAAAATCGCGGCAAATCGCATTTTTTTGCCGCTAATTCGCATCTCATTACATATGCGAATTCGCGGCAAAAAATGCGATTTTTAAAGGTGCGATTTGGTGCGATTTTTTTTTAGTCTAAAAATCGCACCCTATTACATTTCGCCCATGGTGTCATGGAGGGAATACCCCCTAACCAAGCACCATGGGTAGATGTCCTTCCCCCTGACCCGCACAGAGCTGGGAGCCAGAAGGGTGAAATAGGTTCTAAATCCCTCAAGGGGAATATATCAAAAAGAATAAATGGTTCTAACAGTCTAAGGATCAAAGGAGGTCCTAGTCCATACATGTTAAATCCAGGGCTTCATTTGGGCCCTGCGGGCTGAGTGTATCTAGTTTAAAGATCCAGGAGGTTTCGGCCAAGCACAACTTTCTGAACCGATCTCCTCCTCTTTTAGTGTTCGGGATGAATTCAATGGCTGTAATGGTTAGGCCACTAGGATCACTCTGGTGGTATTGGGGAAAAATGGCGAGGAATGCTGTGATTCATATATTTCTTTAGGATGTTTGTTCTGTGTTCTCTAAACCTGGTTTTAATGCTCCGTATTGTCCTCCCCACATATTGTAATTTGCAGGGACACTCCAAGAGATAGACGCAATGAGTTGTGTCACAATTAGTAAATTGTTTTAAAACGAAAGTTTTTTCATTATGTGTTGAACGGAGGGTGAGATAATACTTACTGCTTACAGTGCCTCATTCTGGGCATTGTTCTATCAGCCTCATTAACCCTGCATGTGCATTTCATTTCATCTACTAACTGTGCTGCTCATTCATTCGCATCATTCTCCCTATTCATCCCCTCATCTTGGTTAACCCCAGGAACTACCACCATTATATATATTTTTTAACCCTTCACGGAGTCTCATACAGTTTGCAAACGTAAAACCCTAATGGCCATTTAGGTATTTTTATCGTATTGTATTAATTATTGTTATTTATGTATGAATTGTTTTATTATTCTTTTTTGTCTTATATATAAAATTTTCTACATTTCCAGCAGTGTGTCCAGTGTCATTCTGTCCAGTGGTACTGTTAGTGCTAAATTGGTCTGCTAGCAGCGCAAGGTGGTTTAAAACAAATTTCCAGTGTGTTCGGGCCATCTGGGCTGGCTATGTATTGCTAAAAGGAAAAAGTTGATCATTGTTTCACTCCTCTCCTTGCAGAAACGTGAACGGAAGAAGGAACTGGGCCAAGTTAATGGATTGTTTGACAGATATGGGCGGAGGACTGTGTCGCCCACCTGTGACATAGATTTTTCTGAGCGAGCTGTTGGCAGCTTTCGGGCACTTGCCCAAGCCAGGGTGTTGGAGAGGAGGATAAGCCGTCCCGGTACCCCTACATCCAGTGCCAGCACTGATACTCCCAATTCTGAACAAAATGACATGGATGAGGATCTGATTGATGTAGATGATGAGCCTTCTACGGAGTCTGATTGCAGTCATTCTCAGCTAAAAAGACCATTTCAGCTCCTCATTGCAGCAGCTATGGAGCGCAATCCTACCCAGTTCCAGTTACCCAATGAACTCACCTGCACCACAGCACTTCCAGGTCAGTTATGAGGAGTATTAGTTACTCTGACCCACTAAGGTTTATGCAAGTACTGTATCTTAAGATGGCCATACACACGCAGATTTATCTGCAGATCTGTCTGGTTGAAACAAAAACATGGTTATGGATGAGAGCAAATGACAGTTGACCGTTTGCTTGGAAATGCTGAAAAACTGACAAACTGTCACTTATCCATAACCATGTTTTTGTTCCAACCAGCAAGATCTGAAGATAAATCTTACTAGTGTATGGGCACCTTTTATAAGATAAATCTACCAGCATGTGTTAATGGGTGACTCAAATCTTCTATCCTCATGGACCATATGTACAAGTATAGTTTGTTGCTTTAAAACTTACTTTAACCACATGTAGACTAATAACTATATTCCACAGGCACCAGCAAACGGCGGAGGAAAGAGGAAATGACAGGCAAAAATGTAAAGAAAGCACAGCATGAGTTGGATCACAATGGCCTGGTTCCTCTACCAGTTAAAGTCTGCTTCACGTGTAACAGGCATGTATAGTAACTGCTTTCAGAGCTTTTATTGCTTGATGAATTATTGCCTATGAATTCTGTCACTGGGGGCACTGCATGATTTGTCTTACTTTGGATAAGCCCTACACACATAGCGACCTGCCATGCGAGATCGCTCAGCATGATCACTGAGAACACATTGATGTGCCAGCGCTGTGTGCTGAGCGATCTGTCAGGGCCAGTGTTCTCCGCTGAGAACACTGGCCCCGACCAATTAATAACGTGCATGCCAGATACAGACCCGCAGGGCTACGCATTTAAATTGTTATGTAGACCACAAACAGCAATATTCTTCAGTTTTCTGAGCTATTCTGAGACATTTTATGTAAAATTGCTCAGAAAATGCCTGAATATCGCTCTGTGTGTAAGGCCCAGTACTCCTGATAACAAATGTAGAAAAGTCAAAATCTCTGTGCTGACTATCTTTTGTAAAATATTTGTTTCTCTGCCAGGAGCTGTCGTGTGGCACCTTTAATTCAGTGTGATTACTGCCCCCTCTTGTTCCACATGGACTGTTTGGACCCTCCTCTCACTGCCATGCCTACCGGCCGCTGGATGTGTCCCAACCATATTGAGCACATTGTGGTGAGTCTTTTTGGAATTGTTGGCATTTATACAATTTTTTGAATAAATGTTATTTTACTCCTTTACATTCATAAGGTATGTGAATAATTTGTTAATATGAGTAACCGTAATGAAAACAACACTAATATTTGGTATAATCCACTCTAGGCACTTTTATTGAGACTAAAATGTAGTGCAAGACTGTCCATTCTGTGAGTCTCTACAGCTGTTGTGCAACTACACATCCCAGCATGCAATGCCAGTTTTCCCTAATAACAAAATTCTGTCATGGCCTTCTGGGGCTTGTAGTTTCACAATAGCTAGAGTGCCATGCCTGACTTAGTGTATAGACATCAGTTGTGCCCTCTTGAGAATTAGCAGCTTGTCTTTCTCAGATAAAGATGTTTTAATGTCCTTCTATCACCTTTGTGTCCTTTTTAGCTGAACCAGAAGAGTATGACTCTGAGTAATCGGTGCCAGGTGTTTGACCGCTTCCAGGACACCATTTCCCAGCATGCGGTGAAGCTGGACTTTCTGAGCCGCATCCATAAAATACATCCACCAAACCGCAGGGTGCTGCCCACCGCTAGGAAAAACACAGTCAAGGTGAATAAGCTTAGTTTACAGGCAGGGAAGTTTTGGTTTCAGATTTAAAATGTTTAAATGAAATTTAAGCTTGACAATTAACGTAGATTAAGTTAGTAGAAAAGCGTTAGATATATATTATGTAGTCAAAAGTTATTGGACACTGATAGCAAATAGATCAAGATTTTAGGGACATCAGTAATGTACTGCCATCACATGCAGTAATTACGGCAAACGCTCTTCTTGGCAAACGTTCCTGAGCATCTTTAACGACCTCTGCCATTGGCTGAGCATTCAGGTCAGTTTGGCTAGATCGCCAATGACCCGCATGTTCAGTGGGTCCTGTTGATTGCACTGAGCAATATCATTTATCATTCAGTGTCTGTGTGTATACACTCAATATTGGCGACCCATGGACAGTATTGTTAACTATATCGGTGGCAGCCAGGTTCGCCTAGTGCGTATGGTGCTTTAGATGTTCTCATGGCAATCTCCAACCCCAAACTTGCCCACACGAACACATGTCTGCTGCAGGAGCGCACCATTCCCATTGCGCAGGGTGTCCAGTCACTTTTGCCTACACAGTGTAATCTCAATGGTGTCCGAGCTACAGGCATTAGCTTTTGTAGTCAAACTTCCTAGCCTTTTATTTATGATCATTATTAAGATTTATGCATTTGGTTGGTCGATTTACAGTTGTAACTTTTTAATATGCATTACAAATTACTTTACATCTCTCTTTTTAACTGTATAAATGTTAGGTTCCTGAAGCCATCAAGGCCCAGTACCAATCGCCTCAGCAATTACTGCCCCCTGCAGGTATTCGTGATGGAGAGCTGATTTGTAATGGTGTAGCTGATGAATCACAAAAGCGCCTACTGCATTCTGAACATTTAGCTAACCAAGCAGAGCAGCAAGAGGTTAGTACAAATCCTGTCCTCTTACAACAATACTTTTCCAAGTCTCTTTTTTTTTTTTTTAGACCTTTAACTCCAGCAGGAACATAGGATAATTAAAATGCTTAACTTTTTTTTTTTTTCTTTTCTAGTGGCTCCGTAGCGTGGTTGCTCTCCAGTGTAGCATATTGAAATACTTATCTGCTAAGCAGTTGCCATCCTGGGGATCAGATGAAGTAGACTTGTTGGATGTCAAACCGGTCATTGCACCTGATGGATCCGTTTCCAACTCTCACCAGCATGCTGATGGCAAGCCTCAGCTTCCTTCGTCTTTGTGTTCCAGCAGTCAGTCTACAACATTGGAGGAAGATAGTACTTTTCTGGTGAAACCACGCATCTCTGCTAACTGTGGAACTTCCAATGGACCTGCTGTATCAGAATCTAAATCAAATGGGCCACATACTTACAATGTTAGCCCAAGCCCCATGGAACAATTGATTGACCATCAAAGGCTAACCGGGACTAGCACTGGCATTTCTGTACTTTCCCAGCGACAAACACGGCCTCGGCCAGGAACGCCTCCCACAGCGACTGTTCTCCCAAATCATGTGCTGAAGACTGAGGGTACGGCAGGAACCACACTCTGTACCCACAGGCTTCCATTGCCTGTTGTTACTGCAAATTCTTGCACCAGTACTGACCTTTCTAGCACTTTGTTACGAAAACATTCTCAAGCGCAACCTGGGCCTCCACTCAGTCAACAGGAATCACGACCAGTGGGTTCACCACTCTCTGGCACCAGGGCACTTACACCCCCGCAGGCTGTTGGTAGTGAGCTCGCCTCTGCAGCATCTGGTGCCTCCAAACTTTGTGCAGCAGCTCCCCCTACAGGTGAGTTATACTGCGTCGCAGCATTCCTAATGTATTTTAATGTTTAAGGATACGGAGAGATTCAAGGTGTAATAAAAGATTTTACTTTTTTGAATCGTATAAATCTTTTGAAGGTCTCTGTATGTAGTTTTGGACGGCCTTTCCTCAGCCAGTTGTATGTACAACTTGACCTTGTGAACATATATTTGCTCAGCAGTTTGTTATGCAAATGAGGCCCCTAGACAAAGCCACTGCTCATCGAAATGAGCGTGCATTTCTCCCTCTGCTAAGCAATGCTTCACCATAGCACTATATTTTTGTGATAACCGCTAAGCTATGCCTATTCAATTGCAAATATCCTGAAGTGGTCTGTAATTCTGTTCCTTTATTAGCGTAATTGTCATTTGGGCATTACACTAGAGTGGCTTTCATGGCTGATCTGTTAACCAGGACATGGCCATTTTTATAATATTTCCTAAATACATTTTATAATTTTTTCCTAAAGAAAAAATTATTTTACCCCTCCATAGAATTGATGGGGGGTTTTCCTTGCGGGTTTAAGCACAAATATGTTCTGTGGATTGGATATAGTTATACCTGATCACAATGACACAGAAAAGAAACATAGGATCAGTTACAAGCCTATACAGAAGTAGAACTTGCTGTAAAAGGTTGTATTATATGGTGGTGTTTAAATTATTTGTGGACAAACACCCCTTTCACTTCACCATAGCATCTCACCTGGAACCCCTGTCATCTGAAGCCTATATTAATCCTAACTTGCCCACTCCCCCTCAGTCACTCTGCAGCCCCATTTTTTTTTCAGGTACCCATCAGTGCAATTCAGTTGTTGCTCTGATCAGGTGTCCTTGCTTTTTATGTACCCAACAACTGTGTTTAGCCGCAAATGCTACCTAAACCGCGGACTTGGCATAAGCCACTTCTTTCACCTCAGGAGGCTGCAAGGAGAACGGTTACCCCTGAGGCTTAACAGAGCAACAATTAAACTCCTCTGTTTTGCTCTCCCTCCTAGTAGCCACAGGGAAAAACAATTGAGTTGCCCCTTCAAAGGCTGTCAAGTCCTTTTAAGAAAACAAAAATCTTTTTAGGGGTCATTTGAACAGTGGTAAAGTGTCTGTGCTTTTTTTTTTATGTCTGATACACCAATTCTACAACAATGAATACACAACTACAGGCAATCAATGTGCATACTTATGTTTTGTCTAAATAAGTTTTAACTGAACAT
This sequence comes from Crinia signifera, assembly GCF_055691185.1. Taxonomy (NCBI): domain Eukaryota; kingdom Metazoa; phylum Chordata; class Amphibia; order Anura; family Myobatrachidae; genus Crinia; species Crinia signifera. The sequence continues at coordinate 71,100,383 of NC_139218.1, forward strand.
GTTTTCCTGACCGTAGTTGGTGCACATGTATGCGTTACCGACTGAAACATTGGTAATTCCTCTTCAGCTGAAACACATGGGTCCATCACCTATCTCAGATTTCTATGAACATCGTTATAGTTAATTGTAAAAAGTAAAAAAAAAAAGATTTTTGCCAAATATGTAGACTGTCTGACAATTAGTTTCTGAAATATTGGTTTTTCAATTTTTCCGCAACTATTTTATTAGACTATTTTCTAATCACTGCTTATGTATTATAATTTATTTGAAGTGTCATTAGATATCCCAATTTTTTTGAGTTGCTTTCCAAAGCTATACATTACTACCACAGGAAAAATATATCAGCAAGGTGTGGTTTCATAGTGGGGAAGAATGCCATTCCATAGTTTGCTGTAACGTATATTTATTTTACACAAGAAAACATGACATTTTAAAACTTCAACATAACTGAAGTTGAGTCAACAATCATTAACAACAACAATCAAACAACAATCAATCCCCTTAGTTGGAATCTTTTGTAACGGTCTGTAATTTGTGATAGCAGAAAGTGTATACCGCCTTCCAGTTCTTCCTTGGATAGTAGAACAGATCGGGAAGAAAATAGTTCTTTTGAAAGCCAGGATAACCCACTTGTTGGTTTTGTTTCATGAAGTGTACCAGCACACCTTGTTCCTCTCTAATATACCCTATGTACCAGTAAGGACTAGATCACTTTTGTCTGTATTTTGTGGTTGTATTTAAACTAACTTTGGTTCCTGCTGTCTTCATGTGGTCTGATGACAAGCAGTATGTGTGTAGCTAATGGTTACTAACAGGCCGAAATCTGAGTACCTATTCCTGCCACAGTCTTTGCTGTGTCTAAACAGTTACGCAGCTTGGTTTTGCAATCTTATATTTCAGTTTGTCACACCTAGAAAAATGTTGCCACATACATTTTCATCCAGTTTTACATGTCCAAAATGTCCAAAGGTGTCAAGATGTGATGTTTTTCCACTGCTTTCAGACTGGTGCGGGAGGCTAGACCTTTAACTGCCGTCACATGGTCTTTTATCATGAGCTATGGCAAAATCATTGCATTGTCTGTGACTGCTGAAGACCTTCTCATTGAAGCATAAGTTCATTGTATTGGAATACTTTTAGCATGCTGGCAGTTGAAATCCTGACTAGCGGCCGTCGCACCATTGCCAGAATACAGTCATCTTTTGAGATGCTGATGTTGCAAACCCAACAGCCTGCTTTTTGATCATAAATCTGCTGCAGCCTCTTAGGGGGCGGAGTGTTAACGTTAGGCCAAGGGTTAAAGTTAGTTATTAACATGGAGGGTTAGGCATCAGGTAAGGGTAGGGTGAGAGGGTAGGTATACTTACCAAGCCTATGTCAGGATTCTGTACATTGGGAATGCCGTTCTGATGGCCAGCTTCCTGACAGCTGGTCTCTCATATGTGTTCCCTTATATTCTGCACTAGCACCATCACTAAAGAAGTGAACATACTCCAATTTTGGTAATAGATCCGCTGCCGTACTAAAGGCATGCACAGTTATGGCTACATGGCCACAGGTATCACTTATATAACACACAAAATCACACATTTTAAAGTGTCTTGCATAAAATATATATACTCCTTCATCTGGGACCTGGCAGTGTGCGTGTGGGCTCTTGCATCATCAACAGCACTAGAAATAACTGCACAGACGCAAACTTTATAAGCAGTAGGTCCACACTGGCCAAACGGTTGTGTTGTCGTCATCCAGGTCACTAACATGAGAAAAAAGTCAACTGTTTTCTAAAGTGCTTCCAGACTTCGGCATTTTTTGTGTAAATTATGGGGTCCATCTTATTAACTGAAGGGTGCAAGTTGCCATTCGGTAGTCGTTTTAATGCTGAAAATTGCACCTCAATTAACCCTAACTTGCACCCTTCGCAGGGCCAAATTTGTTAAAAAACTTCTCAGCGAATTCAGCCCGGTGCGTGATGATTTGCAACTCGCGAATAATCCGCACCCTTCGGGTTTAATAGGATCGACCCTTATGTATGCGGTACAACAGTAATTGAACATCCACTTCATTACTATGAAATAGAGTACCATACTGATGGGGGGTTTTCTTTGTGGTGGTAGTAGTGTAAACCTTTTGTTAACTCTTTGAGTGCCAACATCTGTGACGTGCAAAATATCTGCTAAAAATGCCAGCGTCGCTCACATTTGTTATATCAATTAAAATGTTTATTTTATATATAAGGTAAACATTACAGGTCATTATGATGACTAAAAATGTTTGCATGGAGATTTTCATACCTACTGTATTTTCACAAATTCAATCGGCACTCAAATGGTTAAGGGTGCAAATTTCGCAGCCATGCCTTTAACACCCGTGACACTTTAAATAAGCTGTGATTAGTGAACAGTTTCATAAATTGAAAAAAATCTAGATTTCAGAAATTAATGTTCAGACAATTGAGACATGAGGCAGAAATAGTTTCATTTGCTGTTTCCACCTTGCCTGTTCCCTAAAGTGAGGTGGAAATGTAAAGTGTGGCCATTAAAAAAAGCGGGGCTTGCCACAATATGTAGCCGCCTTCTCACTGCGAGGATTTGTCCCTTACATTGAATACAGCAATGGGGTTTGACAGCAAGGATGGCTTGTTTTAGGCGAGGAAAAGCCATCCTCGCCGTACAAACCCCCTCGCCGACTTCATCGAATTCAGGGGGCAGAGACTTTCTCCCTGAAGTTTCATGTCAATGAACACTGCAGCTTAGTATGGGTACACCCTGGTACGTTTATCGCACAATCATGGTCGTTCTGGTGTGTACCCAGCCTTTAGGGTAGTTAGTAAGGTTAGGTATATACCCCATGGAATGTGGAAACCTTTTTGCTAGTTTCACTCACCCTACCCCTTCAAGTTTTAAGAATTTTTCATGTATGTCCATAAATAATTTTATAAATGATACCCTGTATGGTGCAAATACCATCCACCTAAATTCAGTGGAGGCTTGCATGCATGCATTGACACATGGCCCCGGTCTACTGTATAGGAGGCTAGTGACATCCAAGACCTAATTATTAGAATATTCGAATGAATGCACCATAACACATGTAATTGAGGTTCTAGTGCGATGATGTCACTGCCCCTTATTTTGTGACAGTCTAGAACAGTCGTGAGATGGGTCTTCCAGGAGAAGGTAAACATTGCACTGACAGCAACACATTGTGTGGTATTAGATGAATGACTCGCTGAGTACTGGCTATTTGTATTTACTGTGTGAAAATTGTGTCTGCCTGTTCTTTGTGAGATTAATGTCTTCTGTCCACAGCATCTGTCACTGTTTGCCAACTCTGAAATACATTTTGGCACCAGTGAGCGGTTTTGAAAATTGGCATTGTTACATATGTAATTTAATGTAGAAAAGCGCTTAGATTTCTCATCGTTCTGTGATCTAAAATGTCTATTTTATTGACTTATTTAGTTTTCAGAGGTGAAACATTCATGTTTTATAACCTTATAGAAAGAAATTGGCTTGTTTTCAGATAGTCCATCATTATGTACACAGCTTCCAGCAGATGGCACTGTTAGTAATGATGGGTAACAGTTCTTCAGACCTAATAATTTTCTGTTTTATTCAAGAACACTTTGTAACATTACATTCCTTCTGCTTTGGTAGAACACAAAATCCGTTATTTCAATACCTGGTTATGTGCTCTTTCCAGTACGTTCTAAAGGGCGCCATGTTCAGCCAGTATTTTATAGGAAAAGGTTCCATTTAGTTCCGGGTCCAGGGAGGTGTCACACCGTTTTTCTCTGAATTGAGGAACAGCCCATAAGGTTTACTAGTTATGTAATGTCATGTTTTGCATGGACACCTATACAGTATGCATATATGGACACTGATACATTCTCTGCTATGCTATATCTGAATGACCATCTTCCTGCTTTAGATGGTAAAGTGCGACCTAGTGCATTAATAATCGATGGAACATCAGTTGGTTCTTCAGCGATGATGGAGCTCACAAATTCTCTCAGAACGCTAATGGATGGAAATGGAGGTAAGTGATGGTGATTATATTTCCAGGTGTACAAGGTTTTTTTTTGTTTTAGTTTTATTGTTAGACATGGTGTAACAGAGCTTCACGTCTTGCCTTATTCTCAGGTTGATTGTATCAAACCTTCTTCATTAAATGGCAGATAAATTGGGTCCATTACTCATGTTGGCTATTTTTAGTCAAAGTGGTTAAGTAATAACATATCTCCACTCCATACATTTTTGGGTGCCTACAAAACAATTAAATCTGTCCCATTGTAGAAGTATTATTATATAGGCACAGTTACACACATAGTAACATATGTTCCCACTATTCTACTTCCTCTCAAATCATTTTAAATGCTATTTATTATTGCAGAGATCCAGATAAACCTGCTGGATGAGAAGCTGGTGAAGTTCTTGGCCATGCAGAGAATCCAGGAGATATTCTCTTCCAAAGAGCACCCTGTAGCAAGTGCCACCCGTCCGCAGCCAGCGCCTTCCCTCGGGCATCATGTGGAAGGTTGGTGTGCATGTAATCATGTCTCACATTTTATCTAACAGTGGTTTTTCATGAATTGATAACAGTTGATTCTGTATATTAATGCGACAATAGTCCAAATGCTGAGGCAACTTCCTGTTGAATAACTGCACACTGACAATTTCCCATTATATGTTGTACATGACAGAATATCACCATGTAAAGTAATTTTTTCCGATATCACCTGAGCAGAGCAGTACTATATGTATGGTTTATACAAAATGCGTTCCAGCATTTTGTTTTGCATTAACATTTCTGCAGAACACTATCCTGGATGCTAAATTCATACCTCTGAAACAACTGTGGTGTATTCCATGTTACTATGTGGTAGTTGAGGTCAGGCTTGGAGCACTTCATGCCAAACATCAGTGGGGAAATGTGTACAAATGCAGAACCAAGGTAATGTTATACAAAACCATTTCCAGGTTTGGTACTTATATGTTAGTCAGGCGCCCGGCTACGCTATGCTTGGCTATGTTCTCACCGTAGCCATTGCCGGGCACCCGACTAACATATAGGATTCAGCGGGCTTTGGGCAAACGGGCGGAGCATTATACTTACCATCCACGACATCCCCTCCGACACTCGTCTCCCCGCATCGCTTCCGCCATGACAATTCTCCCCGGGTACGCTATTAGCGTATTAGCTGGGGGAGCATCAGATGCTTCCCTGCTCCCCCAGCGGTGACTACGCTAATAGCGCGGGGAGAACTGTCATGGCGACCGCGATGCAGGAAGACGAGTGCTGGAGGCGCCGGGGACATCGTGGAAGGTAAGTATAATGCACACTACACAGACACACAACACCCACTAACAGTCATATATACACACACAACACCCACTAACACAATCATATGGCCACTATCCACGTCCTACCCCCAGTGTCCACGTGGGCGTGGAGTTGATTTTATAAAGTGTGGCGAGCCACCGAGCCCGAAGCGTGGCGAGCCCCACGAGGGGATGCGTATCTTCGGCCCCTCGCGGGGCTCGCTGCGCTCGCCACACTTTATAAAATTAACTCCACGCCCAGGTGGACACTGGGGGTATGACGTGGATAGTGGCCATATGATCCATTATGTATTAGCTGGGCTCCAGTTACGTCATTTGCGTAAGTTACGTAGCCAGCATAGTGGTGTATTGGTATTCTCAATACACCACTACGCAAACTACGTAACGGGCGCCCAGCTAACATATATGTACCCCAGGTTTTGCTAATCGAATTGTAACCTGTTCGACCATCTCAAAATCCCAGTGTCCCAGCTGGCATTTAGGAGCCTCCAATTTATGTGTCTAAATTGTCCATTTCATCAAACTGTTATTGTACTTTTGTTGGGTGATTATTGAACTGGGATATTAAGCAGAACACATTTGAAATAGAAATGGAAATTAAGGTAATGAGTCCATTGCTAAGTAGAACAGTGGAAAGAATGATATTGGCATAATGACTTGACCTGGCTGACTTAAAACTGTTTCCACCTAGAAGGTGAATATACACTAAGGGCCGTATTCAAATGTATTGTGCTGGCAGCCACAAGAGGATGCTGAACGGAGTTCCGTTCGCATGTATGTGTCTGCCGGCGCCAGCATTTCAGCCAGCACCTCCCAGGAGTGGTGAGCTCAAATGCGTGAATACTATTAGTAACTAAACCTGACCTTAATGGGTGTGATCATCGCAATGAAAACGGTCATATTTGAATATCACTTTAGGATGGGAGATTGGGTGCAATGAAACATTAGAACATAGTCCTAACGGCCCATACACACAGGGTGTTTTCTAAGAGATCTACCTAGAAATTGCACTGCTGGCTCCCCGTGTATATGCTTCTGGGCGGCGGAGATGCCTGGTCTCATGCGTCTATTGCCTGACTAGCTCTTGACTGCATGCAATCAAAATCTAGTTAAATCTCCGGGATGCAGTTACCATCCCGGCGTTCAGAATCCCAATGCCGACACTTTCTCCCTTCGTGGGTGTCCACGACACCCCTGGAGGGAGAATAAATTAGTGTGCCGAGCGTAGCGAGGCACTGGGCCCGCTGCGTGGCGAGCGCACCGGGCCCGCTGCGTGGCAAGCGCAGCGAGCCCGCAAGGGGGGGGCGATCCACGTCCCCCCCCCCCCCTTGTCAGCATTTCGGCTGTCGGGATTCCGGCGTCGGGATTCTGAACGCCGGGATCCTGACCGCCGGGATTCAATACTGAATCCAAATCTCCAGCATATAGCACATAGCATGTCAGCGCTTAAGCGCATTGCTCAGCCCAGGGCTCCAGTTGCCCTTTGTCTATGGGGCTTTATTGTTCAAAACATTAGGACCACCAGGCATTTTATTCACGAAGCAATCTAACAGAATGGACTAATGATGTTCATTACTGATTAAATAATGGGTAAATGATGCGTTCTTTTAGACTTTGAATGTGGAATGATTGTTAGTACTCTGTGCACTAGCATTACAGCTACACTGGGGAATTGTTTAAGGGCAACCAGTTATATTGAGCCAAATCATTCAGCCCCACACATGGACAACAGTGCATCATATTACACATCATTTGCATCAAGCACCAATTCAGATGTCCTAACAAACAAAATGCCGCACATTACTTGTGTGGGCTACAGAAGCAGAAGGCCTGTCTGTTTGCCATTGTTATCTTCTGCATCATGGGTGAAACGCCTAGGAACACAGGAAATGGACTGAAAATATTTAAATGGATCATGTTCATCTGAAGTGTCACACTTTCGGTTAGACCATGCAAATAGTAGGGTGAGGCTATGGAGACAACAGTATGCAAAGGAGGATCTGACAAATCAGCTGCCATCAAATATATAGGAACTGGATGATGCAGGGGAAATATTCTACATTAAACATATGCAGCCTGTCAGTAAAATCAATGCCTGTAAGAATTCAACTTGTATTAAAGTCAATTGTTGGCCCAATTTTCCCACTCCATGTATAATCCGGTGCAAATCATAGAATTAAAGCCCTGCCCTTGATACAATGAGCCCGACTGATTTGACACACACTGTTGACTTTCTGGCAGGGTATTCTTAGATTTGTGTTGAATACACCTGCTTGCTACTCTCTAAAATCTCAGACCATGTTCTGAAGGTAGTCTTCTGCTTGTCCCTCCTACATCTGCCTCTGTACACACTGTTCTTTATGCCTTTGTCTATAGGATTCTGACGTTATCTGCATGCTCTACACATACTTTGTATTATACTCTAACTGCTCTGAAAAGGCACGCGTGTCCTGTCCTGACACACAGTTGGTCTCACATGACTTGTACATTGATGTATCTTATGTTTTGTTTATTGTGTATTGCTTGTTTCCATGCCTACTCGGCCCTACAGAAGTTGTGGCTCCTTACAATATACTATAATGGTGATAAAACAACCACTGAAGACGTTTGGTATGTGGTTTTACTAGTATTCGAGTTCGCTGTTGGCTTTGCATTGGGTCTATATGCAATCATTGCCCAATACAATAATACTAGCAGCAATTCTTCAACCATACAAAACAAAGTATGGTTATGGTAACATAAAGAGGAAGATAAACTAACATGCCTTGAAAAAGCATGTAATACAGCCAGTAGCTAATTATTAAATTAGTTATAAATAGTGCCAGCATATTCCGTTTTATAGATGGGAACAGAACCCTAATGAAACAAGACCGTGACCTTTTATAGGGTGCTATTCGAATGTTCTGGATGCTCCTCAATTATAGCAATTCCACCAAATGGCTACGAATATCATGAAGCCATCTAAACTTATGGCTAAGGCGCTAAAGCATTCCTTAGGGTGCCAAAACCGCAGAGTCTTTACACATCTCTTCTTGCAATCAACACTTTTGTTGGTAAGCTGCTCAATCAGAGGTGTGTCATTCAGGTGCCAAAAGGGAGGGGTAATTCTGTCTAGGAAAAAAAACATTTTGTATCCCAATTGCACACTGAATGAGAAAATAACTACATATTAATCAGATAATACAGAGATCTTGGTTGCATATATCTGCAGATATAGGGTTAAGCCCCCAGGCCGTACGTCAAGGCCTCTCTGTCACTGGGGGTCCCTAATACTGGGTATGGGTCTGGGGTGTGGGCCCCCAACATGCCGACACAGGCTGAGTACTCCAGGGCAGCACACAAATGAAAATTAGTAAGAGTTAATAAGAAGCACATAGGTGCTATGTAGGGAAGTGAAGGTGGGATTAAAATACAAAATATATACAATGTGATAGGAAAAAAAAAAAAGAGTTAATAAAGTGTTAGGGTGTGCTAACCTGGAGCAGTCCAGCCCTACCAACACAGGGGGCACCACATTCCCAAACCCATCCCATAAACAATAACAAATATGTCTGGGCTTAATAGCCCAGTGTAAGGCCACATGATAATGGCATATAACATCTGAGAGCCAGCTTACCTGGAGATACCCCTGGCTTCTCCAATGGCACTCAGGTGTCAGCAATCCCTCCTAATGCTGACCCATCTATGCCTCTCAACTGCACAACACTTTTGTTGGTAAGCTGCTCAATCAGAGGTGTGTCATTCAGGTGCCAAAAGGGAGGGGTAATTCTGTCTAGGAAAAAAAACATTTTGTATCCCAATTGCACACTGAATGAGAAAATAACTACATATTAATCAGATAATACAGAGATCTTGGTTGCATATATCTTCTTGCAATCTCAAGACCCTGTGAGACTAAATGTGTGGGCCCCCAAACTCCACCACCACGGCACTCCTGCCTAAACAGCACAATGATTCATACCCCTTTTCCACTTGCAAAAATATCCCGGGTTTTTGCACATGAACGCGCATCAACCCGGGATTTAGTGCAGTGTGAAAGGGTCTTTGAGGGATATCCCGTGTTCAGCATTCCGGGATCTCTACCCAGGTCCTGACCTGGGTAGGATCCGGAATCGACACGGGATGCGGCCAGTGTGAATGGTCCCGTACCCGGGATCGGGTACACGGGACTTTAAAAAAGCTGCTGATTGGAGCTTTGTTTGGGCTCACAATGCTGATGTCATCTGTAATCGCTCTGGAAAGCGGAAGAGAAGCCCTGGACATGTGCAGATCGGAGCAGACGGGCATCATGGCAAACTGGACGGACCAGGAAGTGAGAGAGCTCCTGAGCATAAGGGGCGAGGAGGAGATAAAACGCCAAATTACTGGCACAGTCAAAGATGCCGTGGTTTATAAAAACATATCAAAGCTGCTTGAAGCCAGAGGCATGATCCGGACACAACAGCAAGTTGTCAATAAACTGAAGACCCTGAGAAAGAGAAGTTCATGAAGGTGCATGACAACAACCGTAAAAAGAGTGGGGCTGGCCGCATTGAGTGGGAATATTATGACATCTGCGCAACCGTCTTCGGGCACACAGCTCTCTGCAATCCTGTGAGTCTGTCTTCAAGTTCACAGTACATTGCTGCAGAAAGCAGCCAAGGCCCTGAAGATACACAGACAAGTGAAGTCTGCCACTCATCACCCCTGCTAATTGAGGACACACCTGATTGTAGTGAGCATGAAACATCCACCCACCTGCCCAGCCCTGATGGCAGCATATCCGTCGCCGTTGAAGAGGTCGTGGAAGCTGCGACCACTGACAGTGGGTTTCCACAAAGTGCCGTCTCCCCAACTTTGCAGAGAAACAGTAAGTTTATTTTTTAAAGACACATAGCACACTATAGGGTTAGGTTGGGGGTGGGGTGGAGGTGGAGCATAGGGTTATGCACAGCATAGTGGTCCTCCAGCAGTTGTGGAACTACATATCCCAGTATGCCTTGGCACAGTTTAAGCATTGCCTAATAGCAAAACTGTGGCAAGGCATGATGGGACTTGTAGGCTGTGGGAAGGGGGGGGGGGGGGTGACATAATATACAGTTATCAAAGTATAACCTGCAGTGATGTCGCAGTGTGTACAAGGGCGTAACTACCATGGGTGCAGGGGGTGCAGCTGCTATGGGGCCCAGAGCTGAGAGGGGCCCATTTTGCCTGTCAAATTATTATATGCTTTATGCATTTTTTAGCATTAGGTGAGAAATAGGGGCCCTTATAAACTTTTGCTATGGGGCCCACATGTTTCTAGTTACGCCACTGATTAAATAGTTTGCCAAAGCTGCTATTTTTATGTATGGTCATTTTCAATTTATATCTTATCTTTACAGTTTACAACGTTCCACCTAGAACGAAGAAAATGAACAAAGCGGGGCAAGCAGTTAGAGCCATGACAAGTGCCCTTGTTGAAGAGCTCCGAGAAATGGACAATGCTATGTCCACACAGGAGAATGCAAGGATCAACAAATTTTTAGAGGCCGAGTGTGAAATGCAGGACTCATTTCTTTCTAAAATCCTGTCAATGCAGGAACGCATGAATAGAGAGGCTCTTGAGCGTCATAGGGAATTGCAGCAAATGAACATGGCGTTCATGGAACGTTTGTTCAATAATCCAAAAGCTCCAAGCCAACACCACAGCTCACAATACCCTGAACCAGGTTATTCCACATATCATCATGGACCATACTTTGGTTCAAGCAATGCTGCAAATGAGCAAACCTCAGAGTTTTCAGTTTTTTGCAATTTGTCTTAAAGCTATAGGCACATACTTAATTTTTTTTGTTTGTTTTGCACTTAAAGTGCCTCGGCACTAGTTTACCTCGTTGTTTATGCACTACTAGTACATTTTGTGTTGCACTTAAAGTGCCTCGGCACTAGTTTACCTCAGTATTTACATACCCTCCAACATGACCCACTCCATTAGGTACAAAATGTTCTGCTCCTGGACTTCCCTGCCAGTGGCAGTTACAGAGGTTGGACTCCAGCATAGTCCACAATTCAAAGAGGGGGGTCACATCAACTGTCAGTGAGTCCAGGACAGTGATGTTTGGAGTGGCATTAGGTGTGGCTCCCCTTTTTGAACATTGGATTGTGCTGCAGCTCCAACTCTGCAACTGCCACTTGCAGGAAAGTCCAGAAACAGAGCATTTTGTACCTAATGGAATGGGCCATGTTGGAGGGCATGCGTTTATGTACCTGTAGTTCATTGTTTTGCACTTAAAGCAGGCATGTCCAACGTTGGCCCTCCAGACGCTCCGAAACCACACATCCCAGCATGCTCCGCCACAGTGTTGCTATTAGAGAATGCAAAAACTATTGCAAAGCATACTGGGATGTGCGGCCTCAAAACACCTGGAGGGCCAACGTCGGACATGCCTGACTAAAGTGTTAATGCACAACTGGTTGTGCATTCGGTTAGCTTGAAATGCTAAACTGCAAGCAATTCTTGTTTGGGATGGGGGGATGGGGGCGGTTTGGACGGGGGGTTGGTATGGGGGGATTGGGACGGGGGCGGTTGGGATGGGGGTGGTACGGGTGGAGGAGGGTTTCTTTATTGTTTTATTGTTTTATTGTAGTGTCTATACAAAGGCAAAATGAAAGGCAAATAAAAATTGCACCTATAATCCAAAGGTGCTAAACCAAATAAAAAAATTATAATTTTAAACACCCTTGTCATCACTTTTTTTTTTAGTTAAAATGACCATTTCATATGGTATTTGCAGTGATTTCCCGGGATCAGTATGAATGGGGCTGTCCCGGGTCGATCCCGGGTCTGAATGCAGTGTGAAAGGGTACATTCCCGGGTAGTGTCCCGGGAAGCATCCTGGTACACATTCCCGGGTCTGACCCGGGACTGCAAGTGGAAAAGGGGTATCAGTTGCTCTATCAGGTGGCATCTAGTCAAGTTGAGTCTCTCCTATTGTGTTTTGTTTATCCTGTAAATGTGCAATGGTACATTGGGCCAATATTAACTGCATCATTATGTGTGTGTATACAGCTGTAACTTTACACATGTACCTTTTTTATCTTTTTCTTTTATAGCACCAAGGAGAGATGTGCAAGCTAGGGCCGTATTCTATCCTCTAATGATGGGTGTTGGTGCTCCAGTGAACATGTGTTACCGAACACTCTACATCGGCACAGGTTCGTTTCATTTTAAAGGAATCTATTTATATAGTAGAATTACAATCTGGAAAAAATACTGTGGGGATAAGACACCCCTAGCACCCCCGTGGGGGTCCAGAAAAGTGGTCTGGACACTACGAAGTGAGTCAGGGAAGCAACATATGGCAAAGTTGCATAACATAAAGGGAGAAGAGGACATGGGGTTTAAGAAAAAAAATGTGCTCAGATCCGATGGGCAGGGTGAGTGGTTAAGCTTAAAACAAAAGAACGATAATCTTAAGTGCTTGTCTCAACATAGCCACCTTTCTTCAATATAACCACTGTACATACTTGTGGCATTCTTTTTAAATTAGAATCAAACCATAATTAGAAAGTTTTTCCCAACGCTGTTGCAGAAGTTCCCACTAATGTGTTGCAATTGTAGGTTTCTTTGTTTTCACCCTTCTGTCCAGTTCATCCCAAACCAGTTTGGATGGTAGTTAAGTTTGCATCCTGTGCTGGCCTTTCCATGATTTGGAGTCTACTAACATTTTCTTTTCTCAGAGGTAGTTGTTGCGTAGGCTGGAGATATGTTTTGGGTTACTATATTGCTGTAAAATGAAACTGACAATTAGGTGTAGACTAGTGAGTATTGCATGATTCTAAATTGCTGTACGTCACTAAATTTGGATCCATAAAAATGGGAAGGGAAGGGGGATTCACTTGCTTTATCGGGTACCCTTTGTAAACTATCCGCTACAATATGCCAGCTTCGCTCACATTTGTTACAATCTTTTTTTGCACATGTTTTACATTTTCTAAGATTTCCTATTTTGACAAATTCACTTGGCACTCAAATGGTTAACAAAGAGGCCTCTAATGGAGCAATTTTTATCATTCATAAACTGCATTGGACCATTTTCTCTTTGCAGCACACTGGACTGGCTAGAAAAAGATGTGTGAAAAGTCCATGGTCTAGGCATCCTAAAGGCTATTTGGCTGCCCTAACCAGGTCTTTACATGTGCTTAGCTGCTATTTATATGCGGTTAAACCAGTGCTCTTGGGAGTGTGTAAAATAATGGACGCCCATGATTGGGTGCCAGTCAAACCATTCCATTCCCCCTCTGTCACAGGGGTTTCTCTACCAAACCTTGAGGCTTCTCAGCATGTTTCAACTCCAAGTTTTGGATGACAATGCGTTCAGTTGCTAAAAGTGGCAGCTCTTCCACATGACACGCCTTGGTAAATAAACCCTACACACTGAGGGCTTGATGCACTAAGCTTCAAAAGTGATCAAATGGAGAGTGATAAAGATCTAGCCAATCAGCTCCTGCCTGCCATGTCACAGACTGTGTTTGAAAAATATCAGGCAGGAGCTGATTGGTTGGTTATCACTCTCCATTTTATCCCTTTTGAAGCTTAGTGCATCTGGCCCAAAGTGAGGAACTATGCTTTTGGCCTACTTCATCCCTAAGATATCCATTGAGTCTTTGGCACTCTACTGGTAGTCCTGCTTGGTCCAGGAAGATCTTTGTGTGTCTGTGTAAGATATGTATTTATTTTTTTCATTTATGCAGGACTGCTGTAACTTTTACCTGTAACAAGCCCACAGGTCCCCTCTTTTTTATTTCTAGAGGTTTACTTCAACTTTACAGCTTATTGCTTCAATTTCAATACAAACTGAAGAAAAATGTTCTGTTATGTTCTACTGCTGTCTCAAAAGTGTGCAACTAGCTCCTGAGATTGAGAAGCTTGTGTTACCCTTTATTTCAGGAGCTGACATGGACGTGTGCCTTACAAACTATGGTCACTGCAACTATGTGTCTGGCAAGCACGCCTGCATATTTTACGATGAGGTGAGTATGCTTGCACACACTTTTATTTTTACATGTTGTGTAAAATGGTTACTCTATATTTCTAAGGACAGGATTTCATTTCACGATTATTTCATTTAACCTTTCTCTTCTTGGTTTCTAGGCAACTTGTTTATGTTAAACTGAATAATAAAAAAAAAAAAAAACACAGTTCAAATAAGCACGTTGAAGACCCACTGATTTGCTAAGTGAATGCAAGTAAATGTAAAATATTTTATACTAGCTCTTCACACTGGCGTAAGGGGCTCCGCCCCCTTAACCTGTGAAGATCTTTATGGTGTAAAATATGGTTTGTGCGGGAGGAGCGGGTGTAATTTTTTACAGGTGGATGTGGTAGTGGCGGGTGGCATGGGTGAGTGTTCGGTGCGAGGGTGGGCAAGGTTGATTGCGGGTGTTATTGGTGGGAGAGAGGCGGGTGCGGGGATACTGCAGGTGGGGGTGTTGGTGGTGTGGTCCGTGGGGGTGGACCGGTTGAGTGAGGGGCAGTTGCGGGGGTGGCATGGCTGCGGGATCAATGGTGTTGTAGGGAAGGTGTGTGGGTAGTGGGGTTGGGTGATGGGTGTTAGCAGTGTTGGTTCGGCTGGGTGTGGGAGGACTGGGTTGAGGAGGTCCGGTTGCGGGGGTGGGTCCATTAGTAATGCGAGTGGAGGTGATGTAGTGGGAGGGGCATGTGTGCTGGATTTACAGTTGTGTGGGGGTGCTGTAGCTGGGGGAGGGGTGGGCACAGCGGGTCCTGTGTGGGTGTGGTGGTGTTGCAGTTGGGTGAGGGGCAGTTGCAGGGGTTGCTGCGCATGGGTGAGGGTCTGGTATGTGTGAAGCGCGTGTGGGTGTACTGTGGGGCTTTGGAGAGAAGTGTGTGTGTGTGCGCGGGGGTACTGTAGGTGTCTTTGGCTTAGCTGCAGGGTTGGCATGTGTGGTGTGAGAGTGCTAGGGGTGGGTGATGTGCTGCTGGGGGCGCAGGATCGCCGCTCTCTCTGTCACACACAGGGAGAAGGGAGACAAACAGCAGATCGATGGACGGACACCATAAAATGCTGGGCGTGTCCCTAGCACTTTGGTGCACTCGGCGCGGCGGAACGTGTTAATGGTGGATGCACTGGCTGAGTAGGGAAAAGGGGTTGGGCTGGATGAGGAGCAGCGGCGAGGTGATGTCACCGTGCCAAGGGCTGCTGGTGGCATTGTACAGCACGGTGCCCCTCCCCTGCCAGCACAGCACCTGTGAGAAGCGGCTCTAGGATTGTGGGCAAAGTCATAGAGCTTTGATAGGCTATGGGTGGGCAAAGTCATAGAGCTTTGATAGGCTATGGGTGGGCGAAGTCACGTGCGTCTGTTTGCTGACATCACGCAGCACCCAGTTTCTCGGGCACAGGTAATGTCTGTGGGGTGTGTAAACTTAAAGTGGCTTTTATAAGGCTGTGTGTGTGGCGCCCTGGTGTCATCCCAGTAAGTCCCTGCTCTGATGGCCCATTGTGTCTGAACTGTATCACTCTGTGAGTGTGTGTGTGTATGACTCCGCCCGACATTATACACACTCACAGATTGATTGACAGTTCTGGCTAAATATATAAGAGATTTGTATTTTGACAAGGTCAAAAGGCCAGATGTACAATGCTTGAAAAGTGATAAAATGGAGAGTAATAAACAACCAGCTCATAACTGCCATGTTACAGGCTGGGTTTGAAAAATGACAGCAGCTGATTGGCTGGTGGTTTATCACTCTCTCCTTTTTATCACTATTCAAGGCTTAGTACATAGAGCCCAAGACTAAATTTGTCTGGAATATAACCCTGCAAGAATATTTTTTACAACTTTTAAGAAGCTTCACTAAAGAAAAAGAGAACAGATGTGTATTACCACCAGGGTAAATACCAGGCGCTACTTTAGGGCTTGATTCAAATTTAGCAGCAGTTTTAATTAGGGATAGTCAGTCCCTAAATATGTAGACAAAAAAAAGAAAGAATGTAAGCTGCGCTTTTGAGGAAAGAATAACCACAATAAAACTGAACCAATTTATTACCTAATAAATTACACTAAAAAATGGCATGATAAACATTTAAAATACACTAAATATCGATTTAATTTATGCAAGCCTTGATTTATAGTGTAACTCCACTTTAAATGGATAAGAGTTGAGATTTGTAGAGAAAGCACCCCACTGATCCTTCCTTTTAGTGGATTCTGTTCCTATTTGACTAAGATGGACAAAGAAACAGTTTTTTGGTGTGGACCGTTTTTAACACTCACGGATAGCTGCCACTACTGTGTGCGGCAGTTGTAGTGGTCTCTGTGAAGATGGGATACTGTCCTCAAGTCGACTTTAGATGGCACAAAATTTGGCAATGTCCATTTCAAGTCCTGGTTCAGATATCCGTTGGAAGAAATATTGTAATCCACCGTCCACAATGGGAGGGAAGGAGTGGGGGTGCTGTAAGCTTTAGTGGATTTACACTATAAATCAAGGCTTGCACCAATTAAATCGATATTTTAGTGTATTTTAAATGTTTATCATGTTATTATGTTTTAGTGTCATTTATTAGGTAATAAATTGTTTAAATTTTATTGTGGTAATTCTTTCCCCAAAAGCGCAGTTTAAATTCTTTATTTTTTTGTCTACATATTTAAGAAGCTTGTAGCTGAAAGATTGGAGGATTTCCACAGCTATAAAAGTTGCCAGCACATTAGAATGTAATGACAGGTGACCAGACCTCTGAACCTTCCCACCTCTATAAGATTAACAGAAGAAACTGAGGGGGCGGAGATAGAGGGAGAGAGAAAGTGTTCGGCTACTGCTGAGAGAGATGGGCAAAGGATGGCGTGTACCCAGAATGAAGCCATGCATTACAGCTAGTATAAAAACATTGTTCTACATCCCTGTCCCTTCCCTTATTGTTAACGTTATAGTAATAGTCTAGTACAGCGGTTCTCAAACTGTGGGTCCTGACCCCAAAGTGGGTCCCGACCTTCTCAGCATGGGGTGGTGACTCCATGTTGCTGACCATCAGGCTGATGACTTTTCTAATTTCAAGTCAGTGATTCAAGGAGTCTGAAAAATCGGTTGAATTGTCTGTTATTTTAGACTCCTCACATCACTCTGTGCCTCCACAATGCTGCCATGTATGTGCCGTCGGCTGACTACACATGTGATGTGATGACCTTCTGCAGTAATTTGCTGGGGTCCTGTCCTTATTTTTATTGTCTGATGGGGTCCCAGAGCAAAATAGTTTGAGGACCCCTGGTCTAGTATGTATTCACCTTAAGATGTCAGTAATATAAAGTTGTACTTTACGCTGTGGAATGCTTTCCAGAGAGAAAATGGAAGTAGACATGAGACTGGAAACTGCAAAAAACGAAAACAAAATAATGTAGATTTAAGGGGCAAATATTGTTTTATTTGCATTGTAGCACGAGTAGGTCATACATTTAATTATAGTTACATTTATTGCAATTTTTTTTTTTTTTAAGAAAAGTTGTATGGATGTTCTTTGCCACGTGAGGAGGAGTTAAATGTTTAGAAACCTCCGTTAGACGTTATATAACGTGTAATTTCTGAAATAAACCGATTTATAATGATGTTTTTTTTAACAGCCATAGCTTCAAATTTCAATAGAGACACATTGGTTATTCATTTATGATTTTAATGATCAATTTTTAGTATGGTTAGGGACTTGATGAATATCATGATTGTCCCCTTCTCCTGAAGTACCAGTGATGACCGAACTTGCAAAATCCCACACGCCTAGCACCATTAAATAAATTCTATAAATAAACCTATGTTAGATGTTTTTGAAAACCATGTAAATAATTTGCATAATGAAAATACATAAGCTCGAGTACTATACACATGCCGAACTGTGCCAGATAAACAGATTTAAAATTCAAATCGCTCATTTATCACATGACCTCGTAGATTTAAAATGCCAAGATCACCGCTGCTGGTTCTAGCTTCACCAATGTTTAATATTAGAGTTTATGCAGGTTAAAAAGTATGATGAGGTGGTTTATTTGTGAGCAAAGCTCCTGATTTCTTTAGTTTAATGAGGAATTTGCAATTCATCAAATGTGCATCAGAATTAATGATTTGTGGCAGTTTATTAATAAGTCTCCACATGAGGTTTTCAAACGTGACCTATTAAGGATCTCCTAAATAAGTGCAATTGAAGTAATCCTATATGAACCTGCATTAGTGGTGGACACTAGTACCTATGTTCTACATTACATATGAGCACTACCTATGCCTGGTTACCTGTATGTACTTTAATAGTGCCGCAGTTCATACTCTGTCCTCAGGATCACAAACCGTGAATACCGTATTTTCCACACAGGAGCAAAGTAGAAATAACTAGCTCCACTTGTGGATCCTTTAAAATGTCAGTGACCTGGAAAACAAACTGTTTGAGGTCCTGAGGACTGTCAAGAACCGTTGCTATAAAATATGTATTACCATTTGTACATCTTTTATACTTTCACACAAGGTTGCTCATAATGAAGTTATGCATGTAGATAACATGTTTTCTTCTGTCTCTTACAGAACACAAAGCATTATGAGCTGCTTAATTACAGTGAACATGGAACGACAGTGGATAATGTCCTCTATTCGTGTGATTTTTCTGAAAAGATCCTCCCCACCCCTCCCAGCAGTATTGTTGCCAAAGTGCAGAATGTTATAAGTAAGTTCTCTCTTGCAGGCACTTGTCTCTTTCTTTCCTTTTGTTTTAACCATTTTACTTGAATATACACAGCTTTTGCTAGAAATAGCTAGTTAGGATACCCCAGATGAAATGATGAATTCTATTAGCCCTGATCACTTTTGGACAAATTAAACAGGCTGATATTGCAACATTGTGTTGTTTTTTGTTTTTTTGAAAAAAAAAAAAATTGTTAAGATCACTCATTATCACACTTTTCTAAGTGATCTGTTTAGATAATTAGGCACAAATCACCCTGTGTGTACATCACATAGCGATGACTGCTATCCCCTGCTCAGATCTTTAGCATATGCTGTCAAGATTTAGATACATTTCTGCATGTTCATTAAGAATACTAAGTAATACTAACATTGGAGTGTAATAATTCTCACCAGTGATCGGTGTCAAACCCAACTATGATTTCTGAAATCTAACTCATCTATATTTGGACATGAACACAGTTTTCATAATATTAGCTCTTTACACAATGGATTTGAAATGAAAATGAAATGCAGCTTTATTTCAAGGGTTGCTAAAGTACCTTTTTAAATGTGCCTGTTCTATACTTTTTTTTCCTTTTTCTTCCCTTTTCCTAGAGCGGCGTAAGAGCCAAAATCCTGAGCCAGAGCCAGTTAAGGAAGAGCCAGTAATGAACTCTCAGGCGCAAGGTCCCCATGCACAGTCATGTAATTGCAAAGCCAGCAGCTCTAGTCTCATTGGTGGAAGTGGAGCAGGCTGGGAAGGCACCGCTCTTCTACACCACGGAAGTTATATCAAACTGGGTTGCATTCAGTTTCTCTTCTCCATCACTGAGTTTGCAACAAGGCAGCCCAAGGGTGAGAGCGATGCCTTAGCACAAGACCTGGAACTAGAAGACAAGCTATCTTTGAAGTCGTCCCACCAGGTGCCCGTTTTACGATCCAACTCTGTTCCTTAGGAGATAAAAACTAGAACTCTAACGAGACAAAGAACTCTTCCTGAAATACAACATACTCGTCAGAGCAAACATGTCCTGCGGCCTCCCGGAACCCCTGTTTTGGCCAGAAAGAGTTTGCACATTTGCATGATATGAAGAAACGTCACGTTTTATTTTTGTTTGTTTTTTCTTCTCTGCTCATTTTTAGGGGCATTTGCACATATATTTCTATCATACATTTCATATATTATAAATATATAAATATATATATTTTTTTTTTATCGTAAGACTCAAGACAGCACCCCCCTCTGTAGTGAGTATTCCCAGACAAATAACAAAGTTTGGAGACCAGAGAAATTGCATTTAGTTTGATTTATATTCTTGATGCTATTGTAAATTAATCAGACACAACTAACTATTAATTTGTGCCAGTGACTGGTTTTAACAGAAAAAAAAAAAAAAAACATTTTAATTTTCCATTATAATTATTTATCTGCGTACAAGAGTGTCCCACTTCAGAACCCTCAGTATGACCACAGTTGCAATAAAAGCATCTTCATCATAACTGCAAGTACAGCCTTCGGAATTTTGTACATACACAACAGATGGCCGACATTTTGCCCTGATTTTTTCGTTTTTTTAAACATTTTTTAAAATGTATACAGTGCCGCGTGTGATATGCCTTTTGGCTACTGTCTGTTGTAACAAAATATTTTGTTGTATACTTCTTTGTCCCTTTTTGTTTATTTTTAATGTAATACTGCCACTTCTTCTTGAGGAGATTGGACGAGATAGATTCAATGTAAATATAATTGTATCGTTTTAGATTTTACAAAACCTTTTTTTCCTGTACTCTGTGTATATATATACATATATATATAAAAAGTTGATTCTTTCTGATCTTGTGTAATTCCTTTGTTATCTGTATATTATAGTAATTCCCAGGTGTCATCAATAGATATTCTAATTATAATTTTATTAAGGCACCACAAGTGTTTTGCAGCACCGTACAATGGGGATACAGTAAAGAGACAACTTTACATTACAGTAAATAAATAACAAAAATAGAGTACAGGTAAAAAGAGTACTACTAGGGGCTGGTGGCCAAAGATGGAGATGAGTATGCGGACGAAGATGGTCGCTGAGTATGGGAGAGCTGTAAGTGAAATGTGAAGAGAAGAGGGCTTTGACAATAGATATGGATCAAAGCATATTTCTTCAGTATGTTTTAGATTGTTCTATTTAAATATGAGTATTGGAATGAATTCGTAAATGTTTAAGGATGCGTAGAGTTAAGGCTATAGTTCAATTTGTAACCAGCTCAAGATATATGTAATCTTCCTCTTTCTGCTCATGGTGGCTAACCACGCATGTATAACCACGCAAAGTGAGTCTAAAGGTAAATCTGCCGGAAAGACTCGGAATGCCCTTCTGTTTTCCATATTTTCTGTGCAGAGACAACTATGTATTGATCAAGCACAGCTGTTCTGAGCAACAAAGTTGATTTAAGTGTGTTTCTTCTATTGTGGATAATTTTTTGTGTGGATCTTTTAATTTTTTTTAATGTTTATTTTTGAATGAGTACTATACCCAAGCTATATGTTCATTGTGCCATACCATTTAAAACATTGTTCAGCTACTGCTGCAGTTTCCTGGCTGCTATATTACAACGAAAGATTTAAAAAAATCACTGTAGAGCTGCTTTTTAGCACCAGGAACCCAAAGATGTCATCCAACACACAACATAAAATTCAATATGAATCCTTTGTTGCTCACAATGCTGTCTTCTATATGTTTGCACATAAGTATATACCAGTGGTTCCTAAACTCATTCCAAGACCTCCCAAAAGTCCAGAGTTTCATGATCGAGAATGAATTTACTTCAAACCTGGCTGCTATGTTTTAACCCCTTCAGTCGTGTGTTGTTGTTTTTTTTTAAGCTAGCGCTCCCCACTGGGTGAGTTTTTTTAGGGAGAGCGCTACCTAACAAAAAAAAAACACCACGCTGGCCCCCAGCACCACTGAACACTATGCCAGCCGCTGCCCGGCCATGCACCTGGCAACCCTGCATGTCAGTAGCCGGCGCCATAGACTTCAATAGAAAAGCCAGAGGAGAGGGGTGAGGAGGAGGCGCGGCAGAGGAGAGGGAGCTGGCTCTAAACAGTGGCAATTCCGAGATTTTTTTAGGCTTGCCAGACAGGGCACTAAGGCACAGCCTGGAAAATTCTCGGGATAACCACTGAAGGGGTTAATTACTGCATTCAAGAACAACTGGTGTAGACTTTTGGGGCCAATCCTTTTAGCCGCAAATGGCACCTTTTATTCACCCCTTGCGATCTGATCTCACCTCAGATTTGTGGATTTTTGTGAAGAGCCCTATGGTGCTGGGGGGGGGGAAATGTCTGATGGGCACCAAACTAAGTACGGCATGCACCTGCTCACACATCAAATTGTAGCTAATTGGTCTGATCCCTAGCTGGTATGTCTGTGAAGCTGAATTAATTGGCTCCGTGCCTATATTTGCACAAACGTCAAGGTGATGGCACGATTTGCTCAATAGAAATGACCGGCTATGGGAGCAGTGAACAGTTTCTTTCCTGTACAAGTTTAAGACAGAACAAGCTCTGTAGCTATGTTTCTTCATTGACCATGATGGCCACTACATTGAGTTAAGCTCCATACTAGATATTTAAACACAGGTAGTTTTTAAACCTACCCTCTGATGATTTATGTAGAAGCTGCTATACTTAACTATTTTGTCTCTAGTTAACACAGGCATGTGGGGATTTATTGTGTTCCGCAATGAACCCACAATGGTTTTCCTTTATTGTAGCCAGAGCCACACTAGGTATGGCTTTCAAGGATGCTTGAGACCAGACCTGTGAAGACGCTTAGATCAGGGATCTTATTGCCCAGGGGTACAAGCTGGAATTTGAAACGAAACACCCACACCAGTTCTTCACCTACGGTTTAACAGTTTTGGCAGAAAGGCGAGATGCCCAACAAACTGCTGGTTGCAAGGGATCTGCTTCCCATTCCTGTAGATCAAAAGAACTAGGGTTTCTATTCCAGTTTGTTTGTTGTCCCCAAACCAGACAATTCGGTCCATCCAATCTTGAATTTGAAATCCCTTTTTGCGAGTTTTCATATTCAAGATGGAATCACTCCATTAAGTGATTGCAGGTCTTGAGGTGGGAGAGTTTTTGGTATTTTTAAGCTATCAAAGATGCCTACCTCCACATACCCATTTGGAAGCCTTATCAAGTGTCCATTTTGCTTTACGATCCAGACCTTGCATCACCGATTTCTCGTAAAGGGTCTTGATGTTGCAGCCACGATCTCATGTGAGTGAACACCATCCCATATTATGACTATCTGCTCATAAAGACACCACCCAAGACTCTGCTGTATCAGATTATCTAACACACCAGTTGAGACAGCACAGTTGGATTCTCAACTTCACAAAGTCCCACCTGGAACAGACACAGTGGGGGGTATTCAAATGTTTACTTTTGGGCGTCATATTTATCACACCTTTCAAATTCACGCATCTGACGTCTTTTGAAGTAATGGTCGGGTTTGCTATTCAAATGTTTTTTCTTTAGACGTCTAATCTGCTGTAGTTGGCTTATTTATCACGCCCATTTATTCCCCTCTTTTAATCTCACGCCCATTTTATCCCTTTTTTTATATCACGGATTGCATATATTTTATTTGCGTGCCATTTTATTCCTTTTTTATTACCTATTTTGTTCCACCTTTTTTTACCCTGCCCTCTGCCCAGTCATACAAGTTTGTCTCCATTATTGGGGTGCCCCTCACCCTGTTAAGCAGACGCCATTTAATTCGCACTGCCCTCGCCCAACTACACCCTGATGTGTCCTGTACTGTGATTCTGAAGGGTGGCAGATGGGTTCCAGACAGTCATTTACCCGACGTATAGCAGTTCACCCTGTATAGCACTGGCTTGCTGATGCATTGTGTGTAACTATAGTAGCCTACCCTGTATAGCACATCTTAAGCTGGCCATACATCAGAAAGATATTGTACGCAATCATACAATCTCAATTGATTGTAAAGATGGATTGTATGCAGATTGTGTGCACATCTTGTGTACACAATCATACAATCAATCATAAGATGGATTGTATGACTGATTGTATGCAGATTGTGTGCACATCTTGTGTACAAAATCATGCAGCAGATGGATTGTATGACTGATTGTATGATGGATTGTGTGTAGATTGTGTGTCCAAAAACCACCAAGGACTGCTGGGGATTTCAAGGGAAATTGTACACAATCATGAGTGCAATCGATCTTAAGATCGATCTTTCTGATGTATGGCCAGCTTTACTGACATATTGTGTGTATCTATAGCAGCCTACCCTATATAGAACTGGCTTACTGACACATTGTGGCAGAGTGTATTAAGCCTTAACAAGAGATAAATGTCCAGCCAATCAGCTCCTTACTAACTTTTTTTTCAGACACAGCCTGTGACATGGCAGTTAGCAGGTGATTGGCTGGACGTTTATCTCTATCACCCTGGCATTTATCTCTTGTTAAGGCTTAATACATCTGCCCCATTGTGTGTATCTATAGCAGTTCACTCTGTATAGCACTGGCTTACTGACGCACTGTGTATAACTATAGTAGCCTACCCTGTATAGCACTGGCTTACTGACACAATGTGTGTAACTATAGTAGCCTACCCTGTATAGCACTGGCTTACTGACACATTGTGTGTAACTATAGTAGCCTACCCTGTATAGCACTGGCTTACTGACACATTGTGTGTAACTAGAGTAGGCTACTCTGTATAGCACTGGCTTACTGACATATTGTGTGTAAGTTTAGCAGCTCACCCTGTAACAGGACTGGCTTACTGACACATTGTGTGTAACTATAGTAGCCTACTCTGTATAGCACTGGCTTACTGACACATTGGGGTTTATTCTAGTTCATTCTTTCTGACAAAATCCTTCTTAGATGGACAAAACCATGTGCACTGCAGGGGGGCAGATGTAACATGTGCAGAGAGAATTAGATTTGGGTGAGTTATTTTGTTTCTGTGCAGGGACAATCATGACTGCATGATTTTACACTTCAATATAGATCTCACTTTGAAGAAAAACCCCACCCAAATCTAATTCTCTCTGCACAAGTTACATCTGCCCCACCCGCAGTGCACATGGTTTTGTCCATCTAAGAAGGATTTTGTCAGAAAGAATGGACTAGAATAACCCCCCATGTGCACTGCGGGTGGGGCAGATGTAACTTGTGCAGAGAGAATTAGATTTGGGTGGGGTTTTTCTTCAAAATGAGATCTATATTGCAGTGTAAAATAAAGCAGTCAGTATTTTCCCTGCACAGAAACAAAATAACTCACCCAAATCTAATTCTATCTGCACATGTTACATCTGCCCCCCTGCAGTGCACATGGTTTTGTCCATCTAAGAAGGATTTTGTCAGAAAGAATGAACTAGAATAAACCCCATTGTGTGTAACTATAGTAGCCTACCCTGTATAGCACTGGCTTACTGACACATTGTGTGTAATTATAGCAGCCTACCCTGTATAGCACTGACTTACTGACATATTGTGTGTAGGTTTAGCAGCTCACCCTGTAACAGGACTGGCTTACTGACTCATTGTGTTTAACTATAGTAGCCTACTCTATAGTATGAAAGTAATATAAAGGTGTTCAAATCGCGCTTAGAATGCATCTTGGTGGATGAAGACAAAGGGATGGTGTCCCCACACCATATAAACACATGGAAGAAAAAGATCATATGCAAGAGCATATGAAATCGTGTCTCGTTCATCAGCGCTAGTGTGGCCAATCCCGGGATCGGGATCGGCGGGATCCCGGGATTTGGCCCCAAAATGTCCGGGATTTCAATCCCGGGATTGGAGTATCCAATCCCGGGATTTCGGGATTAGACTGCGCACGCGCAGTCTAATGCCGAGCAGCTTCTGAGCACCCGCTCAGAAGCTGCCCGGCTGTTCCCGACCCCGGCGTGCAGCCTGCGCAGCGTGACCTCTGACTGTCACGCTGCGCAGGCCACAGCAGCCTATCATAGGTGACTGCTTCCGGCCGCACTGACCTCCTCCCCTCACCGTCCGCAGCGCTATGTGCTCCAGCCCGCCTATGTAAGGTAATTTGCGGGGCTGCAGCGCTGCTCTGTCCGCCCGCCCATGTCGATGGCCGCCCGCCCACCCCCCATGTCGATGGCCGCCCGCCCCCCATGTCGATGCCCACCCGCTCGCCCACCCCATGTCGATGCCCGCCCGCTCGCCCACCCCTTCTCGATGCCCGCCTGCTCGCCCACCCCTTGTTGATGCCCGCCCGACCATGTCCACCCCCCCCCCCCCCTGCCATGTCGATTAAATGGGTGGACAGGGCATGTTTTTCTTTTAGGGATGCCAATCCCGGGATCCCGAGAATCCCGGGATTGAGCATTTTTCAATCCCGAAATCCGGGATTGAAAAAATGCCCCGGGATTGGCATCCCTAATCAGCGCTATCATTAGATAATACATCCCTATGAAGGTATGTTAGTCTCCTCTTTTCCGCCTCAAACTGTTTTATACAGTAAAGCACTGCAGAATATGTATGCGCTATATAAGAAACTGATAATAAATAAATAATACAGTAGAGATGACCGCAGTATTGAAAGGGATTCTTGTTATATATGGATACCCATCACCGAAGATGTCAGAGTGGGGAGAAAATACCATACATCCCTATATGGGATTGGGCTTCTCTTCTTCTCTTTTTGTATGAAATAAAGTGTGGCCAAAATCGATAATCATCTGACTATACCACTCTCCAGTGGTGTGTACATAAGGAGAGAGATAAGTGTGCCACGTGTGATGTTCATCAAGGCTTGTCGGCCTTTTTGTATGCTGTACACTGTATTGTCAGGACATAATTACCCATTTCTCTTTCAATGGTCCTGGTGACACAGCTCAACACTGGGATGTAGGAGGGTCCGAAGGAGCCAGGCACCTATCCTAAAGCTTTAGAGGGTAGGCTCCTCCCCTACTGCATCCCTGGACTCTTCAGTTCGTGTTAGGTGCCCACTGGAGTGGGTGCTATTCTAAAGGGCTGCAGGAGCAGCCGAAGAATTAGAGTAGTTAGGGGATTTTATTATTTTATTAACTTTACCCTAGCTAGGTAGGCACAGTGTGAGGATTCTCATAGTGAATCCTCACACTGCTTGCGCAGCAGGAGCTGACAGAAGCGCGTCCTGTCAGCTCACTGTGCACAGGGGAGACACTGTCTGGTCTCCCTGTGCAGCGCTTATAGCCTTTTCTAAAAGGCTGCCTGGGCTCCGGAGTACCCTGAAACCGGCTCCACATTTAGGTGGGGATCATGGGGGACAGGCGCTCCGTGATGGCGGCGGCCATTTTATGAGGAGCTTACACGCTGAGCTCCTAGATGAGAGGACAGCAGCGTTGTGACAGGCATGTTCCAAGTGATCCCCATTTGAGGGGGAGACACTGGAACTAGGAAATCCTACCTAAGGAGCGGCTTGCTGGGGGTGGTTGGCGCCAAAAGGTCACGGACCCCGCAGCAGCAGGGACCTGTGGTCTCTTCCTTCACTCTGACTTTGGCGCCTTTCAGAACGCTTGCAGCGGAGCTGAGCTGGCTAATTGATCCTGGCAGAGTGACTTGGATTTCCTGGGCATCGCTTCCCCGCAGTTGAAACCAACAGACAGATAAGTGACTGCGTGCATTGCTCTGTATAAGCGCTTGTACATTGTTTGCACTGTGTATACTGATAGATATACATTTATCACTTGCATCATGTCTGAGCATCAGGCTGTGGTTTTGGGGGAGGGAGCCCTAATTGCACTGAGCGCGTGCAATGTTTGCACACAAAAGTTTGTCCCTGAGCAGATGGCCAAGGGGGGCTTATGTATTACTTGCGCTGATGTGAGACCCATGGGCAGTGATCCCCATAGGGCAGAGCATATGGAACCTGCGTGGGCCAGGGCCCTAGGCAGGTCAGTAAACGCTTTGGTGCAGCTTTTGGACAGGCAGAGTGATGGGCTGGTAGAATCACAGAGACCTATGCCATCATCTCAGCAGTCGTCTGGCTCCTTGCCTCTTACCCAGGCAGATCCTGCACTTATCCAGGTGATGCAGGATACTGCAAAAGGGATTAACAGGTTCAGTGAAATGCTGGACAAAATGGATGATGTGGCAGGGACCCCTAGAAGGTCTTATGCTTTAACTACTGTGGTAGATGAAGAGGAAGGAGAGTATACTGACATCCCCTGGGATCAGGGTGATGATTTGGAAGAGAACTCTGCTGCTGGTATAGAGGATCTCATTGTAGCTGTGAAGCAGGCTTTAAAGCTGACTGTGGAGGATAAGACTCCTGTTAAAGGTGTTTTTAAGCGACAGCGGAAGGAGGCTGTTACTTTTCCTTCAGATGAGGGGTTACAGGAATTATTAGAAGGGGCTTGGAAAACTCCTGATAAGAGGCTTCAGATGCCTAAGCGATTCCTTAGTCTGTACCCCATGCCAGAGTCTCATGCGGAGCTCTGGGAAAAGGTCCCAGTTGTGGACGCTTCAGTGGCACGTTTGTCCAAGGCTACTGTATTGCCAGTACAGGGCGGTGCAGCTTTTAAAGATTCTGTGGATAAAAAGCTGGAGGGAAACCTCAAAGCTATCTTTGAAGGGGTAGGGTTTACCTTACGGCCCCTTATTGCTTCAGCCTGGGTCTCTAAGGCCATGATAGAGTGGGCTGGTGAATTATGCACCATGCTGCAGGCTGACCCTGGTGCATTACTGCTTGCAGAAAAGATTAAAGCAGCAGCAGAGTATGCAGTGGAAGCAGAGGAGGAAGCTATTAAAATGGCAACCAGAGTGTCCACAGTCTCCATCAATGCCAGGAGAGTGCTTTGGCTTAAAGCCTGGGAAGCAGACAATGAGTCCAAGAAGGCTTTGGAAACATTAGCCTTCAAAGGAAAGGTACTCTTTGGTACCGAACTAGAGGAGATTATAAAACAGGCCACGGGCGGCAAAAGTACATTCCTGCCGGCCTCCTCAGCAAAGCAGACGTCAAGATTTTCTGCTTTTAAGCCGTCCTTTCGGCCCTCCCCTAGAGGTGGTGCGTCCTTTCGAGTACAGTCTTTCAGGGGAAGGTTTCAGTCCTCTAGAGGCAAGACACAGAAGTCAAAATTTGGCTCTTTTCACAAGAAGCCTGCCACAAAGGGAGAGGATAAACCCTCTGCATGACTGTCAGGGGCTTTGCCCGACAGTGACAAAAGTGGGGGGGCGTCTCACACTCTTCAGGGACGCTTGGGCTGCTTTAGGCCAGGATGCCTGGGTGTTAGATATCATAACACAGGGTTACAAAATCCCTTACAGAGGGCCGCCTCCGAAGAGGTTCATCCCCACATCCTTACCAAAGGAGGCACGGCTTCGTACAGCTCTTGTGAGAGCAGCTCACTCCCTTTTGGAGAAAGGGGTGGTTACACCAGTCCCCAAGGCAGAGTGGAAGAAAGGCTTTTACTCCACGCTGTTCCTGGTGCCCAAACCAGACGGGTCTTTCAGACTAATACTAAATTTGAAATCCCTAAATGTTCATTTATGGGTAGACCATTTCAAAATGGAGTCCCTACGGTCAGTACTTCTGAGTCTGGACCAGGGAGAATTTTTGGCGTCCATGGATGTCCAAGACGCATATTTGCACGTTCCTATACACCCGGAGCATCAGACCTTATTGAGGTTTGCCATAGGAGACCTGCATTTACAATTCCGGGCGTTACCCTTTGGGCTAGCAACCGCGCCAAGGGTATTCACAAAAATAATGTCAGTAATGGCGGCGGTGCTGAGGCTCAGGGGAATCACAGTCATACCCTATTTGGACGATCTCCTGTTCAAAGCAGAGTCAGCAGTTATGCTGCAGAGTCACTTGGCAGAGGCCATCAGTTTTTTGCAGGCTCACGGCTGGATTTTAAATTTGCAAAAATCTCAGTTGGTACCGTCGCAAAGGCTCCAATTCCTGGGAGTCATACTAGACACCCATCTTCATCGGGTATTCCTCACGGAGGTAAAGGCCAGGGATCTGGTCACCCTAGTCCAGGAGATTCTCAGGGCTCAGAGCATTTCAGTATGGAGGTGCCTCAAGCTCCTGGGGAAGATGGTGGCGTCATTCGAGACGCTTCAATTTGCCAGGTTCCACTCTCGGAGGTTCCAATGGAACATTTTGTCAGCCTGGTCAGGAAACACTTTGACCATGAAATCCGAGATGATAGTGCTGTCTTCGGACACCCGAGAATCCTTGAAGTGGTGGACAGAAGTAGATTCCCTTCAGTGGGGTCGGTCATTACAGACCTGGGACTGGTTGATAGTAACTACCGACGCCAGTCTCAGGGGCTGGGGGGCAGTAGTCCTGGATCTCAGGCTTCAGGGCCTGTGGACGGCAGAGGAATCAGCGTTACCAATCAACATCTTGGAGCTGAGAGCTGTCTGGAAAGTGATTTCCTTGGCGGGAGACAGGTTACAGAACCTCCCTTTGAGGATTCAGACCGACAATGCCACAGCTGTGGTGTATCTGAATCACCAGGGAGGTACACGCAGCAGATTGGCCATGTGGGAGGTGTCCAGAATCTTCCTATGGGCGGAACAGAATGTTCCAGCTGTATCGGCTATATTCATCCCAGGGATAGAGAATATAGAAGCCGACTTCCTGAGCAGGGAGGAGCTCAAGGAAGGGGAATGGAGCTTACACCCTCAGGTGTTTCACCAAATCACTTCAATGTGGGGAACTCCGGATGTGGACCTGATGGCATCCAGGATCAACCGTCAAGTGCCCAGGTTCTATGCCAGAACAAGGGATCCACTAGCGGAGGCAGTGGATGCCATGACTATTCACTGGCAGGGAGATCTCCTTTATGCATTCCCACCAGTACCAATGCTACCGAGACTTCTGAAGAAAATACAGGGGCAGAAGGTTCCAGTGATCTTAGTGGCTCCAGATTGGCCAAGGAGATCCTGGTACTCGAGGCTTCAGAGGTTGTCTGTGGACTCATGGCGTCTACCTCTGAGACCAGACCTTCTAAGACAAGGCCCATTCAATCACCTGGATTCAGATCGATTGATTTTGACGGCCTGGCTATTGAAACCATCATTTTAAAAAGAAAAGGGTTTTCTGACGCAGTAGTACAGACGATGATAAAAGCCAGAAAAGCTGTATCTTCGGCAAATTATTATAGAGTCTGGAAGACTTACATTCGATGGTGTGAGAGAAGAAAGGCTCATACATCTCATTTTAAGCTATCAAGAATGATGGAATTCTTACAAGATGGTTTTTCATCGGGCCTAAGCCTTCAGTCACTGAAGGTGCAGATTTCGGCCTTGTCCATCTATTTCCAGAAAAAGATAGCCATTTTGCCGGAAATTCAAACTTTTTTACAAGGAGTATCCAGGTTGAAACCTCCATACAAGCAACCAGTAGCACCTTGGGATCTATCACTGGTTTTGGAATGCCTTCAAAAGGCACCTTTTGAACCTTTAAGGTCGGCTGACTTTAAGTTTCTTACGTGGAAGCTAGTGTTTTTGTTAGCAGTAGCATCTGCTAAAAGAGTTTCAGAATTGGGAGCTTTGTCATGTAAATCTCCCTTCTTAATTTTTCATGATGACAGGGCTGTTTTAAGAACAGTGCCTCAGTTTTTACCGAAGGTGGTATCTACCTTCCATTTAAATCAGGAGATTGTTCTACCTGTGTTTCAACCCCCAGAGGGTTCTAAGAAAAGGGACAAGTTGAGAACTTTGGATGTTGTGCGTGCCTTACGCATATATGTGGACAGAGTGAAGAGTGTCAGGAAGACTGACACATTGTTGGTATTGTATGACGTAAACAAAATTGGTTGGCCTGCATCTAAGCAGACTATTGCTAGGTGGTTGCGGTCTATGATAGCCTTTGCTTACACCAAAGTGGGTAGACCAGTACCGGCCAAAATAAATGCGCATACCACCAGGTCAGTTGCCACCTCTTGGGCGGTTCGACATGGGGCCACAGCTGAGCAGGTTTGCAGGGCTGCCACTTGGTCATCTGTTCACACATTTGCCAAATTCTATAGATTCCATGAGTTCGCGTCGGAGGACGCATCATTCGGGCGAGCAGTGCTGAGAGCTGCAGACCTGAGCGTACCCTCCCAAAGGACCGGCTCTGGAACGTCCCAGTGTTGAGCTGTGTCACCAGGACCATTGAAAGAGAAAAAGGGATTTTTGTAAGAACTTACCGTTCGAATCCCTTTCTCTGATATGGTCCTGGTGACA
Organism: Crinia signifera; assembly: GCF_055691185.1. Lineage (NCBI taxonomy): Eukaryota > Metazoa > Chordata > Amphibia > Anura > Myobatrachidae > Crinia > Crinia signifera. The sequence continues at coordinate 71,132,642 of NC_139218.1, forward strand.
CAGCGATCCCTCCCTTACGCTCAGTAAGTATGCCAGAATTTCATGATGTTCATGTTAAAATGGTTAAAAGTTAACAGTTTCTGTTATAAAATGTGCATATAATGTGCAGGTGTTTGTACTGAGTTAATGTATTCCAGTGGCTTTGAAAGTTGAACTGAAGAGTCCAGGGATGCAGTAGGGGAGGAGCCTACCCTCTAAAGCTTTAGGATAGGTGCCTGGCTCCTTCGGACCCTCCTACATCCCAGTGTTGAGCTGTGTCACCAGGACCATATCAGAGAAAGGGATTCGAACGGTAAGTTCTTACAAAAATCCCTTTTTCCTTGTCTGCATCAAATAAGCGCTGGACTTGAAGTGTTCGGAAGAAGCCTGCTTTGTCTGTAAGGAGGATATTTATCAAAGATTGGAGAGAGCTAAGGTACCAACCAATCAGCTCTTAGCTGACATTTTTGAAACACAGGCTGTAACATGGCAGTTAGAAGCTGATTGGCTGTTAATTTATCTCTTTCCAACCTTTTTCACTCGGATAACTTGTTATACTGTAATTTATTATCCACGTGGCCTACAATTGGTAATGGTAAAGTATGGCGAGGGAGGCACCATACGAGGGTACTTGGTACACTAATTGAGGGTCTACGTCGACTGTTGTTGACCTAGGCACTAAAAATCTTAAAAAGTCATGTCGACCTTTTGCTTGTCTCAAACTTTAGTCCATGTCAACCATAGTGCATGTAGACCTTTTCACTGCTAACCAATAGTGGTTGACCTAATGACCGTTGACTTAGTTATCGTCTACCTAATAATACACTTTTTGACAAACAGCAATGCTAATATTGCATTGTGTATATTATATTAGCACAAACTTGCAAAATATTAGTCACTGTGTACTAGGGGCCTCACTGCAGCGCTTTATGAAGCGGCCATTTTGTTTCCTGAGGTAACTTTTTGAATGGGCCGCAACCTACTGTATGAACTCTCCAGGCATTTGTAACATTACTGAAATTACAGGATTTTAATGGCTATTTTAAATACTGCATGGACCAAAGCAAGGAACCCTCTTAGATGTGTGTAAACAGGAGAATGATAGGGTAATGGCTATGTCTCCTCCTAGACCAAGGAACCCTCTGAGATGTCCTGTATGTAGACACAAGAATGATGAGGTAATTGCTGCATCTCCTCATAGACCAAGGAACCCATCTGAGTTGTGTGTAGACAGGAGAATGATGGGGTAATGGCTATGTCTCCTCATAGATCAAGAAACCCTTTGAGATGTCTGTAGATAGGAGAAAGGAACCCTCTGAGATGTATGTAGACAGAAGAATCATGGGTAATGGCTATGTCTCCTCATAGACCAAGGAACCATCTGAGATGTATGTAGACAGGAGAATGATGGGTAATGGCTAGGTCCTTCTCATAGACCAAGGAGCCCTCTGAGATGTGTGCAGACAGAATAATCGGGTAATGGCTAGGTCTTCTCATAGACCAAGGAACCCTCTGAGATGTGTGTTTATGTGTTTTATTTTACATATTCTGACACTAGCCGCCAAGCATTCACCCAGCATGGAGACGCACCAAATGAAAAAATAACCACAGAGATACAGTATTATTCACCACTCATTTTATTACCCAAATTGTTGTTGGAAATAACACATGATGGGGTATAAGATGGGAATTCTGAAATGTAGTGGGATGCCTCTACATTGGGAGTGCATGCCACTCCGTGATGGTGACAGGGGTGCATACCACTCCTTGGATGGTGTAGGGAGTGCATGCCACTCCAGTGACAGGGACGCTTGCCACTCTGTAAATGGTGACGGGGGAGCATGCCACTCCCTTGATGGTGACGGGGGTGCATACCACTCCGTGGATAATGACGGTGGGTATATACCACTCCATAGATGTTTCCTGGGTCTCTTGCCACTCCGTGTAGGTTTCCTGGGTCTCTTGCCACTCCGTGGATGCTTTCTGGGACTCTTGCCACTCCATGAATGCTTCCTGCGACTCTTGCCACTCCGTGGATGCTTCCTGCGACTCTTGCCACTCCGTGGATGCTTCCTGGGAGTCTTGCCACTCAGTGGATGCTTCCTGGGACTCTTGCCACTCAGTGGATGCTTCCTGGGACTCTTGCCACTCCGTGGATGCTTCCTGAGACTCTTGCCACTCCTTGGATGTTTTCGGGGGCAAATACCAGTCCATGGAAAATGGGTTCTCATGCCACTCAGTGGATTGGAACGGGGGCTCTTGCCTCTCCATGGATGGTGATGGGGGCGTATACCATTCCGTTGATCGTGGCGGGGGCTCTTGCCACACCGTGGATATTGACGAGGGCGAATTCCTCAATGGTGAGGAAGCCTTTCTCTCCCTCGGTGCCGGTGGGGCCTGTCTCTCCCTCGGTGCCGGTGGGGCCTGTCTCTCCCTCGGTGCCGGTGGGGCCTGTCTCTCCCTCGGTGCCGGTGGGGCCTGTCTCTCGCAGGGAGGCGGTGGTGCCTTTCTCTCGCGGGGAGGCGGTGGTGCCTTTCTCTCGCGGGGAGGCGGTGGTGCCTTTCTCTCGCGGGGAGGCGGTGGGGCCTTTCTCTCGCGGGGAGGCGGTGGGGCCTTTCTCTCGCGGGGAGGCGGTGGGGCCTGTCTTACCCGCGGTGCCAGGGGCATCTGCCTCTCCCGGGGTTCTTGTTTGGCTTGGCTCTCTGATGGCAATTGGGCCATTTTTCCTCTTGTAGCAAGTTTGACTCACTGCGTCACCTTAATTAAAGATAAAATAGAAATATTAAATAACAAATAAGCTATACACAAATATACCTGTAAAGGTATCCGCATGCCGGGGTGTCGCAGGGAGTCTTTATTTAGACGCTACGCTGATAACATAGTGCTGCGATGAGAACAGCTAGAGCGGCACGCGCACACACTACGCTGGTAACGTAGCGCTGAGAACAGCTAGAGCGGCACGCGCACAGAGTCTGGCAAGCTGCCAAGTTTCTAACAGACTGTGCGCGCAGTGGCGCCGTGAAACGACACAAGTACCGCGAATACAATACCGTAATGGGGGAAATAAAGGGCTTTATTATTTAAAGTCCATTTATCAACAACCTCATTTGTAGTGAAATGTGGGCATAATATCGGTGCCCATTGTCACATGCAAATTGTGATTATTTAACCACCAACAAAAAGAAAGGGTTTAAACCAAAATAAAAAAGTGTGTGTGTGTGTGTACACGAACCCACTGGAATCGAATAACCATTTTAGCTCATATTGAAAGCCAAAAATGTTGGGGGTCATTGGGAACCGGCAGTGAAATAAATAATAAATCTCAGGTTTGGGCAAAGACCCCCCTGAAACACCCACTAAATTGGGACATAACCACCTTCCATGCTATGACACGCCCACTTTCAGGTGAGCCTCGCCCCTTCAGAAATCCATGAAGAACCCTAATTGCTCAAACAAAAAAGTATGAATAGAAATAAGAGCGCACTTACCTTGCTACTATAGAACGGGACGCAGCGCACGGCTGCTCCCGTTTGTCTCCTCCTTCCTCCTCTCTCTCCTCTTTCTCCTTGCTCCTCTTCAAACACAATATATGAACTGAAAATGCTGAATAATCAGACACATTCAAAAGCTCTGACTGCACAAGTCGGGACCAGGCAACAGAATGACTCCTAGTGTTCCGTCCTGGCTCACCAGGCATTGTGACATCATAGAATCACTGTTATGTCATCACAGGGCCATTGTGATGTCATCACACTGGTATTAGCAGCAGCCATACAGGCAAATATATGTATACAAATAAAGTGGTGACCATACACTAGTAAGATTTATCTTCAGATCTGGCTGGTTGGAACAAAAACATAGTTATCGATGAGTGACAGTTTGACTGTTTTCCAACATTTCCAAGCAAATGGTCAACTGTAATTTGCTCTCATCCATAACCATTTTTTTTGTTTCAAGTAGCCAGATCTGAAGATAAATCTGCGTGTGTATGGCCACCTTTAGATTATGTGTATGTATAAGCAAGGGCAGAATAGCATATATCCTACCTGCCTCAATTTACAACCCTGAAAGGGGCAAATATATTACCAAAATGGGAGGCGCTTTGCAGATTGGGGCAGGTTTTTTTTATACCAATATAAAATGTCTTAATGCTGTCAAGTGTATCAGGCCTTGCCAAGATCCATACTAAAGTTTGGGTAGGGGTCTGTCAGTGCTGCTTCAGCCTCTGTGCTCTCAGAAGGTCAGTTCAGGCACTGCTACTGGTCATGTGCGACCCTGATAAAGCCACTAAAGTGAAATGCGCACTGGCGGAACACCTGTGTTGTTATGGTAACAGTGATAGGTTACTGTGTGTGGCCTAGACAGAAGGGCTCAATAGTGGAGTTACCTGTGAGCCATAGGATAGATAGCTGCGGAAGGCAGATTGGATATACTGAATCACCTCTATGCAATATTGTTAGCAAACGAGATATTGATAAAGATATCGCTTCACCTGGTGGGCGAACGATCTAGGTCTTAAACACTGAATGATACCATTATCGATTTATAAACGGAATGTTGGGAGTGAATCACTGCTCTCTGACCGTCAGTGTAACATCTACCTACCCTGTATATCACTGGCCTACTGACACATTGTGAAACTATACACGCCTACCCTGTATATCACGTTTTACTGACAAATTGTGTGTAACTATAATAGCCTACCCTGTATAGCACTGACTTGCTGACACATTACATGTAGCAGTCTACCCTGTATAGCACGTCTTACTGACACATCATGTGTATCTATAGCAGCCTACCCTGTATAGAACTGGCTTACTGACACATCATGTGTATCTATGGCAGCCTACCTGTATGGCACTAGCTTACTGACTCTTTGTGAGTAACTATAGCAGTTCACCCTGTATAGCACAGGCTTGCTGACGCATTGTGTGTAACTATAGTAGCCTACCCTGTATAGCACTGGATTACTGACACATTGTGTGTAACTATAGTAGCCTACCCTGTATAGCACTGACTTGCTGACACATTACATGTATCTATAGCAGCCTACATGAAAGAATACGAGCTGCTGGGCTGTGCAGGGAGTCGGAGCCTACCGTCCACAGGAGCGAAGAGAAGCCGCTGCGCTGTGCATGGAGCCAGAGCCTACCGCCCACTGGAGAGAAGAGGAGCCGCTGCACTGTGTAGGAAGCCAGAGCCTACCGCCCACAGGAGCAAAGAGAAGCCGCTGCACTGTGCATGGAGCCAGAGCCTACCGCCCACAGGAGAGAAGAGGAGCCGCTGCACTGTGCAAGGAGCCGGCAGCCGCTGACCCACCAGGGTGATCCGTCTGTCTTACACACACTTGGGAGACTTGTGTGTGAAGGAGTTGGGGGGGGGGGGGGGGGAGGTTTGCCTGTATACAGTCATTAGGTCGACACTATTAAGTTTGACATGCATTGGGTCAACCACTGAAGGTCAACAGGGCTTAGGTCAACATGGAAAAGGTCGACACAAGCATTAGGTCGACACTGGGAAGGTTAATAGTTAACGTGTCGACATGGGTTTTTCAAGGTTTTTCTGAGCTGACAGGCGATATTTCATACCCTACCATCCACTAGGGCAGTGGAGGGAGAATATATTAGTGTGCTGAGTGCACCGAGCCCGAAGCATGGCGAGCACACGCAGGGCACTTTTTCAGTGCCCAAGTCGACTAGTGTATGTAAACATCAGGGAGAAAGAAAAGTCAAAAGGTCAACCTTCCCATTGTTGACCTAATGCATGTGTCGACCTTTTGACCCTGCAACCTTAACCATGTTAAGCCCCAATGACCCATACGCGTTTTGCCGGTGTGCTTACACTCTATGTGGGAGGTGTTCCTATACTCTATGGGGGGATGTGTGTCTATACTCTATTACACAGGTTCTCAAACTCGGTCCTCAGGACCCCACACAGTGCATGTTTTTCCAGGTCTCCACACAGAATCACAAGTAAGATAATTAGCTCCACCTGTGGATCTTTTAAAATGTGTCAATGAGTAATGAGTGCACCTGTGCACCTGCCAGGTGACCTGGAAAATGTGAGCTGTGTGGCGTCCTGGGGACAGAGTTTGAGAACCCCTGCTCTATTGCATTTTATTGTTTTTAAAGTTTATCCTTAACCCCTTACAAAAAAAGGAAATTTCATTAAATAAGCCATTCATTTATTTATTTTTTAAATAAAAAAAAATAACACTTTTATCACCACCCGACACCCAGGTGAATAAAATGACGAGAAATTTACCAATTTTAGACAACTTTTAAAAGGCTTGAAACTTATCACCAAACATTTTAATACGAAGCCCATTGAAAATGACTGTGAAGTAGATGTTTAAAAAACTGTCAACTTTTAAAAGACGGGAAAAAGGCGTGAAAAAAGAACAGACCAACATTTGAATAACCCCCAGTGACTTCAGTTTTTTTGGCATAATACTGGACACAGACAGGCAGAGTGTTTCCCTTCCTCTGGACAAGGTACAGGCCATTCACAGCTTGTCTCCACGGCTGGGGCGTGGTGACTCAAAGCGCTCAGTTCCAGGGCCATTGGTTGCTCCAGCAGTCTTTTACACCTTCCTTAAGGGTGCACTACTTCTTTAACCTCCACCTTGGGACCTTGATCTAGTGTTGAAGACGTTCTTGCAATACTCCTTGTTTGAGCCATTTGAGTTGGCAGACCTAGTACTTGTCTGTTGCGTTTGCCTAAACTAGGAAAGTATAGGATTTTTGGATGTGTACCTGCGCACTGAGTGAAGATTGCGACTAGCTGCACTTTAGGATCTGACTGGGATACCAATAATTTGAACATAAAGAATCGCAGGTTAGTGTTGCGCTTTGTGCAGGTTGAGTTGCTTAAGCTACTCAAGATGGAAGGGACAGTGTATTGTACCTAAATGATAGTAGAAATAATGCAGTGCAGAGGCGGAACTACCATTGGTGCAGCAGGTGCATTGCACCGGGGCCCCTGAAGACTAAGGGGCCCACTTCTGCCACCCACTGCTGTGTGGCATATTGTGAACTTGGGTTGGAGTGGAAGAGGAGGGCCCAAAAATGTAGTTTTGCACCTGGGCCAACCACTCATAAGTTCCGGCACTGATGCAGTGGTAATCTTAAAAAAGGTGGTGATATCTGATGCATACAATTCAGTACTCATAGACGAAATTTGATAGCCTTAAGACTAGCAGACCTGCTGAACGGGAGCCAGACTGACTGCAAGGAAAGGGTAAGTAGGAGGCTGCAAGCGACTAGCGAGGCAGGAGGGATCCTGGTCTGAATAAGCGAGGCAGTGTCCACGGCAACACTGTTGACCGGAACACCGCACTCTGCTATTTTAAGTCCCTGAAGCCGCCGGAGATCAGTGGCGGTCGGCACACGCAGTGTATCCACACACGTACGGCACCCCCGCCACCTGGGGGCTATCAGTTGAGACGCCGGCACCCCTAAGCTGCACCAGTCCCCCTCTCCGAAAACCCACAGAACAAAGTATGTGCAGCACATACTTTTTGTACCGTACTATGTGATGCGCGGGAGTGCGCATCGCATAGTACAGAACGAAGCCCGCGAAAACGGAGCGTGTATGTCGTTTTTTGTTTTTTTTTGTCTTTGAATACTTCTTTTTTTTTTTTTTTGTCTTTGAATACTGAATTGTATGCATCAGTTATCACTTCCTTTTTTAAGTAAATGCATTTAAGATTACCACTGCATTATTTCTACTATTATTTAAGTACAATACACTGTCCCTTCCATCTTGAGTAGCTTAAGCAACTAAGACAAAGCGCAACACTAACCTGCGATTTCTTTAAACTAGGAAAGTGTCGGAGTTGGGAGTTCTCTAGAGGTTCTCCATACCTTGTTTTTCATGATGACTCAGTGGAATTTCATGCTTGTGCAGGGTTTTTGCCAAAGGTGGTTTTGTCTTTCCACGTCAACCAGCCTATCATGGTTCCGGTTTTTCTGGAGGAATCTCCAGTGGCTAGGTCCTTGGATGTTGTGTAAACACTCTGCATTTATGTGGATAGCATAGCACATATATGGAAGACCAACACGCTATTTCTGCTTTATGATGCACAGAAACAGGGTTGGCCAGCTTCTAAGTAGCCTTTCGCATGTTGGATTTATTGGCAGAGTATTTGTATGATCGCGCTGTGTGGTTGTTAGACGACACACTTAGAAGATATAACCAGCTTTATATTCATTCAAGTGATAAGCTTGCAGTGTACAACGGTACTTCAGTGGTTAACTTCACATGCAATATAACTGATGCAGGAATCACAGTCACAGGTGTTACTTATCTGATCCGTTCAGCTTGTGCAGGGTTAATGGCAATGACCGGTTTACACTGGCGGTATCTCTCCCAGTAACGCTGCTGCTACACAGGATGGATCTCCCTGTGTAAGTGACACGCTGGTAACGAGGAATACAGCGGGGCTTGCTATTACACGCTCCGATGCACGTGGAGCGGTGAACCGGCATGGAGGATAGGACACACGCGCTAAAGGCACACACTATCACTTCCTGACTGAGAGGAAACCGCGCTGCCAGCAGGGTCAGGGGACTCTGCCCTGCTATTCGCTTTGCAAGCTGTCACTCAGGGTGACACTCTAACTACAGTGGCTGCAGAGGGACAAGGCAGTCTGTAGGCTGCTCACTAACCAGGGATATGGAGACAGACGTGGAGCGCTGCTTTCTAACACTCCCCCTCGCTCAAGGCTGTCTTCGGCTACATAAAAGAACATGATACAATACTTTGTCCTTTGTTATACCTGTAACCGAAAAATATGGTTAGAGAGAAAGACACTCAGAACATCAAAAAAACTTCAAATCAACATTTTTGGATTTAAACAAGTCCACAGTCCTTCACGAACTTAATAAGCAAGTTTGTTGACAGTCCTTTTGTAAGCATGTCAGCAACATTCTCTCCGCTTGCAACATATTCGACATCGATGGACTTGCTCTCCACTAGTTCTCTGATGAAGTGATGTCTAATCGCGATGTGTTTTGACCGTCCATGGTGCTTGGTACTACAGGAAAGATCTATCGCTCCCCTGTTATCACATGCGATGCTGATAGTCTCTTCTTCATAGAGTAGGCCTAATTCACACAAAGTCTCTTTGATCCAGAGTGCTTCCTTAGATGTCTCTGTAAGAGCCATGTACACGGCCTCAGTTGTTGACAGGGCAACAGTTGGTTGCTTTCTACTTGCCCAGCTAACTGCTGCTCCAGCCAATGTGAACAGATAACCGGTGTGGGAACGTCGATCATCTTCATCTGCTCCCCAGTCAGCATCACAAAAGACCTTTAAATTTGAGTTGTCTGTCTTTGTGAACTTTAATTTCAAGGAACTTGTACCTTTTAGGTATCTCAGAATCCTCTTCACTGCGATCCAGTGTTGCCTTCCAGGATTTATCGCAAATTGGCTCACCCGACTGACTGCATGAGTGATGTCTGGACGGGTTCCAATACTTGCATACATAAGACTTCCAACCACGTTTTTGTAAGGAACATCTTGCATTTCCTCTACCTCTTCTTGTGTGGTTGGTGACATACCTTTTGTCATCTTGATACTTTTGTCAATTGGTGTATTTACTGACTTGGATTCTGCCATCCCATACTTCAAAATTGTTGCCTCGATGTACATTTGTTGGTCGACTGTGACTGTTCCCTTTTGTAAGTCTTGAACAATTCTCATTCCCAATAAATGATTGGCTGGGCCTAGGTCTTTCAACTTGAATCTCTGTTTCAGTTGATCCCTCACACCTGCGATGTGATCTTCGTGACCTGCTATAAGTATATCATCCACATAGACTGCTATGATGAACAACTTTTCTACCAGAGTTTTGTGATAGAGGCAGTGGTCAGTCTCTGATCTAATAAAATTAATTTCAGGTAGTGCTGCATCCAATTTTATGTACCAGCAACGACCACTCTGTTTTAGGCCGTATATGGATTTCTTCAGAAGACACACCTTCTCTGTCTGGAGCTCATCCTCATTGTAATGATCTGGCGATTCCATATAGATTTCTTCAGCCAGTTCTCCATTTAGGAATGCTGAATCGAAGTCTAGTTGGTATAGCAGTAAGTTATGTAAGGTGGCGACTGCAATTACTAATCTAAGAGTGTTATACCTTGCAACTGGTGAGTATATCTCCCCATAGTCAATTCCGGATCTCTGTGTGTATCCCTTAGCAACAAGACGGGCTTTGTAATGGGCAACTTCTCCGTCCGAATTTAACTTCTTGCAGAAGACCCACTTGTTCTTGACTGTCTTGCGGTTGCTTGGCCTATCTACTATGGTCCAAGTGTTGTTCTCTTTCAGTGCTGATAGCTCTGTGTCTATTGCAGATTTCCATTTTGCCCAATCACTGCACGCTTTCGCTTCTCGAATACTCTGAGGTTCACTGAAAACAATGTTCGCATACTCTTCATCATACCTTCTAGCTGGTATGCCCTTGTTGCTTCTTACGGAAGCCCTGTTTGTTGGTTCGCTTCCCTCCTCTGTATTTTCCTTTTCAGGCATGCTTTCTATCTCGCATACCTCTACTAGTGCTTGCTTTTCTTGCTCTTCTGCTTTTGTGAGTGGTGCTGTTTCTTGAAATATCACATCTCTTGATTTCAGAAGACGTCTGTTCTCTGCATCCCAGAGCCTGTACCCTTTGCTCTCCTCACAATAGCCTAGCAGTATGCACTGTTTTGATTTTGGGTCGAGTTTCTTTCTCTTCTCCTTTGGTATATGCGCATAAGCTCTGCTCCCAAAGACACGGAGGTGACTGATGTCTGGCTTCTTCCCAGACCAGGCCTCTAAGGGGGTCTTTCCCTTCACGGCCACTGTAGGTGTTCTGTTTTTCAGGTATACTGCAGTAGATACAGCTTCTGCCCAAAAACTCTTCTCCAGGCCAGCATCGTTTACCATTGCTCGTGCTCTTTCAACGATTGTTCGGTTCGCCCTTTCACTTACGCCATTCTGTTCAGGCGTATAGGCCATCGTTAGCTGATGCTTTAAGCCATTCCTTTTGAGAAAATCAGTTAGTGCTTCATTTTCGTACTCTCCCCCATTGTCGGATCTCAGGGCTTTTAGCTTTAGGCCCGTCTGAGTTTCCACTAGGTTCTTGTACTCCACAATTTTCTTGACTACTTCACTTTTCTTCTTCATGAAGTATACATGTGTCATCCTTGTGGCATCATCGATGAGAGTCATGAAGTACTTGTAACCACTGGTTGACTCCTCTTCCATCGGTCCGCACACATCTGTGTGCACCAGAGCTAACTGTGATTCTGCTCTACCTGCTGACTTGGGAAATGGGTTGCGGACCTGCTTGCCTTTTATGCAACTCTCGCACACAGGTCTTTCGGTGTCTTTCACTGTGATCCCTGTTGCCATCCCATCAGCTAATTTCTGGACATTGTCATATCCTAAGTGTCCCAAACGCCTGTGCCAGAGTTCCATCGACTCATTTTCACCAGAGGCTGCCAAAGCTACACATTCATCTGTGTCTAGGACGTATAGTTGGTTGCATCGGGTTGCTGAAGCAATTACAGTCCCTCTTTCATTATGCACCATACACCTGCCCTTTGCAAACTGGACTCTGTAGCCTTTTGCCTCGAGTACGCTGATAGCGATGATGTTACTTCCCAATTCTGGTACATACAGGACGTCTTGGATATCTGTGACTACTGTCTGTCCCTCAATTCTTAGTCTCACTGTGATTGTCCCAACACTTGATGCAGTAAGGACCTTTTCACCAATCCCTGTAACTGTTGTGGGTGTACACTGTGTTAAAGAATTGAACCACTTCTTGTTGCAGCTGAAGTGTCTAGAGGCTCCCGAGTCCATATACCAGCAATCCCTCCTTGGCTTGTCTGCTACATTCAGTGCTGACTCGTTCTTCTTGTCATGTCGCTTGTGTGTACCACTAGTGTTCTTCATCCTGCATTCTGAAGCCTTGTGCCCTACTTTGTGGCACACATAACATTTGAACGTGCATTTCTTGGGTTTTGCACCCTTTGCTACTAAGGCAGAACCCTCAGCTATGGCGTCCTTGTGAATTCTTTCTTGGAACTGAAGTAGCTTAGCCCTCACAACTTCTGTTGTAAGCTTGGTTTCATTTGACTCTAGTGCGACAACTAGGAAGTCAAATTCTTCTGTCAAGTTCTGCAGCATTACCATCGCCACTTCTTCCTCATCCACTCTTGCTCCTACACATGCCAATTGCTGAGCTATCGATAGTATTTTATCGATGTAATCGTTCATGTCCTTGCATGCATTGAACTTTGTTCCATATAGTGTGCGTCTCAGACTTATCCTTCTCATCAGGCCTTTATTCTCATAAGCACCTTGTAGAGTTGTCCACATGTCCTTAGCGGACTCTTTCCCACAGATTGTAGAGTAAACATGCTGCTCCACAGCCAGGCCTATCGTGCAGATAGCTCTGTCTACCTCTTCTGGGTTTGGACTATCTCCTGGGGCTATTGTGACCTTCCATAGCTTCTCCCTTTTAAGCTGCATTTCCATAGCAAACTTCCATGTAGTGTAATTCTCTGAGCCCTTGAGTTTAGGAAAGTTCATGCTATGCCCTGTGCTGTGCATTCTCGTTAACTCTTTCACAAATGTCAATTCAGAAAGATTTCTTTGTGTTCTTTTATGTACTGCGCTAGCACTTGGTCTTTAGGGGGTTAATCTTCGCGCACGTGACGTGCTGGGCCCATAACCTATTGGCAGAGTATTTGTATGATCGTGCTGTGTGGTTGTTAGACGACACACTTAGAAGATATAACCAGCTTTAGATTTATTCAAGTGATAAGCTTGCAGTGTACAACGGTACTTCAGTGGTTAACTTCACATGCAATATAACTGATGCAGGAATCACAGTCACAGGTGTTACTTATCTGATCCGTTCAGCTTGTGCAGGGTTAATGGCAATGACTGGTTTACGCTGGTGGTACCTCTCCCAGTAACGCTGCTGCTACACAGGATGGATCTCCCTGTGTAAGTGACGCGCTGGTAACGAGGAATACAGCGGGGCTTGCTATTACACGCTCCGATGCACGTGGAGCGGTGAACCAGCATGGAGGATAGGACACACGCGCTAAAGGCACACACTATCACTTCCTGACTGAGAGGAAACCGCGCTGCCAGCAGGGTCAGGGGACTCTGCCCTGCTATTCGCTTCGAAAGCTGTCACTCAGGGTGACACTCTAACTACAGTGGCTGCAGAGGGACAAGGCAGTCTGTAGGCTGCTCACTAACCAGGGATATGGAGACAGACACGGAGCGCTGCTTTCTAACAGGATTTGTCTCTCTTATCCTCCAAGCATATTCGGTTGCCTCTTGACCCGTACAGTCTTCTGTTTACGCTCATTTCACTTGGTCGTGGGCTCTTATTGGTTGTCTTCTTTGCTGCTGTAATGTCGCTTTACAGTATGTTTGTTAAATTTTATCGGTTTGATACCATTGCAGCTTCTGAATCTGATTGGCCGAGCGGTGTTGCAGGGATCACAGTCTCCCACCCAGAATGGGAGCTCTGGGATATCCCCAACGCAGTGTTCCCAATAGGTAAAAGAAAAATGGGATTTTGCTACCCAACCATAAATCCCTTTCTTTGAATCCTTAGGGGACACTGGATGCCCACTCTGCGCTGTTTTCTATCCCTGCAGTTTTTGTTGTGATACAGTTGCTTTGCCTCGGTCTGTTCGTTTTTTGTTTTTTTCTGGTTTTCTTTCCTGGCTCTTAAGTTTGTCTCCTCTGTAGTTGATTCTGCCATCTTTCCTCTGGCACAGTTTCTTAACTGGTCGGAGGAGGATCCTGCCATACATATTTAAAGGGCCTAATAACCCATCTATACCCCAACATACATGCAGTGACTCGGTGTGTGTCCAATATGCGCTCAGAGATCCAGTTTTAGGGTTTTTGTTAAAAATACTTTCAACATCCAATGAGAAAATGCATCGATCTATGTAACTTCAAATAAATAAATAAATAAAATCACAAAGGCAGGGAGTCTTTGTTCCTTTAAGAACATCCTTACCCAGAAATGGTAGTTGGAGCCAAGGTGGTCAGATAGTGCAGGGTGATTTCTCTGGTTAGTCACAGCCTACATATATTGATGCATTTTATTATTGGAAGTTGAAAGTATTTTTAATAAAATAAACCCTAAAACCCAAGGCACTTCTATGTCTGAGCACCTATGGGACACACGCCGAATTACTGCATGTACCTTTCACTATTGGTCTTCTAGGGAATCCACAGGTATGTGTAACAGAGCGGTACGTGGGAGAGGAGTATCAGATTATATTATTGTGATTTATACCCCAATGTGTTATATCAGCCTCCAGTGTCCCTTATGGAATCAGAAAGATTTATCGGTAAGCACCGAAATCCTGCTTTCTGTGTAGCAGTGAAACAGGTCTTTTGCTACAAGCCAAGAAGTATTTTCAGCTCTCAGAAAGATTCTTTAGATGATGGTCGAATATGTTTGAGCTGAATCTGAAAAGAAAAGAGGGGTTGGATAAAGTGGACATCTTATTGATAAAATATATTTCATAGTACTTGGGTTTATCTATTTTAACTACAGAAGTGTGGGATGGGGATATAGTCAGCATCTCGACCACCGATGGGAGACTGGCGTGTGAATCCGGGCTGCTAGGATGTTGAATGGTGAGTCTGTGGGAAGCCGTAGCGTGCACATGGGGAAGGGGGCTTAGGTTTAGGCACAACTCGAGGTGGGGGGGGGAGGCATTTAGAAGGGGGCTAGTTAGGGTCAGGCTGTGGGGAAGGGAGGATTAGGTGGCTGGAAGGGGGGTGGTACATTTTACTTATCTGGCCACTGTCGAGATTCCCTACTTCAGAATGCCTGCTTCTGGATCTTGACCGTCGGCTATCCATCTATATCCTGTGGGAGGAAAGGTATTTGAATGTTCCCCTATTTGATAATGATATAAACAAATGGTTGATAAAATGCATGCAGTGGGTGGTGAACCGAACCCATCAACTTATGGTACTCTAGCTGCTGTGAAACTATACATCCCCACATGCAATGCTATAGATATATGCCCCTTTCCCACTGCAGGTATAAAACGGTAATTTGCCGATTTTTCAGCGTAAATTACCGTTTAAGGCTGCAGTGGGAAAGTGCCAGAGTTGAAATACCGGTTAAAGATAACCGGTATTTCAACCCGTTTTAAAAGCAGAGTCCTACACGGTTAAATACCGTTTTTAAGGCAGTGGGAATGCCTTTTAAACGGTATTTAAACTCCAGGCAGTCCCTGAGCCTAATGAGAACTAGTAAGTTCCCACTTGGCATGTGTCATGAGCGCCGTGCATAATAATAAGCCGCTCATTACATATGCGCATATGTAATGAGCGGCTCATTATTATGCTCTGCGCTCATGGTCTCTGAGGTGCTCAGTAGGAGGGAGGATGATGAGGAGTGCTGTGATGCGGGGAGCTGGCATCCCGGACTCTCACGCAGTGCACAGTGCTCCTAAGTCACTTACAATAAGTTCAGTCAATGGAAAGGTCCCACGCTGCGCAGTCGGTCCCTCGTCGCCGCTTTCCTTCAATGGTACAGGGTGTCCGCGGTGTCGATAATACTGGCGCACACTGGGTGGTGCCTGGTGTGTGCTCCCTTACAGCCGGGCTGCAGGTGCTGACAGGCGGCTGTAAGCAGTGCTGCAGGGCGCCGGAGCTCAGACACAGCGTGCACGAACTCCCGGGGCGCTAAGTGATGACGTCACCGGGAGCGAACAGCGCTATGGAGCTCCGGTTGCTATGCAAGCGGTGCTGAAGCCTGTGGGTTGCCCGATGTTACAGGGGGTCGGCTGGTCTCAGTGTCACCGACTGGGATTGCACAGCGCAGCACACTGGATGTTGTGAAGACTGGCAAGTGTCTGTGTCCTTCTGGGTGCTGGACTGGAATGTATTTTAAACGGTTCACTGCAATAGGAATGGTACTTAAACGGTATTTAAAACGGTAATCTGCTGCAGTGGGAATGCTAATACCGTTTTAAATACCGTTTAAAAATACCAGTACTTAAAACGGGTCTGCAGTGGGAAAGCAGCATTATAAATGTCCTGATAAACTGGAAGGACCTGCTGGAATGTACAGTTCCACAGCAGCTGTAGCGGTACATACTGCTTACACCTGAAAGTGGTGTATGCAATGTTTTTCTCCTTAGACATTCAACATTACAAGTCAATAAAATGACACCATTAAAACATATGCAAATATTCATAAAAGTAAAAAATGAGTACTAGAGAGATTTGTGCCTTCCTATATTATCTTTTGAAGCCAGCTTGATGATTTGTTATCTGTTATTTGACCAAGAGCCAATTTTTTGGGGGCCAAGTCTATTTGAAAACGAGTGACCTGCGATGTGCTAACCAGTGAAAGTGCAGGTGAATATCGGGAGATCAGCCTGTACCCCAAAAATGGCAGCTAACATAGGATAACAGTATAGTGGTACATGGGAGAGTATTATAAAAAAGATTTTGGGGACTTAAAATGTGGTAAATGTGTGTAATATGCATTTTATTAAAGCCAGCTTTTTTGTGTAAAATAAATGCACTCATAAGATTTGGGGTACATGAAAATGAGTACAAGCATACATTTGAACTGATTAAATATATATATTTTTTTTAAACCTTGCAAGAAATAACCGATACACTCATCCCAGTCATATCACCCCAATAAACCTGTCCCATACCTTATACCCTCGGATCCATAACATTGCACTTTTTTTTTACACCAAAACTGACATCTCATTATTGGCTAATTAAAAACTTCAAAGAATCTAATTAGTCATCAAGGAGGGGGGAGGGGGGGAGGTTCTAAGCCCTGAAATAAGTATTCTCCCCAACTTTTCACCTGGGCAAAGTGGGCAAAGTTGGTGAAGAGAGCTTTATCATATTAAAAAAAAAATAAGATAGCCGCAATAATGCGGTTTGTGAAAAAAAAAAATTTCACAAATTTTACGGCAAAACAGATAATCTCATCTAATATCCCCCTTATATCCCCCCTAAGCTGCATCCTTCCAGGCAGTAGTAGCTAGATGAATGTGGCAAAAGAGTGAACTGTGACATGCAGCTAATTCAGCCAAGATGGTTTGTAGGTTGAAAAGGATTGGGATAGTTTGGTCCACACTAGCATGTTGGTCGACATGGGTTTAGTTCGACAGGTCAATAGGTCAACACGAGCATTAGGTCGACAGTCAAAAGATCGACATGGGTTTTTAACTTTTTTTGACCCCATCGCTCGCCATGCTTTAGACACGGTGCCTTGCTGCACTCGGCACACTATTTTATTCTCCCACCACGCCCTAGTGGATGATAGGGCATGAAATACCGCTTGTCAGCTCAAAAAAAACAGTGAAAAACCCCATGTCGACATTTTGACTGTTGACCTACTGCTTGTGTTGACCTAATGACCTGTCGACCTAAACTCATGTCGACCTTGATCCAAGTCAGCCTAGAACCGTATCGACCTATCTCTATGTCGACCTAATGGTGTTGACCGACATACTGTAGACCCAATGACCGTATCCCGTTGAAAAAGTGCTCTATTCCTAAAAATGTTAAACCTTCCACAAGGGGACTTTGATATTAAAGAAAGTATTAATGCTTCAGATCTTCCATTTTATTTCAATGCTCTAGAAAAAAATAATTATTATTTGGTACTTGTGTATTATCAGGGCGCCGGCTACGCTACGTTTTCAACGTATGGCTAAGCTACGTTGTCTGCGTAGCCGGCGCCATGATAATACAGGAGGCAGGGTGATGTGGTTTATACTTACCCTCCTCTGGGCGGCGATCCCCGATGACTTCCCGGCAGCAGCGACGGTCACTCCCCGGAGGCAGCGACGGTCAATGCCCGGTGGCAGCGTTCAGTCACCCTCCTCCGGCACTCGCAGCAGACGCTGTACGTAATTCGGCGCATCACATGGTTTCCCTGCTCCCCCAGCGGCACTACGCTAATTGCGTACAGCGTCCGTGGTGAGTAGTTTACGTAGCCAGCATAGTGCTGTATTGGTATTCTGAATACACCACTACGTCAACTACGTAATGGGCACCCTGATAATACACAAGTACCTATTATTTTTCTCTAATTGCCTCAGGAAAAACAATGTCTCTCTTTTCATTTGATTTTAAGGGTCCAACTTTCCAGCAATCTGTAAAAATCTGGGTACACCCATATAGATTTATCTGTCCAATCTGTCTAGTGTGAACAGAAATCTGGTAATGGATGAAAGCAGATGACAATCAACCATTTGCTCCCAAATGCTGGAAATGGACCAAAATAATTATATGGACAAATCTGTTAGATCAAATTAATTTAACCAATTTTAATGAATGAACATTGTCTGTTTTCCAGCGTTTGGGAGATTTCCAGATTTTTGGTCCCACCAGAGAGATTGGACAAAAATCTTTAGATGTGTACCAAGTTTAAGAGATGCCCTAATGCTGAGGTGGCAAAAGGTTTTTCACTATGGCCCTAGACTTGTCAGTAAGAATATGCTCAATATTGGACATGTACCATAAGTGTGGATAAGAGATGCCTTTATGTTGAGATGGCCAAAGCATTGATTGCAATCGATTGTCAGCTGTGGACATGTGATGAGTTGAATACGGTGGCAGGGGATAATCAGGTTTATTCTTATTGGCTAGCTGCACCAACCTGAAGCCGCTGGGGCTAGCTGAAGCTGCGGCTGTCTCTAGTCATTGTTACAGCAAACGCCAATAGGAATTAGGCTGTTCTGACATTGTCATTCCTATAAAGCCAGATTGAAAGGTAGGGGTGAGGGGTGCATGGCTGCCGCAGCCAGGGTCCCTCTGCATACCAAGACTGGCGGGCATAGCAGTAATAACTTATAACCACTAACTGAGGCTGCTGCTGTGGACTGCCATGGCTGAGGGCAACAAAGGACTTTGAGACTGATGGTAACCGCTTAGTCTTTATGTGGAGTGTGGCAATTTAATGTATATTTTATCTGTTTTTTTCTTGTGGCAGACGTGTGTATCCCACCCCCTCCCCACCCACCGGCTTCAAAAGTCTGGCCACCTACTGAAGTCCACCAAGGGAGAATAAACCCCCTCCCACCCAAAAATAAAGTTTTTTTGGTTCACATTATGAAATAAACGAGTGTGGGTTGTTAGGTCTACACCAACTAGGTCGACATGGGTCTAGGTTGGCAGGACATTATGTCGACACAAGCATTAGGTCGACTTGGGCAAGGTCAACAGTCAAAAGGTCGACATGGGGTTTTCACTGTTTTTTTACCCGAATGTCGACATGGACACAGTTTGAAGTGCACCGCATCCCCTCGCATCTCTTGCTTCGCTCGCATCGCTTCGGGCACACTGTTTTATTCTTCCATCACGCCCTAGTGGATGGTAGGGCATGAAATACCGCCTGTCTTCACACAAAACTGAAAAACCCCATGTCGACATTTTGACTGTCGACCTAGCCCATGTCGACCTTGACCCATGTCGACCTTGCTGCCTGTTGACCTAGTGGTGTTGACCCAATGCTTGTCGGCCTAGTTGGTGTAGACCTAATGACCGTCTCCCAAATAAAACCCATCCAAAGCTTGTATAAACAAAACCACAAATCTTTCTTGATTTGTGTTATATCAACAGTTAAGTCCCATACACATTAGCGGCACTAAAAGATATCACTCAGAAAGGACTTTGGGCAATAACTTTTACTATATCTTCTAGTATGTACAGGCAATATCATTAACAACCTTCTTTTTTATTTATTTACCGTTTCTTATACAGCACAGCAGTTCCGTTTCGCTTTACAATGGTAGACACTGATAAAACAAACTGGGTAACGACAGACAGACTTGGAGGTTAGAGGGCCCTGCTGCAAGCTTACAATCCTCTTCCTCCTGCATGTATAGATGAGGGAGGTCCTTGTTAACAATTTCCATGCTGAAGCATGCTCTCCAGCGGTCCCTGCCTCTCCTCAAACCCGATGCCGCAGGAAGCACTCTCTACGCCCCCCACCTGCTGATTGCAATGAGCGATTGCATTATCTATCGAATTGCAGGAGCCATCGCATGTGGTATACCTCCTAAGTGTATGGGCTACATTAGATTGAGTTTTTGTTCCTCCGTCCGATGCTTTGTGGAGCTTGAGGTTTTTAATTTGGTATTAAGAAGCCTCATGGATTGTACATATGAACCAATGCATACCTCCCAACTGTCCCTGGGCTGGCAGCAGGTCTCCCGCAGCAGGGGGGGGGTACAGTTGGGAGACCACCCTGTCACCCGTGAATTCTGCAGCCTGAGGGGCTGGGGACATAGACAGCAGCTCAGAGAGCCACTAGCCATGTCCCACAGCGGCAAAAACAGGGGTGTGGCCTTGTGGGGATAGGCCATGCCCTGTACTGCTAGGTCACGCCTCCAACATTTCCGCGTCAGGTGTCCCTTTCACGCCTGCCCGATGTTGGGAGGTATGCCAATGCTTGAAGTTTCAGGTGGATGACACTACAAGTAACATTCCTAGAGCCAACTATCTCTGCAAGAATTGTTGATTTGCAAGCACTATAGAACAAATAACCCTTTCTATGATAACTAACCCAGTTTTTCTGTCAATAGTCATTATAATTGTTTCCTTCAATCGGGAGGCTGTTCTACAATCCATTTATCCACAGCCAGTAAATGAAAAAGATCGCTTAGAATACTCAGTGTTTCCCAAACCAGGTGATAACGCGCCAGCCAATTAGCCTCTAACTGTAATTTTTGAAACCCAGCCAGTAATGTGACGGTTAGGGCTGGGCCACACTATGGGCGGGATGTATTAAGGGAAAAATGCTGTAAAACCCCCGTTTTCGGGTGTTTTACCGTATTTTCAAATGTACTAAGACCCGGCACTCCGTCTTCGCCGGGCAGGGTATCGCCATCTTTGGGTGGCGATACCCTATAGAAGCATAGTGGGTGCTCTCACAACATCTAGAGCAGTGTTTTCCAACTGTCACGCTTTTTGTGGGGAATAGACGCTGTGCACATGTGCATGGCCATTGAGTCTATTCAGAGGGTCTGGGGGCACAGCCTGCAGCTTACACAGTGCTGTCCATGCCCCGTAGCGATAGAAAATGGGTTCTTTGCCTGCAACCATGGCATCCCAGCAAGGCCATGCCCACTTTGACAAGCCACACCCCTTTTTTTTGGACGTGTGCCATTTTCGACGACTGTTAAAAGAAGGGCTAATTCCAAGACGGACCCAGGTTGCACTGCAGTGTGAACGGATACCTCGGGTCCTGTTCATAGTATGGCGGAAGCAGTGCCAGCAGTCATACAGTGTCAGCTCCCAGCGCTGCCTCCTCCTCCACCCTTGATGATGCTTCGCCCCACCCCATCTGATGTCAGAGAACCGTCTCATTGCCGGATCACTGTTGGGGGCTAAACATCGCAAATGACTGGTTGCTCCCGGGCAGAGCTGTCCTTAGGCAAAGGCAAACTAGGCAATTGCCTAGGGCATTTGGAATGTCTAGGGGGCATCAGCAGCTTCTGCTGATTAAAATGATATGCAGCATGCCTATATTCTGTGTGTGAGTGAGGCTGTATCTGCATATGAATTAGTGTATTCATGGAAATCACTGTAACATAGCATTCCGTATTCAGGTACAGCCACAGTCGCACACAGAATATAGGCATGCCGCATATCATTTTAATCATCGGAAGTTCCTTGTGTGTGCTGGCCATAACAATGCAAATAAGACGAATTTTCAGCAAAAAAGGCACCCAACGTTAGCAGAACTGGCCAGGAGCTGCATGGCCTATTGAGTCAAGATGTATGAGGAAACATCTGTATCCAAGCAGAGGCAGAGGTCACAGTGTTAGCGGCTGTGCGAGTGCTGTCTGCGGGTGGGTTGGTTGTGCAATAGTGTTCGGCATATGTGTAAGGGGCATTATGTGTGTCATGTATAATTGCATTAAAAATGTGAGACATGTGTAACAGGCATTATGTGTGTCATGTGTATAAGGACATTAAAAATGTGCAACATATGTGTATTGGGCATTATGTGTGTCATGTGTATAAGGGCATTAATAAAGGTTGGCATAATGTGTAAGGGGCATTATGGTTATAAGGACATTAATAATGTGTGTCATGTGTAAGGGGCATTACTGTGTGGTATTATCAGGGGTGCCGAGAGAAAAGGGTAGGGGGTACAAATTACCCAGGCCAAAGTCTGATGGAAGGGCCCAGTGGAGGCCCCGTGCCCTATCCCCTTAAGTGACAGCAGCAGCTGCAGCTCTTCTCCTCTGCCCAGCACACACTGCTTTGTGCTGGGCTGCAGTGTGGCCATGGAGGTGCTTAAAATACAATATTTTCTCAGGATTTTTTTCCAAGGGTATAATGTGAATAATGTGAGGCGTAATGTATATAAGGTAAAGTGGTACTACTGTGGGATGTAACGTGAATAAGGAACACCATCGCATGATATAATGTGAATAAAGTTGCACTACTGTGTGGCATAATTTGAATTGGGGGTACTACTGTGTGGCCATGCCCCTTCCCAGCAAGAGCACACCCCTGTTTGGGCTGAGCACCGAATGTGTGCACTGTTTCTATTTAAAATATTGCGGGTAGGGGCACGAAAATGATGACTGCTATGATGAGGGTTGATGGTGCTGGGAAAAGGGGAGCAGGGTCAGAGGCGGAACTAGTGGCGGTGCTAGGGGACACCAGCCAAAATCTTGCCTAGGGCGTCATTTAGGCTAGGGCCCGCTCTGCTCCCGGGTTGGACCGTGTCCCTGGAGCGATGTGAAAAGGGTATTACAACACACAAATACCCCAGGACACTGTGCAGTGTGAACAGCGGTGCAAGTAGAATTTTTTTCTTGGTGGCACTGATAGCCTCCACCAAAAATGGGCGTGACCATGTGTCATGAGGGGCGTCTCACAAAGCTAGAGGAGTGACTAAATGACAATAGTAGCATGGCATCAGGAGCCAGGGAATGAGAAACAGGGAATGACTGGGGGTGGGTGTGCTCTTGCTTGGGGGAGAGCTGGGCAACTTTTGCTTACAATTGTGGAGCCTGCTCTTCATGCTGTCGGCGCCGCTGATGCCTATCAGTGTGCCTGTCAGTGTGACAGGCTAAATCAACAGTAGCTGCATACAGCACCAATCATAACGCTGGGTGGGTGGGCTGCGGATGCATTATATTTAGACTTAAAATAAAAATAGAATTGACAGTGGGTCAGGGGGTAAGTGGTACTGCGTACCTGCAACATATTTCTTATACCCCTTTCACACTTGCAAAAATATCCCGGGTTTTTGCACATGAACGAGCATCAACCCGGGATTTAGTGCAGTGTGAAAGGGTCTAGGACGAATATCCCGTGTTCAGCATTCCGGGATCTCTACCCAGGTCCTGACCTGGGTAGAACCCGGAATCGACACGGGATGCGGTCAGCGTTACCCAGATCCCGTTCACTGCAGTGAAATTGCCTCCCAGCGCCGCCCCGGCCAAGCCTCCACATGACGCCACCTGCCCGACTTCATTCCGGGTCGGGTGGCCAGTGTGAAGGGGTACATTCCCGGGTAGTGTCCCAGGAAGCATCCGGGAACACATTCCCGGGTATGATCCAGGTGTGCGAATGTGAAAGGGGTATTACAGGTACTCCGTACCTCGTCGTACCCCCTAACTTGCAACACTGAGTGTGAAAGGAACTGTTGGAATTTGCGATGTGAAAGGGCTATTAAAGGAGTATGAGGTAAGGTTGATAGCATGTTGCTCCACAACGGTTGTGGAACTATACCAGAAAAGGTACTTATGTAGTATCTGGGCTGCCGATCTTTTGATTGTATGCCTTAAGTTAAGGCATACAATCAGATGCGATGCGATATCGCATCACATCGCATACGACCATATCGCATGCGATGCTATGCGATGACCCGATTTTTCCATAGGACTCAATGTTAAAATGGACTGAGTCCATTTGAACATGGAATTCAATGGGAAAAAGGGGTCCTTTTCATACCCCTACTATCCAAGTGGGCATGGAGTTGGATATAAAGCTGTGGCGAGCGTAGCGAGCCACCGAGCCCGAAGCGTGGCGAGCGAAGCGTGGCGAGCCCCGCGAGGGGACGGTATTCTGTGTCCCCTCGCGGGGCTCGCTACGCTTCGGGCTCGGTGGCTCGCTACGCTCGCCACAGGTTTATATCCAACTCCATGCCCACT
The DNA here is from genome assembly GCF_055691185.1 of Crinia signifera. NCBI lineage: Eukaryota > Metazoa > Chordata > Amphibia > Anura > Myobatrachidae > Crinia > Crinia signifera. Next base: position 71,156,821 of record NC_139218.1, read on the forward strand.
TGGATAGTAGGGGTATGAAAAGGACCCCTTTTCCCATTGAATTCCATGTTAAAATGGACTCAGTCCATTTTAACATTGAATCCTATGGAAAAATCGGGTCCATCGCATCGCATGCGATATGGTCGGGTGCGATGCGATGGACCCGATTTCAAAATCGGCAGCCCAGTTACTGCATAAGTACCCCAGAAAAGTGTGGCAGCATGCTGCATGCTGTAACTTGTCATGTCAGCAATGAGCCAAAGGCAAATTGTTCTAGGATGGATAGTCTGGAAGTCACTGAATGTCCCAGGTGGAAGTAGCAATGAAAAGCAGAACCTCCATGTAATGCAAGCAGCACTCTGTGATACTCTGTAGAGGACGCAGCGGCAGTACAAAGAAGGACAAGTGGAGTATACTGTTGACAGTGACTGTGACAGTGATTGGCACAGGGCACAGGCCGGTTAGCCTATGCACAGCGCACAGGGTACAAACGCAGCAGCTGTCACGTGACGGGACTTTTGTCACTCAAAAGCCCTAGTTTGTGCCCGTTGGGCCGCCGTAGCGGATAAGTAGCAGCGTGCAGAGCGGCCCGGGCGGCTCTGTACTGTACTGTAGCAGTGAGCACTAGTTACATAATAATAAGGGATAATGTGAGGCCGCTGTCCACTGTCACACTGCTGTAGAGGGGGGAGGGCGCTGATCATCAGACACGAAGCGGCCACGCCCCGGGAGATTACAGGGCAATCTGCTGCCTGGCTGTCCTGAGTCCTGAGAGAGACGCAATCAGTCAGAGTACAAGTTCTAGGTACTGACAGCACTCTCCGGGGAAAGAGCAGGAAACATGGCGGTCACTGTCATACTTGGGCTCGGAGTATCCGTGGGGCTCTACGTCTTGATCTACTATAACTTCATCAAAGGCAGGCAATGCAAGAGTGACACCAGCCTGAAAGGGAAGACTGTCATCGTGACAGGTGAGCCTGGCACACACCTGCACAGAGAGCCTGGCACACACACGCACACCTGCAAAGAGAACCTGGCACACACACCTGCACAGAGAGCCTGGCACACACACACCTGCAAAGAGAGCCTGGGACACACACCTGCACAGAGAGCCTGGCACACACACACACACCTGCAAAGAGAGCCTGGCGCACACACACCTGCACAGAGAGCCTGGCGCACACACACCTGCACAGAGAGCCTGGCACACACACACACCTGCACAGAGAGCCTGGCGCACACACACCTGCACAGAGAGCCTGGTGCGCACGCACACACCTGCACAGAGAGCCTGGCGCGCACGCACACACCTGCACAGAGAGCCTGGCGCGCACGCACACACCTGCACAGAGAGCCTGGCGCGCATGCACACACCTGCACAGAGAGCCTGGCGCGCACGCACACACCTGCACAGAGAGCCTGGCGCGCACGCACACACCTGCACAGAGAGCCTGGCGCGCACGCACACACCTGCACAGAGAGCCTGGTGCGCACGCACACACCTGCACAGAGAGCCTGGCGGGCACGCACACACCTGCACAGAGAGCCTGGCGGGCACGCACACACCTGCACAGAGAGCCTGGTGGGCACGCACACACCTGCACAGAGAGCCTGGAGGGCACGCACACACCTGCACAGAGAGCCTGGCGGGCACGCACACACCTGCACAGAGAGCGTGGCGCCCACGCACACACCTGCAAAGAGTGCCTGGCACACACCTGCACAGAGAGCCTGGCACACACACACACACACACACACCTCTTCTCCCTCTACACCACCTCTCTGGGCACCCTCATCAGCTCCTATGGTTTTCATTACCACCTTTATGCTGATGATACCCTAATCTATCTCTCCTCCCCCGACTTATCCCCATCACTCCTGTCCAAGGTCTCCGAATGCCTCACGGCCATCTCAGCCTGGATGACCCAACGCTTCCTGAAACTAAACATGGCCATCCCCCGAACATCCCCTCTTCTCGCACTATCTCCATCAGCATTGGTGAAACCGAGATCACGTCCACCGACCAAACGCGCTGTCTCGGTGTCATCATTGACTCCTCCCTCTCTTTCACCCCCCACATTCGTGCTCTCTCACAGTCTTGCCGCTTTCACCTACGCAACATCTCACGCATCAGACCATTCCTCTCCACTGACGCGACCAAAATTCTCATTCACTCTCTTGTCTTCTCCCCCCTTGACTACTGCAACATCCTTCTCTCTGGGCTACCTCTCACCCGCCTCGCACCTCTCCAATCCATTCTTAACGCTGCTGCTAGGCTCATCTTCCTCTCCCGCCGCTCTACCTCCGCCTCCCCCTCTGTCTATCTCTTCACTGGCTCCCCATTCCTTTCCGAGTTCTCTTTAAACTCCTCACCACCACCTACAAGGCTCTCTCCTCCTCCACAGCTCCCTACCTCTCTTCACTGATCTCTATCCACACTCCCTCCCGTCCTCTTCGCTCCATCGCTGACCGCCGACTGACCTCTCACCTAGTCACCTCCTCCCACTCCCGTGTCCAAGACTTCTCTCGCGCTGCCCCCCTGCACTGGAACAACCTCCCGCCACCCATCAGGCTATCTGATTCCCTTACCTCCTTCAAGTGCTCCCTCAAAACCCACTTTTTTCGACTATCCTATCCCTCCTCCTAACCTCTTTTGATCCTCCTATCCTGCCTCTGTTCCCCTCCGTTCCTACTTATCCTCATGTATTTCGTTCGTCCACCCACCTATTTTTAGTATGTTAACTCTTATGAGTAGGGTCCTCCTTCCTCACGTACTCACCCTACCTCATTACCTCACCTGTGCTCCTGTCCTGTTCTTCCCTTCCTCTACTTCATCTTCAGTCTCCTCGACAATTTTGACACCTACTTCTGAACTGATGCTGATTTTAGTTCTACCAGCTATACCCCTATTTATACTGTATTTTTCAACACACCCTGTACGTTACCTTGTAATTTGTTTTTTTGTTTGCTATGTACGGCGCTGCGGACACTTTGCGGCGCCTTATAAATAAACGTACTACTACCTGCACAGAGAGCCTGGCACCCACGCACACACCTGCACAGAGAGCCTGGCACACACCTGCACAGAGAGCTTGGCACACACGCACACACCTGCACAGAGAGCCTGGCACACACGCACACACCTGCACAGAGAGCCTGGCACACACACACCTGCACAGAGAGCCTGGCACACACACACACCTGCACAGAGAGCCTGGCACACACACACACCTGCACAGAGAGCCTGGCACACACACACACCTGCACAGAGAGCCTGGCACACACACACCTGCACAGAGAGCCTGACACACACACCTGCACAGAGAGCCTGACACACACACACACACACACACCGGCACAGAGAGCCTGACACACACACCTGCACAGAGAGCCCGACACACACACACACACACACCTGCACAGAGAGCCTGACACACACACACCTGCACAGAGAGCCTGGCGCACACACACACACACCTTCACAGAGATCCTGACACACACACACCTGCACAGAGAGCCTGGCGCACACACACACCTGCACCGAGCGCCTGGCACGCACACACCTGCACAGAGAGTGTTTTTTCGGAATACTTCAGATTTTTTTGATTCCCTGCCCCTTTTTTTCAAACATACCTCATCCCCAATGTCCACGGCAGCCTCAGGGATACTCTTTAGCGGCATCTTTGGTCCCAGGGGTGCGTTTCAAGAGTGCGCGGGCGCGCCGGTGATGTCACCGGTGTGCTTGCGTAATGCACCTCTGGGACCGAAGATGTTGCTGAAGAGGATCCTAAAGGCCTCCAGGGATGTCAGGTGACCATCGGGGCACCACCAGGGGACCAGGTATGTATGAAAAAAATCCCTTATCCAAAATGCTTGTGGTCCCGAGCATTTCGGATAAGGGATACTCAACCTGTACTGCCTCACAGCACTGAGATCATGGGTTTGATTCACACCATTGCTCTAAAGGTGCCCATACACGTTACAATTATTGTATACAATATTTTATACAATATCGCATCTCGGTTTTGCGATAAGATGAGATCTAGTACAAAGCACTGCGGAATCTGTGTGCACTATATAAGAAACTGTTAATAAATAAAATAAATAAAATAAATAAATAGTACAAAAAGTATGTGCATACATACTTTTTGTACTAGATCTCATCTCATCGCATCGCAAAACCGAGATGCGATGAGATGCGATATTGTATACAATAATTGTAACGTGTATGGGCACCTTTACTGTGTGGAGTTTGAATATTCTCCCCGTACTTACGTGGGTTTCCTCCGTGTACTCCGTTTTCCTCCCACAATCCAAAAATATACTGGTAGGTTAATTTGCTCCCAACAAAATAACCCTACAATGAATGTGTGTGCGTGTACATGTGGTAGGGAATATAGGGGCAGATGTATTAAGCCTTAACAAGAGATAAATGCAAGGGTGATAAGGAGAGATAAACGTCCAGCCAATCGCCTGCCAACTGCCATGTTACAGGCTGTGTTTGAAAAAAGTCAGTAGGGAGCTGATTGGCTGGACGGTTACCTCTCCTTATCACACTTGAATTTATCTCTTGTTGAGGCTTAATACATCTGCCCCATAGATTGTAAGCTCCACTGGGGCAGGGACTGATGTGAATATTCAAATATTCTCTGTAAAGCGCTGCGGAATATGTGTGCGCTATATAAGAAACTGATAATAAAATAAATAAGTGATAGAATCTGATTGGTTGATATTGGCAACATCACCTCTTTTATTTTTTTAGAAACTTTAGTAAAATGATCCCCTAGTGAGGGGGTTAGTGGCGCACAAGAGGCGTGAACCCTGCACAAGACCAGGGTTGGAGACTCGGAGTTTAAGATCCGGATCAGCCCTTTCACACAGGTGAAAACCCCGTGTAATAGAGCAAATCTCAGGTTCTAAATTTTAGACCAGAGATTTGCTCTCCTGTGTGAAGGGGGTCTGACAGCAGCCTCTGAATAACCCGGTATTTCAAAAGCCGGTAATTACCGGGTCATTCGGCCGCCGCTGTCTGAAAGCATTATTAGTGTCTGGTAAAAGGGGCACACATCTGCACATGATGGCTGTCATACTTTTTAGTGGAGGGTAAGAGGGGCACACCTACAGCAGAAGGCAGGCACACTCCCAGTTATGGATGAGAGGGGCACAGACATACAGAGAAAGCCTATTACTAAAGCTTAGAAAATTTACTAAAGCTTTTAAAAATAAAGAGATTATGTTGCCCATAACAACCAACAAGATTCTGTTTTCTTGGATGCAATTGAGAAGTGATAGAATCTGATAACTTATTTTTATTTTTGGAAGTTTTAGTAAATTTACCCCTTAGTGACTGATAAAAGGAGCAAACCCAGACCTGTACATGAAGACTGTTGTCCTCCTAGTGATGGATAAGCAGGGCACACGCCAGCAATATAATTGTACTCTGCAGCACAGAAAGGGTTCTGAACATGATAACAGAGATGGGCTCTGCAGGCAGGATCAAAGGGTGTGCACCTGGAACACTGACAAGAAGGTCATTGTTCCCCTTGCCACCTTCATCAGAGGGGAGGTTTCCTGATGACATTATTAATCACCAGATATGGGCCACATAAAATCTTGTGTGATGAATAAATGTGTTTTGTAACCTAACATGCTGACCTACAAATGACCATGCAGTGTCCAATGATAGGTAATAATTTGTCATAAGAGAGGGACACAACTAGGAGGTCACATGCCCCAGGTGCTGGATGTGATACCCATATGTGAATGTAGGGAGGGGCAGATGGAGCAGAGACAAACTACTGCCTTGCCTCAGGTGACAAAATCTTCATTTTAGCCCTGCATAAGAAGATGCCACGTGAGGGGGAGGCTGGGTTATTTATGTATTGTCCTTTCTGACTTGCTAGCTGCTGAAAAGGAGAGGTATTGGTCTTGGACATGCTACATCTGCCTTTATCACGTGAAGCTCATCAGTCCTATTAAAATTCTCAGTTTTGTAGTGCTGGCCTTGAGCTGGTCATACTTCCTTACCTTTGGTGGCATTGTGCTGCTTACCCATGGTGTCCTAACAGGTTTCCCACAGAAAGTGAGGTTTAAGAGGTGGTCCTACCAAGCGACGGGTTAGAGGAGCACACCTGCAGACAAAGGCTGATTTATCTAGTTATTTTCTAGATGTAGGTAACGGGTCTAATTGAATGAATTGATGATCCTGCCAAGGTAAATGCAGTAAGTAAATATGTGGGATGCAATGCTTTTTGTTCAAGGTACAATGGTTAGTGTTGCGATTTTAAAATGGTTTGTGGGCATTTCTTGGAAGGCAGTTTACATTGGCATTATAAGGTATCATAAGCAGTTTTCCCTATCGAAGTTTTGCCTACTCTATGCAATGGTTTTTCTACATGTTGCATCGGCAGTAACCTTACATTTAGCTGATGTTAAGGGCTTGGGGGCTTTTTTTTATTATGTCTGTACCTGATCTTAATTTAGTATCTTTAAAATAATTGAGTAAGGGAGCCTACACTTGTTGCGATTTTTGTTCACTTTCTAAGCAATCTGCCTAGATCGCTTAGAAATTAAGCACAAATCACTCTTTTTGTACACCCCATAGCGATGGCTATGTGAGGTCCCACTCATCATCGCCAAATCAGATCTTGTGTGCATGCAGACACAATCTAGTTAGATCACTTAGTGTGTATGGGTGATCTAGACAATAGGAAGTTTAATGAAAATGCCTTCACTAAATCACTTAGCACAAATCTCAATGTGTGTATAGAACAAGAACAGTAGTAATCACACAGTGGAAAGACTCCTCTTGGTAGTTATGTTATTTCACCAAAAAACAACTTGTGTTCTTAAAAATCAAGCAAATTAATGATCCCCTTAATGCATTAAGGAGTAGTCTCAACACTTCTACGTGCTGTAGTTTTAAATAATGAAATGATTGTATAATGATTCTCGGTTTTACAGGAGCAAATGTAGGAATTGGGAAAATGACTGCACTAGACATGGCCAAGCGGGGAGCTCGAGTCATTCTGGCTTGTCGTGTCAAAGAAACTGGGGAGGCGGCTGCATATGATATCCGTACCGTAAGTGCTGAACTCATGGAAGCTGGTTCATTACCAGGAAGGTGTTTGCTAGTGGAATACAATGGGTGAAATGTAATAGGATGAGAGAATCAGAGAGTAAGAAAGCTCCAGGTTTTTTTTAAAGCGCCAATCATTTATACTGCAAAATCAAACCGGTTTTGTAGTGTAAATGATTGCTGCTCTAAAAAAAATGGAGATTTCATACCAAATTTCTCACTTTATAAATCCTTTTAAATTTCACCCTTTGTCTTAGCATTGTTTTGACTCAAAAATAAACTAGCCGGTTTATTTATGTTCATTTTTAAGTCTGTACCAAAGACAGCCACAGAAATAAAACCAAAATGAATAAATGCCTTACAGCTAGCAATCAAGCTTGTCCATGAAATATATTACATTGCTGTGTGCACAATAATTTAAAGTTTTATATATATATATATATATATATATATATATATAATATAAGCTTTTATTGGCCTCCATCATGACGATTCATGCCATCACCCAGTGTGGATGGGGTAGCGATTACACCGTTAACTGCAGATTGCACCACCAAGGCCCATCCGAGGAACAAAGGGTTTCCCGAAGGGTATTTAGTGAAGAAAAACTTCACTAAATTAGGAGCACTAGGCAACTATCGTTTCCCCTGCTTTGTTTACAACTATCGTTTCTGTTTATTTATTTATTTATTTGCATATTCCGTTGTGCTCTACAATAGTAGACTGTGATGAGACAAACTGGGTAACAGACAGACTTGGGGGTTAGAGGGCCCTGCTGCAAGCTTACAATCTATAGGATATATCAAACTTAAGTTAGAAGGTCTTCAGGCAATTTTACCAAGTTGGTAGCAAGGCCAGCTCAAGGGTCATTTCAGTGGAATGGCTGCAGCACAGGAGCACCATCTCTTAAGGCCCCATAGGCTACCGTGATTTGGTCCAATTTCACCCGTTCCGGACGGATGGGGTTGAGAAATCGTCCTAAATCGGATGTGTCTGATTCGGAGGACAGACCCCCTGCTGGCCGTGGGGAAGAGGGGTCGCATGGATACTTTCTGTGTTCCACCCTGGAAGGACCTGGGCAGCTTGTGGATGATCAAATGGCCATACACTGCAGATTTAAGGGGCTCAGTGCGACTTCCAAATACGCTCCCTCCGCCTCCTTGTTACTGTGTCTCATTACAATGAGCCTGCTTTACAAAGACAAATATTCTTTTTGCACTATGTTCCCTCCAATATAGAATCTGCTCTATACTTTACGAAGAACACTATCAGTTTGCTCATACATTCTGGCAGTGCAAATGTCTGCTTCACTGCTGTTCTCTTGCTTTATAATCCCATGCAACTGTCCAGACATTTCAATAAATCCAGCCATGCAGCAGGCCCAAAGCTCCTCCTGCACTGCATTGTGGGCTGTTTGTACTGTGTAGATGGCCTTTACTGTATGTAGGTGATCTGTACACTTTACATTAAAGTTATTATTTCTACAGTTGTTTATGAGCTCTGATTGATTGATGGATGGGCAATGTGTCATAGCAGTAAGTGGGCAATAGGAAAACCTGTTGATAGGATCAGGTTGGTGCAGACCATTCATATTTTGTAAGAAATTCTCCCTTATACAAAACTGTACAAAGGTCACAACTTCCTTTTAAAGTAATGTGTGTGTGCGTGTGAGAGAGATGTTTGCGTGCATTGTTCTCTGTTGTCATGCATCACATGCTGACTTCTGAAATCAAAAGGCACTCTTCACAATTCTCCCATTTATGTTTCTCAACAGATATCTGGGAACAATCAGGTGCTTTTCATGAAGCTCAACCTGGCCTCTCTGGACTCCATTAGATCATTTTGCAAAACATTCCTGAGCAGCGAGCCTCGGCTGGATATACTGATAAACAATGCAGGTGGGAGAGCACGTGCCCCTGTGTACAGCAGAACCTGTGTCTCACAGCTGGGAGAATGACTTTGCACTTTTGTATGCTACATATCCTCACAAATCACATGGGAGAGGGATTGTGTATGATGTCACCAAACTGATTTACCAGTATTCAGAATCCATGAACAAATCAAGGAAGGGTTATGTATAAATAAGTAGACTCTATCTTGTGTATTATATGAATAATATACTAAATCTGTAACTCATTAAGACATCAGGGGCGAAATGTAATAGGGTGCGTTTTTTTAGACTAAAAAAAAATCGCACCAAATCGCACCTTTAAAAATCGCGTTTTTTGCCGCGAATTCGCATATGTAATGAGATGCGAATTAGCGGCAAAAAATGCGATTTGCCGCGATTTTTAGTCATGAAAATGTGCGCATTTTCAGTCATGAAAATGTGCGCATTTTCATAAATGCGATTTTGTGCAAAAAAAAAAAAGTAAAAAAAAAAATGGCGTGGGGTCCCCCCTCCTAAGCATAACCAGCCCCGGGCTCATTGAGCCGGACCTGGTTCCAAAAATACGGGGGGACAAAAAGCATAGGGGTCCCCCGTATTTCTGAAACCAGCCCCGGACTCTTGGACCGGTCCTGGTTCCAAAAATACGGGGGACAAAAAATCTGGGGGTCCCCCGTATTTTGAAACCAGCACCGGGCTCCAACAGCCCGCGGTGTCATGCCACAGCCGGGGGACACTTTTTATACAAGGTCCCCCGGCCAAAACATGAGCACCGTGGCTGGTCAGCCTTGGACGGGGTACCTGGAGGAGTGGGGACCCCCCCAATAAAGGGGTCCCCCCCCCCCAGGCTTCACCCGTCCAGGGCTGAAGCCCGGGGCTGTCACCGGCGTCCGTGGCCAGTGGACGCCGGCCTGATAGGGTTAAATCCATCATACATATCATTACATTGCTTTTTACCGGCGAACTACAAGTGCCAGCAGACCTCCCCCGCATGCTGGGACTTGGAGAACCACAAGTCCCAGCATGCAGGGCATTAATGGGCCCGCTGGGACTTGTAGTCCACCTGTAAAAAGAATGTTTATAAAAAACACACACACAGAGAAGTACAAGTTTATTACACACACACACCTCAATTTTACACCAGCGTTACTTACCATTCCTGGATCCAGCGCTGGTCTGGCTGCTTTACAGCCGGCTCCCCCCGCACTGACAGGCAGCGGGGAGAAGCGGCTGTCTCCGTCGCTTCTAACAGCCTCTGTAGCGCTGTCCGAGTGCTACAGAGGCTGAGAGCGTGATTGGCTGAGCTACAGTATGCGTCTCCATGGAGACGCATACTGTAGCTCAGCCAATCACGCTCTCAGCCTCTGTAGCACTCGGACAGCGCTACAGAGGCTGTTAGAAGCGACGGAGACAGCCGCTTCTCCCCGCTGCCTGTCAGTTCGGGGGGAGCCGGCTGTAAAGCAGCCAGACCAGCGCTGGATCCAGGAATGGTAAGTAACGCTGGTGTAAAATTGAGGTGTGTGTGTGTAATAAACTTGTACTTCTCTGTGTGTGTGTTTTTTATAAACATTCTTTTTACAGGTGGACTACAAGTCCCAGCGGGCCCATTAATGCCCCGCATGCTGGGACTTGTGGTTCTCCAAGTCCCAGCATGCGGGGGAGGTCTGCTGGCACTTGTAGTTCGCCTGTAAAAAGCAATGTAATGATATGTATGATGGATTTAACCCTATCAGGCCGGCGTCCACTGGCCACGGACGCCGGTGACAGCCCCGGGCTTCAGCCCTGGACGGGTGAAGCCTGGGGGGGGGGGACCCCTTTATTGGGGGGGTCCCCACTCCTCCAGGTACCCCGTCCAAGGCTGACCAGCCACGGTGCTCATGTTTTGGCCGGGGGACCTTGTATAAAAAGTGTCCCCCGGCTGTGGCATGACACCGCGGGCTGTTGGAGCCCGGTGCTGGTTTCAAAATACGGGGGACCCCCAGATTTTTTGTCCCCCGTATTTTTGGAACCAGGACCGGTCCAAGAGTCCGGGGCTGGTTTCAGAAATACGGGGGACCCCTATGCTTTTTGTCCCCCCGTATTTTTGGAACCAGGTCCGGCTCAATGAGCCCGGGGCTGGTTATGCTTAGGAGGGGGGACCCCACGTCGTTTTTTTTTTTATAAAAACACTTTTACACATTTTTATTAACAGAACCATGCACAGATCTCAATGATCTGTGCATGGTTCTGTCAAATTCGCCTGTCAGAACCTGGTCTATTTTTTTTGCGATTTTTGGTAACATTGACCAAAAATCGCACCCTATTACATTTGCGAGTTGTATACTTTATAATGGGAAAACATCTGGATGCGAATTGAAATGTGACTAAAAATCGCACTTCTAAAAGTGCGATTTCGCGGTAAAAAGTGCGATTTTTTACCGCGATTTTCAACCTATTAAATGTGCGATTTTCGGAAAATGTGCGATTTCGGCCGTTTTTGACCAAAAATCGCACATTTCTAAAAAAACGCACCCTATTACATTTCGCCCTAGAAGTCTTTTCATTACTGTATACTATTATATATCTCAGGAGGTGAGGTTTAAGGCCCCTATACACTGTGTGATTTGGGCCCCGATTCTGGTGGATTGGGGTGCGAAATTGGCCCAAAATTGCATATGTATGACATTTGATCCGATGCACGGTCCCATGTGGTCGGATCTGCCGAACATAAGATCTTTTGGAATCGGACCTTTCAGCGACAAATCGCTTTTTTGCACCCATGATGCATTGTGTCCGATTCTGTACATAGGTGTGTGCCAGTGGTCCTGTAACGCTGGCACACACCTATCTGCAGGTCCCAGCAGCGTGTGGCAGGCAGGCAGGACATTAGAAAGAAAAAAACAAAAGAATTTGCAGCTGCTGACTGGCTGGCTGAGAGATCTCTCTCAGCCAATCAGTGGCCACACATTCTTTTGAATGTTTTGCATGTGAAAAAAATGGCACATCAAGTGCCAAATCGCATGTGAAGCTGCCGGGTGGCTCAAGGAGGTATTGGATGCGACTTCTCACTTCGGAGTAGTCGCATAGTGTATGAGGGCCTTCAGAACGTTGTTCTCTCTAAATCTGGCAGCTCTTGGCCAATGCAATAAAAGTAAAGATGATCTTGTTTCTTCAAGGCATTGAAGGTAAAGGGAAGACTGAAGACGGTTTCAATTTGGTTTTTGGTGTCAATCATCTAGGACATTTCCTGTTGACTCATTTGCTTTTGGATCGTCTCAAGAAGTGCAGCCCCAGCCGCATTGTCGTGCTTGCATCGCGTGCCCATAAAAGAGGAAGAATCGACTTCAAGAACCTAAATCCACCAGGTGAAACATGGAAAGAGATATTCCAGTTATACTGTGACAGTAAACTCGCCAATGTTCTGTTTGCCCGAGAGTTGGCCAACCGATTACAGGGAACTGACGTGACTTGCTATTCCGTCCATCCAGGTAAGCCCAATATTGTGGAAAGCTTTTAGAAAGTCGTATTTTGATATATAAAAAAAATACACACAATTCTTTAGTCATCATTATAAATTTTTGTTTCCTAGTGAATACTTACACACTTAATGGATGTTTTTGTAGGATCGAACGCGCAGTTCTACATTAATAATTACGGTATAGTGCTTAAAAATGAAAACAGTCGTACTTCCCATGACTTTCTTTCTCTTAACAGGTGTGGTGCTCACTAACCTGGCACGCAGCTTACCTAACTGGCTTAAGGTACTGGCTTTCCCATTTGCTTGGCTTTTTTGCCTGTCACCAAATGATGGAGCTCAGACCTCCATTTACTGTGCGGTACAAGACGGAATTGAAATGTACAGTGGCCGCTACTTTGCCAACTGCCAGGTTCAGCAGCTCCAGCCCCATGCTCGGGATGATGCAGTGGCCAGGAAACTATGGGAAGTTAGCGAGGATCTCCTGGAACTGACCAAATAAAGCTTCCCGCATATCCTCTTACCTCAGAAGTCATCCAAATGAATGTCCCCTAATGTTCATGTAATTTGGAGACACCCCTTACTGTCATGAGAACATGGACCTATGCAATTCAGTGGAAACAAGTTTTACTGATGAATTAGTGATGGTAAGCTATTTTCCAGTATTAGCACTCGGCTTGTCTGAGGAGGAACAATGCACCGGTCATACAAAGCAGCGCTTATCACAATCTATATTCTAGTCGCCTTATTCCACTGTCATTGGCAACAAATAATATCCAGTTATGTAGAACCGGAGCTGCAGTACAATAGTGTACACTCAGTGATTGATATTCTGTCACCGGCTTTCACTGTGCATGAGATTCTTGTGTACATTATTATGGTCCGTTCACATGGGGCCAATGTTTTTACTTTGCGCATGCCCACGGTGAACAAACTTGCAGGGGGGGGGGGGGGGAGGGAGGACTGGCAATTAGCATATGGCAGGCATTCCCAACCACGGTCCTCAAGGCACACCAACAGTGCAAGTTTTAGTGATATCCAGCCTTCAGCACAGATGGTTTAATCAGAATCCATCAGATACTAATTAAATCACCTGTGCTCAAGCCTGGATATCTAGAAAACCTGCACTGTTGGTGTGCCTTGAGGACCGTGGTTGGGAATGCCTGGCATATGGGAATGGCCAGCTAATGCGGCCGTGACTGACATGTGGCCCACTTCCTCCTGGACGTGAACGCATATATAAAGTTGCTCATAGCACCTTCCACATCTTTTGATGGTCACTGACCATTGAAAGATCTGGGAGGTTCCACTGACATGCGAATGGATGTTTATGTGAAACATCTATTTGCATGTCGTGCAAATGTATGCACCCTGCGAATGGTGGGCCAGCGTACCATCCTTTGCAAGGCTGGGTTTGGTGGACTCGCAAAACAACCAGAATACCCACCCAGAGTATGTTGCCCGCACAAAGTCATTCCATTTCTTATAATGAATGAAGAGACTGCGTACTTATGGATGTTGGTTTAGACCACGTTTATGGCTGTAGCATGCACTTACAGAAACAGATCCATTGAACAAAAGAGTTTACAGGATCTTGAATTTATTATAGGTTTTTTGCTTTATAAATGGACACATTCCTTTTATAATTGCAGCGCGTGGGACCTTGTTTTATTAGCTACTGGAAACTGCTCCTTTCACAGTACAAATACCTGCTCTACCTTTTGCGGTCATATCCTGTTTTTTTGTATATTTGACTCATTTCTGACCCAACAATAATAAGCAAATCTAATAGGTTTCATCATTTTTGTAATTTAAACCTCTGCTTCTTTCTCACAAAGCTAAAGTATCTATCCCTCAAAAACAGTTTGGAAATATTCACCAATTTGGTATCACAAAGTAAATGGTAGTAAGCGGACACACACTGTGATTTTTAGGTTTTAAACTATATGCAAAGTAACAATATTAGCATGCATATGGTCTAGCGCAGGGAGAGACCACTCCAGTCCCCGAGAGCTACCAACGGCTAACGTTTTCCATGTCTCCTCCCGGAATCACAAGTGCAGTATTTAGCTCCACCTGAACTGTGAACTGTTGGTAGCTCTTGAGGGCTGGAGTTGGCTACCCCTGGTCTATGAGCGTTCCCACAGATCATTAACAACCCCCCTTTCATCAGCATACAGTCAAACTGACACCACGTTTGGAGATGTACCAGGATGATGTTTCTGAACTATATCATTACCTTCAGCTTGTGTCGACCTGCCAATGTCAATCTTGGGTATGTCAACCATTTATAGCTGTCGACCTAGTCACTGTTGACTATTAGTGGTCAACCTTGTGACTGTGGACCTAGACATTGTTGACCCACTATACCATAACCGGTTCTGGGGTCCTGCCATTACCATGACACACAGAATGCTTTACTTTCAGCAATCTGCCTAATGACCACACTTGTTACCTGGCCTGGACATCTTGATTCCTTGGGTAAGTTCAGTGAATTCATGTAGATGTCCAAAGCCTATTCTCTACAAAACAGGTTTTTTTTAAATGTATTTGTAACTTAGGAAATAGTGTAAGATAAAATGGGTTATTGGACGCTTAATAAAATGAATCATTAAAAGGACACCATCACATGTCTTTTTCCTCCGTGAACTGCAAAAGTGCAGTATACAGTATGAGGTGGACTGCCTGTGATTTACATTGCATGACAAGCTATTGTAGCTCAGTACTTCACTGTAGTACACTGAAGCCGCAAGTTCTAATTAATCACAGTGACCTTGTCATCAGGACCTGATTAAGTCTTGGAGGGGCCCGGGGCACTTAAAACAGGGGGGGGGGGGGGGGCAAGGTAAAGGTATATTAGATTGTGCACCTCCCAACACGACCTATTCTAGGAGGGACAAAATGCTCTTGACCTGCAATTCCCTCATAGCACATGACGCCACCGGTGTTGAGCTATTTAATATGTAAATAAGGAATTTTACAGATGATTCCAATAATAAATGAAGAGGGAAGGCCAGGTAGAGGGGATTTTGTACCTCCTGGAATAGGTCGTGTTGGGAAGACTGACTGAGAACCTGTGGTGTATATTAAATTTAAACCACTGGAGTTTAGTTTAAAAAAAAAAAATGTTTTATAAAGTTTCCTTGTAGTGCAACAAAGACAACTTAAACAATCTTAAAATACACATAGGAAAATAAAACCTTCTGTATCCTCTATCTTGTCACATGCAAGAATAGCAGCATATGCACTGGGACAGTGATCAAAAGAGCTAGTTATGTATCTGTGCTCTGGCTGGAGGGCCCCTTCACTGAGGGGGGGGGGGCAGAATACAGTATCCCCTGTGTTTCCATCACCCCCTTTAATCTGACAATGATTGTCATTGAGGATCATCATGTAGGTACTGTATGTAGTCTGAAACCTCTCAGGGAATATGTTATGTACAAGCAGTTTTATACATAGTAGACACCTCCAACCAGCATTATTTTTACTTATTGGGAGAAACTATACTAGAAAAAGAAATTGTATTTTGTAAAATAAAAACTTGTTTCTACAAGATTTTCACAAAATGTTTATAATGTATGTTTTGTATCTAAATTCATTTGCAAAGTCTATTTATACATAATTGTGTGGTTGGCTCGATTGGAAAATTACCCACTGCCACGGTTTTCAGGGGGTTGGGGACTTTTTTGTATTTTGTTTGCATCTTCTAGAATCTAAATTTGTTGTTTTTCCATGACACATAGTGTTAAAATAATCTTGAATAGTCTTATACCATAATCAAAAGGTACAAACACTTAAGCAGTGTTCTCTAAAGGCCCATACACACTTAACGATTTTCAGCTGAAAATCGGTCAAAACAGCCGTTTTGAGCGATTTTCAGATGAAAATCACCTAGTGTGTATGCCCCAGAGATTGGCGACTAGCGATGATGCGCGCTCCCGCATCATCGCTAGTAAAGTGGTTCATCTGCTGGTTTTACCAGCAGATGTGGCGATGATGGATGGTTTTTCATCCATCATCGCCATGTGTGTACGCTGCCCCGGGCTGAAAGATTAACCACTTTCAGCCCGGCGGCCCGCCCCGCTGCCTCCCCCCGCCCCCTCGCCAGTGTCATATACTCACCCTGCTGTTGTCCGACTCCACACCGCGCCGCTCGTCATCTCCGACTGCCTGCTGCTGCTGCATAGCCCTGCTCCCCCGCTGATCACCCGGCTCTCCCATCCCACAACACAAAGCCCTGCTGGCCCCGCCCCCCGCCCTGCTTAAAACGGAGCACACTGCTGGCCACCAATGTTAAGTCAGTAAAATATACATTGCTGACACAGGTCAGCAATGTATATATTGCTGGCACCACTGTGCACCAATGATTATTAATTAGCCAGTGATATATACATTGCTGACACAGGTCAGCAATGTATATATTGCTGGCACCACTGTGCACCAATGATGATTAATTAGCCAGTGATATATACATTGCTGGCACAGGTCAGCAATGTATATATTGCTGGCACCACTGTGCACCAATGATGATTAATTAGCCAGTGATATATACATTGCTGGCACAGGTCAGCAATGTATATATTGCTGGCACCACTGGGCACCAATGATTATTTATTAGCCAGTGATATATACATTGCTGGCACAGGTCAGCAATGTATATATTGCTGGCACCACTGGGCACCAATGATTATTTATTAGCCAGTGATATATACATTGCTGACACAGGTCAGCAATGTATATATTGCTGGCACCACTGTGCACCAATGATGATTAATTAGCCAGTAATATATACATTGCTGGCACAGGTCAGCAATGTATACAGATGTAGCGCCGCTCATCCTTGACCGGCGCCTGCCAGATCCCTTTCACTGGCGAGCGCTGGCGATAGGGACTGGGACGTGCGTGCGTCCCACACGCACGTGCGTCCCACAGGCACGTGCGTCCCAGTATCACGTCGGCTGGGCAGCGTCTCCCTGCCCGTCTTCGCTTCAGGGAGATGCTGCCCAGTTCGGGGAGGGGGTGGGGGTGTCAGGGTGGCGAGTGGGACCTGCGGGGGAGGCAGTGGGGACCCCCGCCAAGCTTTGTTGCCACAGGGCGCGCGAGCATCTCATGCGTGCACGCCCCTGGCGGTAGCCGGCCGCTGGTGGGGGCTGGCGATGGAATCGCCATCTCTGTAAAGATGTGGCTGGCTACATCTGTATATTCAGGGCCGTCTTAATGCAAGGGCTTGATGGGCAGTTGCCCTAGGGCCCCATAATTCTAGGGGCCCAAGTTCCAGTGGCGGACTGTGTCAGGTGGCAGGATGGCATGTGCCCCCCGAGCCAGTACACTATCCGTCACCTTCACCGGGCCATCCTCACGCTGCCGTCACCCACAATCCGTCACTATCACCCACTGCCCATCACCCTCACGCTGCTGTCACCCACTATCCATCACTATCACCCACTGCCCGTCACCCTCACGCTGCTGTCACCCACTATCCATCACTATCACCCACTACCCGTCACCCTCACGCTGCTGTCACCCACTATCCATCACTATCACCCACTGCCCGTCACCCTCACGCTGCTGTCACCCACTGCCCATCACCCTCATCCACCACCCTTATGCTACTTTCACCCACTATCCATCACTATCACCCACTGCCCATCACCTAATGGTGTGTGGTATAATGTGTAATGGGCATTATGGTGTGTTTAGTCCCCTGTCCCATAAAACCATGCCTTAAACTTTTCGCAGGCCAGAAATGAATATGTTACCACCGCCACTGCCCACCCCCCAATGTATATTTTGTTATGGCGTATACATTGCTCGCAAAAGTGAATTAATTTCTCCCTACGTGCACGGCTACAAATGAAATGTTTGCCCTGCACACGGGCAGGATTTTGCCCAGTCAGGGCGGTGTGGAGTTTTACTGATTGCTGTGCTTCGAATATACGCAGCCCAGCAATCAGTTCTGAATCAGGCACCAAGAACAGGAATGCACTGATTAAAATGGCCCCTGCTCCCACCCTTGGAATTCAAACCCCGCCCATTATGTAAATAGCCTTGTATATGAAAGATTTTCAGCAAAGTCTTTCACCTCCTGAAAATCTCTTGTTCTTTGAGGAAAATAGTTCAGTGTGTACGCACTACTTTGGTGAAAGA
The DNA here is from genome assembly GCF_055691185.1 of Crinia signifera. Taxonomy (NCBI): domain Eukaryota; kingdom Metazoa; phylum Chordata; class Amphibia; order Anura; family Myobatrachidae; genus Crinia; species Crinia signifera. The sequence goes on from NC_139218.1 coordinate 71,175,367, forward strand.
TATATCTATCAAAGATTTTGGCAAAGTCTTTTGAAATGAAAGTCTACTAGTGTGTATGGGCCTTAAAAGGTAGCTCCCTAAATTGTTACAAAAAGTTTGTCGTATAGTAAATACTATAATAGATTTAAATGTTACCAGTTTTGCAATTTAATTATAGTTTAGCAAACTAACAATGTGTGTGAAGACTTGTAATCTTGTTTTAGAAATCAATTAAAAAAACTAACTAAAAAAAAAAAGCAAATAAGTAGTCCCTATTGGTTATTTAAATTAACTACAAATGGTTCTAAAGGTGTGTACATACGGTGACATTTTTGCTATGTACAATTCTGGCTATGCGATTTCCCTTGCACTCCCCAGAACCACATACTAGACTGTATACAATATAGGGTGGTATGCAATGTCGGGCGCTATTTTCGACCAGTGAAATAGCACCTGCCGCCTATTCAATGCTGCAGTTTCTGACAGCATTGAAGGCAGATTTCGACAAACCAGATCTGACTTTAAATGAAGTCAGATTTGTTTTGTTGGAAACGGCCGTGGATTGGCAAATTCATGGCCATTTCTAGACAATCCACGGCGGTTTTCGCCAATACGCCGGTTTTTCACCACTCGATGGGCGGAACATTGAATTCCATCTGTTGCATTGCAAGCGAGCTGCCCGAAAACAGACCAGGATTCCAACTGTCAGGACATTCCAACAGTCGGTATCCCACCTTGAATACCCTCCATAGTCACAATTGGATTGTCCTGCAGTCTGTTTTTTTTTCTTACAATACCGATCCTACTGGGATACTTATCAGGATCGCAAGCTGTATACACGCTATGTGATTTGTGCTGTTTTCTTCCAATTTTGACTATATATATTCAAAATCTGAAGCTCAAATTGCACAGTGTGTATGCACCTTTGGTTTTTATTGCATATCTTGTTTTACGCTGTTATCATCCATTCACTAGCTGTTCTGAAGTTTCCTGCCCGAATTTCACGCCTGGAGCACCCAGCCGCTCACTTACTCATACTTGCAATGCAGTTTCTGAATGACAAGTTTAATTGGCTGGAAAACGCAGCATTTGGAAGACCTTGAGTAGTCCTAATGTTGCTGCTGATATTGCTAATCAAACAAGCAAATTAACTCTGGGTGATATATCCTGACAGGTTTTATACTTTTCTTGTATAGTATGTATAGTCTTTTGTTTTGTATTTGCATAGCAAAATAATATATAAAAAAAAATATATATATATATATATATATATATATAATTTTTTTTTTCACAAATAGGTTGATGATTAATTTAGCCCTCCAAGTGTATTATTGAAGGAGGCAAAAGCTTCTGATTGATTTCACAAAGGAAATTGCATACACATGTCTGCTAAGAGTGCTTGGCATAAAAATTTTAGGTAAAAAAAAAAATAGGAATATCATTTAACAGCAAAGATGCTGGAACTTGCTTCCGTGGGTGGGAAAAAGTAAAGGAATAAGAATGTGTGTGTGTGTGTGTGTGTGTGTGTGTGTGTGTGTGTGTGTGTGTGTGTGTGTGTATGAGACAATGGAGACATAGGAGTCAAATCACTGATTCAGGTTGTCACCCGGTACTCATTGGCAAAAATCTTTATCTATATATCCCACTTGAGATCTATTTATCCTGTTGGAAAAAAGTGTTTTTCCATATACATAAAGAACTTAAGTGGATACACTACTTTCAAACTCTAAACCCATCTTCAATGGTTTAGATAACATAACCCCTGGTGAAGTCATTTATGATGAAACGCGTCGGGTATCATTGTATCTTGGAAGAATTGGATTATGGAATCCCTGTCTGATTCACTAATTTTATATGATTTTAATTGTTTTTGTCTACCCTTAAATTGTTTTAATAAGGTGGTGGACGATACTAAGCGCACATTATATCTTATCTCACGCTCTATTTATCTATCTACAATATATATATATATATGTCCTGTTGTCCGGCACTAGCAAAGGAAATTTTGCAGCTGCTTGAGGTGCCTCCAATTCCCCCTTATGGAAGGGAAATCAATAAGGTAATGGCTGTCCGTGGCACTCAAAAGACTTTCAACAACACGTGTAGTAACAAAAAGATACCCAAACACAGGTCAGGTAGGTCAACGTTTCGGGAGATTTAATCCCTTTTTCAAGACATAACAAATAAGTCAAAACATACTTACATATATAGACAGTCAAATGTGAATGACACCCAGTGCACCCGATCCAATTCCAGCTCCCCGGCGGAGACCCGATGACGTCATGAGCGCGACCCAGCGCCGACGCATCCAGCGTCTCCAGGGGGCGTGGACTACATCCTGTGTACCATCACCTAGGTGATGAAAACAAACAAAAGCTCGTAAGGCGGACATATCGAATGCTTTGCAATATAAACTGTATAAGAATGAAGTAAAGTAATAACAAATACAACTGGTCACCTAGTAAAGCGCTAAGTATATGAGGAATCTGGTATGGTCAATGAAGGAGATAAAGACATGTCATTAAAGAAAACACGAAAACGGCAAAAGTTCATTTAAACCTAATGGTTGTACGGTTTGTAGTTTATATATCAAGCGCGACTCCAGTTGTAGGAGTGCCCTGTCACGGTTGCCCCCTCTGGTATTCTCTGGAATGCAGTCAATAATTTTGTAGCGAATGCTGGAAAGGGAATGTGCCTTTTCTTTCCAGTGACGCGCTACAGGTTGATCAGATCCTTTTCCAAAAAGCGCCGCTCTGATGCTAGATTTATGCATCGCTATCCTCTCTTTAAATTTTCGAATAGTCTTTCCAATATATAATAACCCACAGGGGCACTTGATATAATATATAACGTACCTACTGGTACATGTGAGTGGAAAGTTAATTTTAATTTTGATACCCGATCTTGGATGGTGGAAAGTGCCTCCAGTTTCTAGATTACTGCACGTCACACAGCCAAGGCATTTGTAATTGCCATTTTTACGTCTTGTCACTCCTGTAACATCGTTGGAGTCAGAGATATCGTTATGGACAACGTAATCTTTAATGTTTTTTCCTCTTCTGTACGAGGGCAAGATTTTGCTGTTTTTAAAGGATGTTAAATTTTTATCCGTGGTCACAATCGCCCACATGGATCTTGCGGCTTTAATCAAAGTTTCACTGTTGGTAGCCTAGTTTTGTGTCCATACTATCTGGTTAACATCTTGTTTCTTCTTGACGTTCGTAAGTGCAGTTTCTCTGGGAATACTCAGTACTTTGTTTTTAGTTTTTAACAGTAATTTTAAAGGGTAGCCTCTATTAAGGAAATTTCTCAGCATTTTGTCAATTTCCAATTCCGCATCATTTAAGGAGGAACATATTCTCAGTGCTCTCAGGAACTGTGAATGGGGTAAACCCCACTTAAGTGCTGGTGGATGGTAACTGCTACCCAATAGCAGGGTGTTCCTATCAGTAGGTTTATGGTATACTGATGTCTGGAGCTGATTATCTTCAGTGATGGTTATCTGAACATCGAGGAAGTTTATTGACCTTTCGCTACTTTGGAATGTGAATTTGATATCAGGGTCCATCAAATTGATGGATTCCATAGTTGCAGTAAAGTCATCACTAGTACCATCCTAAAGGAGTATAATATCTTATATAATATCATCGATGTATCGATAAAATATCACGATTTTTTTTGCAGTATTAACATCAAAGAAGAACAGATCTTTTTCCACTTCATTCATAAAGATATTGGCGAAGCTAGGGGCCACGCAAGATCCCATAGCAACGCCAGATCTCTGAATGTAATACCCATTATTGAATAGGAAATAGTTCCTTGACAGTGCTAAATCTAAAAGTTGTATAAAGAACTGTGTGTCCGGACCATTGTAGATACCACTGGCTGTTACCGCACGTCTTACTGCTTCTATACCTCTTTGCAATGGTATACTAGTATACAGTGATACCACATCAACTGTGCATAGTAGGAGTTTTTTGGGAAGAGGAGATAATGATTGTAAATGGAGAAGAAGTGAGGTGGTGTCCTTAAGGTATGTCATTTGTTTTTGTACGATAGGTTGCAAGAAAAAGTCCAAAAACTGCGCTGTAGTGTAAAACAGGGAATCTCTCGCCTCAATGATTGGGCGGCCCGGTGGTGAAATAGCATCTTTGTGGAGTTTTGGAAGAGTGTAGAGGATCGGTATTTTTGGGGACTCGATGGATAATGCCTCTCTGATATCATTGGGAATCAGGCCACACGATACGCCTTGCTCTAAGAGAGAATCCAGTTCTTTTTTGAATTGGATGGTTGGATCGGATTGTAAGGGGCCATACACATTGGTGTCTTCAAGTTGTCGATAGATTTCACGTTTGTAGTCCACCAAATTTTGTACCACGATCCCACCTCCTTTATCCGCTGAACGGATAGTTATATCTCCATAGGACTTTAAATCTTGCAGTGCTTTATGTTCGTCTCTGGTCATATTCGGCCAGGTTGGATTTTCAGTGACACTATTCTCTTGGATAACTTTTTCCATATAGTTGGTGAAACTCTTTATAGCACAGTTAGTTGAGGATGAATCAAAGGTTGATTATTCCCAGAGAAACTGCACTTACGAACGTCAAGAAGAAACAAGATGTTAACCAGATAGTATGGACACAAAACTATGCTACCAACAGTGAAACTTTGATTAAAGCCGCAAGATCCATGTGGGCGATTGTGACCACGGATAAAAATTTAACATCCTTAAAAAACAGCAAAATCTTGCCCTCGTACAGAAGAGGAAAAAACATTAAAGATTACGTTGTCCATAACGATATCTCTGACTCCAACGATGTTACAGGAGTGACAAGATGTAAAAATGGCAATTACAAATGCCTTGGCTGTGTGACGTGCAGTAATCTAGAAACTGGAGGCACTTTCCACCATCCAAGATCGGGTATCAAAATTAAAATGAACTTTCCACTCACATGTACCAGTAGGTACGTTATATATTATATCAAGTGCCCCTGTGGGTTATTATATATTGGAAAGACTATTCGAAAATTTAAAGAGAGGATAGCGATGCATAAATCTAGCATCAGAGCGGCGCTTTTTGGAAAAGGATCTGATCAACCTGTAGCGCGTCACTGGAAAGAAAAGGCACATTCCCTTTCCAGCATTCGCTACAAAATTATTGACTGCATTCCAGAGAATACCAGAGGGGGCAACCGTGACAGGGCACTCCTACAACTGGAGTCGCGCTGGATATATAAACTACAAACCGTACAACCATTAGGTTTAAATGAACTTTTGCCGTTTTCGTGTTTTCTTTAATGACATGTCTTTATCTCCTTAATTGACCATACCAGATTCCTCATATACTTAGCGCTTTACTAGGTGACCAGTTGTATTTGTTATTACTTTACTTCATTCTTATACAGTTTATATTGCAAAGCATTCGATATGTCCGCCTTACGAGCTTTTGTTTGTTTTCATCACCTAGGTGATGGTACACAGGATGTAGTCCACGCCCCCTGGAGACGCTGGATGCGTCGGCGCTGGGTCGCGCTCATGACGTCATCGGGTCTCCACCGGGGAGCTGGACTTGGATCGGGTGCACTGGGTGTCATTCACATTTGACTGTCTATATATGTAAGTATGTTTTGACTTATTTGTTATGTCTTGAAAAAGGGATTAAATCTCCCGAAACGTTGACCTACCTGACCTGTGTTTGGGTATCTTTTTGTTACTACACGTGTTGTTGAAAGTCTTTTGAGTGCAACGGACAGCCATAACTATATATATATATATATATATATATATATATATATATATATATATATATATATATAGTTTTTGTAGTTCCGCACTGCCAGCCAATAATGAGAAAAGTAGTGGTGCTCCATTAAGGCGACACAATGTGTCCCAATTTATAGCAAGGTTGGATACTCCAATAAGGGCACTCACCAAAATTATGAAGAGTTTATTCAGGGTACATTACCAATCAGAAATTGTAGGTCTACGTTTCGGCCACCAGGTGGCCTTTGTCAAGACAGGTCAGCATTGACGTCCTCACAGTACAAGAGTCAGGATACACTGACACTAGTTCAACTTGCTCCTTATAAAGCACTTCAATTCTAATTACATAATGCACAGCTGTGTCAAGCAGTACGGATACCTAATGTGGTCATTATACAGCGTACCATGTGGCCAAAACGAGTCATCCGATAGGCTGTTTCTTACTGCTCTCAGGGAATCAAAGATGGCCGTGCGTTCCACAAGGTTTGCGGTGCGTTCCACCGGCTCATTAGGTGTTTAAAGGCATGTAGCGCTAATATTATGCGGCGGTTTGGATGTTTAGGTGTTAGTTGCGGCTCCTGTAAGGTGTACATCACCTCAGTTGCCCTCAGAACGTTACTATAAAGTGTAACCCCACGTTTGGGTATAATTTCAAGATGGCCGTGCGTGTCACCTAGTTAAGGATGCATTCCAGTGGTGTTACATTTATTCCCTGTCAGTGTCTTACGCATAAGGAGTAATTATGCTAGTGTCAGTTCACAGTCGGATTAGTGCTATCAAATAAGTACCAATAGCATCATTCATAATCATGTTATATATAAAAGAAAATCAAAGGATAAAGATATAAAGAATAAGAAAAAGCATATTACAGAAATATGGACATGGGTATATCTATTCTCGATATTCACAACATATTCTATAGGTTATATGTAGGCACAATATTTATATTAAAATTATATATGCACATCAATTAATCTCTGTCGTGTACCTCCATTTAAATCATTAATCAGGCTGGAGCCTATAGCCACCTTATAGAGAGTATTTGTCATATACCGAAACCAAAAGGCATGTGAGGATAGAATATATTATCCTCTATCAGATCAAAAAAAATAAAATTAAAGACGGGATGTACTTCAGGTTAGTGCCATCCTTTTCATCACATCACCACCGGTCACCAATACCACCAGATGTTTAAAGAAAGCAATTTAGTGGATTATTTTCATTCAAGCCCCTAGGGGCCACAGTGTCCAGGTCAAAAATCCATTGGGCCTCTCATTGTCTTAGAGTCTTCACACGATCGCCACCCCTCGGGGGTATAGGGACATGGTCTATTAACATTGATTTAATGGACGCCACCTGATGTCCAAATTCCATACAATGTTTGGCCACTGGTTTATCAGTTTTGCCTGTGTCAAGTCGAATGGTGTAGCGGTGGTTCGCCATTCGCTCTCGAAAGGATCGTGTCGTCATGCCTACGTAGTAGGCTCCACAAGGGCACATCAGGATATATATTATGAATGCCGACGTACATGTTAAGCGATGTTTAATCTTGAATCTCTTCCCACTGTGTGGGTGCGCCACAGTATTTCCAACGAGCATAGCGTTGCATGTGGTACATCCCTTGCATCGTACACAGCCTGGTTTGCCAGATCGAAGCCATTGGCTCCCCTTTGGGGTAGGTCTTAGGGTGGGACGCATAAGGATTTGTTGGATATTGGCATTTTTTCGGTATGCCATCATGGGGGGGGATGTTTGTGCAGCCTCAGTGCTGTATCACTTTCAAGAATCGGCCAATGTTTTGTATGGTCGAAGGTGTTAAGATGTACCAAACACTCATCCTTATCCTGTACTGGTTTAGGATTGAGGTGACGGACTCTTGCTTTTGTGAGGCACCTGTCTATTACTTGTGGCGAGTACCCTCTCTGTAAGAAACGTATCCTCATTTCTTCTGTTGGGTCCAACACAGTGCCTGAGCCTATCCGATTCACTCACACCATCGACCACCAAACCATCACATTTTTGGATGTGACCATTTTCAGGGATGGCAACTCTCTGGGTTTCAAACTATACCGTTAAACAACGGATAGAAATACTCTGTTACAAGCAAGAAGCCAGCACCCAGTCCATCTTAAGGAAAGTCTGCCCATATCACAATTCCTAAGGGTACTGCGCACTAACTCATCAGAGGCACTAGCAACAAGCCAACTTGAAGCTACCTGTTACCAGTAACAACACGGGAGAAGCCGTGGACAAGACCGCCGATCCGCCCCTCCCCCCCCCCCCCGCCCCATACCCCGGGCCGGACCAGTGCACTGCAGGATCAAGGGTAAGAGGCAAGGAGTGGGACGCCGCTCCTTGTCACACACACTCACACTCACCCTCGCCCCCATTGACACTCCGTACACCAAAGGCAACCGGGACAGGGACCAGCCTGACCCACCAACACGGACTCTGACCCCGCTGCACACAGGGGGAGACATAAGCCCCAGTTGTGCACCTTATGGTAGAAGGGGATCTGTTGATTACCCTCATTCCCGAAAGGGCTCCCCCTGCACCCAGCAGAGGTCCACCCAGATCGGGACTGTGACACCTGAACTATCCACCCCAGGGCCAGGATAGTCCTGACACTGCACCCTCATTGCGAGGCAAGGGTGACACCCACCCACGGGATTTTGAACAGTCCCACCACCCACCCATTTACCCTCTTAGAGGCATTTTCCAATAAAGTTCACATTACGCTGACCTACCACTCTGACTGTATTTGTTGCACCCTATTCACCACGCATATCACACACACGCAACCCCCCTTGAGTGCGCAATCCAACCACCAGAAACCACATTATGTTCTCTGCTTCAGCCTGAATCAGAAGCCTTGGCGTTAGCAGAAAAGTTGAAGTCTGCGGCTGAATACGCCTGTGAGGCTGGAGAAGAGGGTGCCAAAATGGGGTCAAAAGTGTTGGCCATTTCGGTAACAGCCAGGAGAGCTTTATGGCTTAAGGCTTGGTAAGCTGATAGCGAGTCCAAGAAGTTTCTAGAAGCACTGGCTTTTAAGGGAGAACTGCTTTTTGGCTCAGAACTTAAAACCCTTATCAAGCAGGGCACAGGGGAAAGAGCACGTTTTTCCCACTATGGCGGCCAAGTAGGGAGATTCTAGGTTTGCAGCTTTTCGCTCATCCTTTCGTCCTTCCTTTCGCGGACATGCTTCCAATAGAGGGCAGTCTGGTAGAGGAAGATTCCCATTTGGCAAAGGAAAGGTTTCCAAGTCCTGTTTTGGAGCCTTTGCAAGGAAACAGGCTACCAAGGGGGAGAAGAAGCCCTCCACATGATGTGAGGGAGGCTCCCCGTTCTGGGTACAGAGTGGGGGGTCACCTCCTGCTGTACCAGGACGCTTGGGTTCCTTCCACCCACGATCCTTGGGTTTACAATGTAGTTTCCCAAGTATACAGAATAAATCTATGGGGCGTCCCTCCAAAAAGATTTCTTCCAACACCCTTACAGAGGGAAGCTCACTTGAGAAAAGCCCTATTAGGGGCGGTGACATCTCTTCTCGAGAAGGGGATGGTGATTTCGGTACCTCGGGAGGAAAGAAAGAACGGGTTTTACTCCATTCTTTTCTTGGTCCCCAAACCAGATGGATCTTTCAGGCCTATCCTAAACCTGAAATCATTAAACCTGTATTTGTGGGTGGATCACTTCATGATGGAATCTTTAAGGATGGTACTCTTGAGCATGGAACCCGGAAAACTCCTAGGATAAGTGGACATTCAAGATGCCTATCAGCATGTGCCTATTTGCAGAGAACATCAGTCTTTGCTGCGTTTTGCAATAGGCAATCTCAATCTGCAGTTTCAGGCCCTCCCTTTCGGGCTGGCTACAGCACAAGGGTGTTCACAAAGGTGATGTCGGTCATGGCAGCGGCTCTCAGACTCAAAGGAATTGTGATTATTCAGTATTTGGATGATCTCTTGTTCAAGGCGGAGTCAGCAGAGAAGTTGCAAGAACATCTTTTGTTTGCAACTCAATTCTTCCAAACCATGGGTGGATATTAAATCTAACAAAGTCCCATCTGTGTCCTACCCAGAGACTACAGTTTTTGGGAGTGATTCTGGACACGCACCTTCATCATATCTTTTTTTCCGGAGGCAAAGGCCAGAGACATTCGTCTATTAGTGTTGGCCATTCTTCGACCAGCCCTTCGGTTTGGCAGTGTCTGAACTGTTGGGCAAGATGGTAGCGACTTTCGAAACCCTTCAGTATGCAAGGTTTCATTTGAGGCCTTTCCAATGTAACAAACTTTCCAGTTGGTCAGGGAATCCAAAGTCCATGAAACAGGAAACTGTTCTTCTATCTCAAGGGACGATAGACTCATTACTGTGGTGGACGGATCTGGAATCCCTCCAATTGGGCCGCTCCCTTCAGTCGTGGGATTGGTTGGTGGTCACAACTGATGCCAGTCTCAGGGGCTGGGGAGCAGTGACTCTGAGTCTAAGGTTACAGGGTCTGTGGTCCAGTTCGGAGTCATCCTTGTCACTCAATATACAGTACTGGAGCTTTGCCCGGTCTGGAAGATGCTTCTGCAGGCAAAGAAGTTTCTGAAGGGGTATCCCATTTGAATTCAGTCAGATATTTCGGTGGGCGGAAACAAATATTCCGGCTTTATCCATTCCGGGAAATCGGAATGCGGAAGCGGATTTCCTCAGCAGAGCAGATCAGGTCTACTGGAGGGAGAATGGGCGTTACATCCGGAGGTGTTCCAGGAAATTGTCTCCCTTTAGGGGCTCCCAGTGGTGGATTTGATGGCGTCCAGACAAAATCGTCAGGTGTCCAAGTTCTGTTCCAGAACCAGGGATCCGACAGCGTGGGCAGTGGATGCCATGACAGTTCCGTGGTGCTTCAGCCTCGCATGTCTCTTCCCACCGTTTCCCATGTTGGCTGGGGTCCTCAAGAGAGTGAGGACACAAAGGGCAAAGGACATTCTAATAGCTCTGGATTGGCACAGGAGGTCTTGGTATTTCGACATTCTGAGCTTGTCGACCGCATCATGGCGTCTTCCGCTTTCGAACAGACCTTGCTCGTCTCAATTTGATGGTCTGGCTTTTGAAACCTCCCTCTTAAAGCAGAAGGGTTTCTCTGAGGCAGTTATCCGAACTATGATTAGTGCATGGAAACCGGTTTCAGCAGCAAATTATTATAGAGTCTGGAAGATGTACAGGTACTTGTTTCCTAGCACGGTGCCCATGATTTTGAGTGTATTGATCGGGTCGGAAAAATTGCGTCGATCTCATCGCATGCCAACCAAATCACATGCGATGCGATCGATGCGTTTTTTACATTGGAATCAATGTAAAATGGTCGCTGAGACCCAATTTTACATTGAATTCAATGTAAAGAGCCCCCAAACCCCCCATTTTAATAGCAACCCCCCCCCCCTGATGGGTGAAATGGCACCCCATTGTTAACGCCACCCCGCTATTGACGCCAACCCGAAGCGTGGCGAGCCCGCGAGGGGCGGCGGTACTCGTCATCTGACCTTTTCATACCCTCCGTCGGCGTGGAGTTGATTTTATATAGTGTGGCGAGCGCAGCGAGCAGACGCGCATAAATTCACAGGTATACGCGTCCCCTTGCCACGCTTCGGGCTCGGTGACTCGCTGCGCTCGCCACACTATATAAGTTCAACTCCACGCCGACGTGGATAGTGGGGGTATGAAAAGGTCGGAGGACGCGTACTGCCGCCCCTAGCGGGCTCGCTGCGCTCGCCACGCTTTGGGTTGTCGTCAATAGTGGGGTGGCGTTAACAATGGGGGGGGGGGGCATTAACCATACTTTCTAACCAAATACAATGAGAAATTGGCCATATTGGCCCGTTTCCCTTTGTTCCCTATGTAAAATCGGGTTGATCGCGTCGATCGCATCGCAGCCCATTATAATGGGCCGCGATCAACCCGATTTTAACTTTAAAAATCATTTAACATTATTCTCTATGGGAAAATCGAGTTGATCACGTTGGTCACATCGCGCCCCATTATAATGGGCCGCGATGGACCCGATCAACGCGATTTTCTCTTTTACCGGCAAATGCACTGGTGATTGACAGAAAATCAGGTCCATCGCGTCCATCGCATGCCTTAAGTACCTTAAACTTAAGGCATGCGATCAACCCGACGGGTGCCGTGCTAGGAAACAAGTACCGATGTACATTTAGGTGGTGTGCGAGACAGACCTCTAGATTTAAGGTTTCTATACTTCTGGAATTTTTTCCAGGATGAATTTTCCAATGGGTTAAGCCTACAATCCTTGAAGGTGCAGTTGTCCGCTTTGTTCATTTTCTTTAAAAAGAAAGTGGCTTTGTTGCCAGAGGTTCAGACATTCCTCCAGGGGGTTACCCGTCTTAAACCTCTGTATAGACAACCAGTGGCGCCTTGGGATCTGTCACTGGTGTTGGCAGTACTGCAGAAACCACCGTTTGAACAGTTAAGGTTGACTGACCTTAAGTTTCTTACCTGGAAACTGACGTTTCTATTGGCTACTGCAGTGGTTCCCAAACTGTATGCCTAGGCTCCCTGGGGTTGCCTCGGGACACTTGCAGGGGTGCCTCAGGTTGGTCGTCCAGGACCAATTCAAATTATTTATGATCAATTATTTCTGGACAAAACCAGTGCTGGTGGCTGCCAATCATAAAATGTGTACAATCAGAACCAAATCCTGCCCTTTACCACATAACTGAATCTAAGAAGCACATATAAACACAAACTTCTTCTTTTGCTATATATTTTTGGGGGCCTAGGGGTGCCTTGGAAAAATTCTGATACTCTAGGGTGCCGTGATTAGAAAAAGATTGGGAACCACTGGGCTACTGCTTCGGCTAGACATGTGTCTGAATTAGGGGCCTTGTCTTGCAAGTCTTCTTTTCTGGTGTTTCATGAAGATATGGCTATTTTGAGAACAGTTCCAAAATTTTTGCCTAAAGTGGTGTCCACTTTTCATTTAAACCAGGAGATTGTGCTCCCGGTGTTTTATCCTCCAGAGGAGCTTAGAAACAGGGACAAACTACAGAAATTGGATGTTGTTTGAGCGCTGCGCGTTTATGTGGACAGAGTGAAGGAGTTTCGTAAAAATGACTTGTTACTAATACTGTATGACGTACATAAGAGAGGGTGGCCAACTTCTAAGCAGACCATTGCTAGGTGGTTAAGGTTGGTTATTGCCTTTGCCTATACAAAATTTGTCAGACCAGTGCCCTCCAGAATTAATGCTCATACCACCAGGTCAGTTGCTTCCTCTTGGGCTGTGCATCATGGGGATACTGCAGAGCAAGTATGCAGGGCTGCCACTTGGTCCTCTGTTAACAATTTCACCAAATTCTACAGGTTCAGAGGACGCTTCATTTGGGCGAGCAGGGATGAGAACTGCGGGCCTGAGGGTACCTTCCAAAAGGACCGGCTGTTGAACATCCCATGGTTGAGCTGTGTCACCAGGATGGATGAAAGAGAAAAGGGGATTTTTGTAAGAACTTACCATTCGAATCTCTTTCTCTGAATCCATCCTGGTGACACAGCGATCCCTCACGCTCAGTAAGTTATACCGTTTCATGTGTTGTCATGTTATATGGTTATTATTTGATTGTGCATATTAATATGTTCAGGCGTTCTATTGAGTAATGTATCCTAGTGTGCTCTGGAAGTTGAACTGAGGAATGCTGGGATGCAGAAGGGAGGAGCCTGCCTCTCTCAAGGACCCTCCTACATCCCATGGTTGAGCTGTGTCACCAGGATGGATTCAGAGAAAGGGATTCAAACGGTAAGTTCTTACAAAAATCCCCTTATTGCTTAACTCAAACCGACAAGAATGGGCCAGAGCTTGGACGTGGGGTGCAAAGGAGAGGGAGGAGTCAAGAGTGACAACCAAGCAGCGGAGTTGTGGAACGGAGGAGATGATGGTGTTGTTAACAGTGATAGAGATATTAGTAGGAGGTCTAGCTCTGAGGATGTGAAGAGCTACACAGCAGCACCAGAAAATCTGGAACAACCAGAGGAGTTTGGACAGTTGCCTTCTGTGGAAGTACCTCCAATTCACTTCAGGGTAAATGCACATGCAAACGAGGCCAGGGAGGAATACCTGGCCTATTTTAACCCCTTCATTGGTAATTCCAAGAATTTTCCAGGCTATGCCTTAATGCCCAGACTGGCAAGCCCGGGAAATTCTCGGGATTTCCAGTGTTTAGCGCCGGGCAGCACTGCTGAGTTTATCGCTGAACTCAGCTTGTTTCAGTGCTGCCCGACTCCCTCCCCTCTGCCGTGCCTCCTCCTCCCCCTCCCATCCGGCTTTTGTTTTGAAGTCCCTGGCGCCGGCTTATGACAAGTCGGCTGTCGGGGACAGGGACAAGGTGTGGGGGTGCAGTTTCGGGCAGCGGCTGATTAACAGTTCAGCAGTGCTGCCTGGACAGTGGTGGTTTTTTTAAGGAAGCACTCCCCATAAAAAAACTTGCCCAGTGGGGAGTGCTCCCAACCCCCCCCCCCCCCCCCCCCCCACACACACACACACACACCACCGCCACCACCACCAAAGGGGGTTAATGGGGTAAGTGCAGTCCCTTGGCAGGAGGATGACATCCACTAAAGTGAAGTGAAGTGGTTTGGAGTGGATTTCACTGGACTGTGGCGCTTTTAAATAAACTATTGTGATACTTTAAAAAATGAATTTGGTACCAAAAAATTACACTATACCTACATTATCTAGGTATACCTGCTGTGCATATACCTGCTGGGGTAGTCCTCAGGAGGTAGGAGAACCTGGATCTAGCTGGCTCCTGCTCCCAGGAGGTGGGAATAGTGCCACAGAGTGGGCTATATATCTGATCTGTGACCCATCCCTGCACCGGACCTTTTCGACTGTTCCATCTTTTTATGTTCTTTGGCAAACACAGTCCGGAGGTTCTGCAGCTTTTTCTTTTCCAACTCCTGGTAAAGCATAAAATGGCTGAAGCATAAAATGGTCAGCAGTACTTCCCCAACTACTCAATGGATGCATTATGCTTCACTTTGTTAAAGTATTTCCTGGACTTTACTCACCCAGGTAATCGTGACTTCGGTACAGGTCTATCAACCCTCTCACAAAGTCCAATTCTTTATCCGAAGACATATCTATATAAGAAATGAAAAAATAAGGGGTTATTTATGGTTCGTTATTTATCTGTTATGGTAAAAATAGTTTTTTAAATAAAGTTTATTTTTTAAAGATGTATGATCATTAAGCAAACATTAATGGTATACAATTGGGATACATTAGTGAGGTGTCCATTAGCGGGTATAAACCACTTTTGGCCTACAGAAATGAATGGTATACAATTGTGGTACATTGGCATATAAGAAAGGTGGGCATAAGCGGGTACAAAACACTTTGGCCCTGCAGAGCAATGGTATGCAATTGTGCTGCAGTGGTGTATGGGCATCACCAGGTAAAAAAAAAACAACAACACTTTGAGGGATGTACATTGGTTGCCAGTATACACAGTGGGATAAACATTGGTGTATAGTTTGGTTACATATTATATACATTGACATACCTCCCAACTT
The DNA here is from genome assembly GCF_055691185.1 of Crinia signifera. NCBI lineage: Eukaryota > Metazoa > Chordata > Amphibia > Anura > Myobatrachidae > Crinia > Crinia signifera. Next base: position 71,190,684 of record NC_139218.1, read on the forward strand.
TGGTGTAAGTTGAGTAGGAACATTTGTGGCATTTCCGCTAGGTCACGACCCATTTTTGTCACTGTGGAGGCATGGCTAAGAGGTGCCTTTTCGGGTGCCCTATCTGGCAAGCAGGGGATGGGGCCGATGATGTAATGCAAAAGTGGACAAGATAGGGTCGGGCTTAATGAATGTGTTGAGGGCGTGGTCATTGCGTCATCATGGCCACACGTATGCTGTGCAATACCGGTATTACATGTATTGACTAGCTGGGGTGGGGCTATGATGGTGCAATTATGTGTGAATCATGTCATTTGGTCCAAACAGACACCAGTCACCCATTGCAGGGGGATTGCCCACCCTTCTGGGGTGGCGGGAGGTGGACCTGATTTTTGGGATTCCCTTGGCCATTCCAGGAGGGTAGGCAAGTACGGTGCAATCATTGCTAGGTCCCTGCTTATAAACTGTTTGTGGCAATGGGGGAGGGTGCCAGTCTAGCAATAAGCAATCTCAGTAGTCAAGTATGTAAATATATACAGAATATACACCATATGGGAAATGGGGCTCTAGACTGCACACCCTGACTCCAATGAAAGGTGCTACCTTCCTGAGATTCATAGTTACATACATAGATTTTATGACACCTTACACTCTGTAACACTTCACTTATGTGACCTGCTCGACAGAGTTGAACTCAACATTGGTGGACAGGTTCATATTTGTGGCCAAATGTATGCTAACAATCTCTTAAGTAAATATACTAAGGTAATATATGTATTATGTTAGGAGTAATGAGTGTATGTAACTATGAATCTCAGCAAGGTAGCACCTCTTATTACAATCAGGATGTGCCGGCTAGCGCTCCATTTCTCATAAATGTGAACCTACTTGCTACCACAATAACGCTGAGCAGGATCCCAATATGAAATAATAAATGTTGGCCACGATGCTGCTGCTGACGCTGTGACGCTGTGTGGGTGGGAATGTCCATAAATGCCAGTCACGTGATTCCTGTGACACATTGCATGCGACTTATCAGAGGTACAAAAATCACTGAATTGCCTGCGATTCTGTGGCAGCCATGGTGAACTTCGACTCAGATACGATGCGCATGGGTATGCCTATCAGATCGTAATCAGCGTTAAACACACAACATTTGACTTTTACGGAATTTCTTGTCCCGATGTGTCAAAATCAGGTTAAAAGGGATTAAATCGCACTAGTGTATGGGCACCTTAAGTCCCCCCACTAGTGCCTAACCCCCTTTTCCTTGGGCACCCACTAGCTATCTCAGCATACTTACTGATTGCAGGGCCAGATTAACAATGAGCCTGATGGAGCTACAGCTCTGCATTTTGTAGCTGAGGGCTGGGGCTTTCCAACGAGCCTGGCCCTGCGTAGCTAGCCCCCCAGGAACCGGAGATACCGCCAGGCAAAGTTGGAAAGGTTTCCCCTAGGACAGTGGTTCCAAAACTGTGCGCCGCAGCTACCTGGGGTGCCGCAGCGCTGACACAGGGGTGCCGCGGCCTATGTCCATGCAAGGCAGCCACATGTATGTACTGGGCAGGGCAGAGTCAGCCGGGGGTGGTGTACGGCAGAGATGTGCTTGGATAAAGGAAGACTGCGATGGGGGCGCGATGTGTAATGACCGGAGTCAGCCAAGGCAGGTGAATGTGCTTGGGTGAGCGGAGGCAGCCTACACGTTTGGGGAGGGGGGCGAGAAGAGGGGAGGAGAGGTCATGGCGGCTGTCAGAGGAGCAGAATAGTGCTGCACTGGCTGGCAATCACCCTGCCAGCAGCGCCGCCGTCCTTTGCTTCCCCAGCGGTTACTGGTCACAGTACCCGGAAGCCAGCGGACGCCGAACAGGAGACCCTGCGGGTGGCATACTAAAAACCCTACTAAAGTATGGTGATGCGATTCAGACATGGAGCTGGGGTGCCATAGGAGAAGTCTGGAACTAATGTATATCAAATATTTTTTTTCTTAGATTTATGTATGTTTATTATATTTGCAAACAAACTAATAAGTATTTTTTAGCTGATCTAAATACTAATAGCATTATTTTGACCGAACTACTTTAACCCCTTCATGACAGAGCCAGTTTGTGCCTTCATGACAGAGCCCTTTTTTTCAAATCTGACATGTCTCACTTAAGTGGGGATAACTTTTTTTTGCTTTTACTTATCCCAGTGATTTTGAGATTGTTTTCTCGTGACACATTGTACTTCAAGTTAGTGGTAAATTTTCGTCGATACAGTCTGTGTTTTTTTGTAAAAAATACCAAAATATCGTGAAAAAATGGAAAATTTAGCAATATGCAAAATGTCACATTTTCTGCTTGTGAGACATATAATCATACCACTTAAAATAGTTAATAACTAACAAAGACCATATGTCTACTTTATGTTGCAATCATTATTTCAACCTCCTTTTCATTTTTTTGGACACTAGGAGGCTTCAAATATGACTAGCAAATTCTCAAATTTTCATGAAAATTTTAAACACTGATTTTTTTAGGGACCAGTTCAGTTTTGATGTGACTTTGAGGGACTTGTATGTGAGACACCCCCATAAATGATGCCATTTCAAAAACTGCACCCCTCACAGTATTCAAAACAGCATTTTGGAAGTTTGTTAACCCTTTAGGTGTTTCACAGGAATTAAAACAAAGTGTAGGTGAAATTTCAAAATTTCTTTTTTTTTGCAGAGTTTCAATTTTAATACATTTTTCTAACGAATACAGTAGATTTTACTAGAGAAATGTGACTAAAAATTGATTCCCCCAATTCTTTTGTTTTCAAAAATATCCTATATGTGGCCCTAGTGTGCACGTTGACCAAACCACAGGCTTCATAATAGAAGGAGCACCTACTTGATTTTGGAGCCTCCTTTTTATGAGATTTTTTTTTAGGCACCATGTAGGTTTCTAGGCACCATAAGTGCTAAAAGTTAGGAACCTCCCCCACAAGTCACCCCATTTTGCAATCTACACCCCTCAGGGAATTCATCTAGGGGTATAGTGTACATTTCAAACCCCCAGGGGTTTCACCAATTTTGGTACAACTGGGATGTGAAAATGGAAAATTACATTTTTTTACACAAACATGCAGTTCTGGCTCAAAATTTTTCATTTTCACAAGGAATGAAGGAGACAAAGCACCCCAAAATCTGTGCCCCAATTTCTCCCGAGTACGGCAATGCCTCACATGTGACCAAAAAATACCAGTTGGGTGCATGGCAGGACTCAGAAGGGAAGGAGTGATTTTTGGATTTTGCAGCACAGATTTTGGTGGAATGAATGGTGGGTGCTATGTTGCACCAATACAGTGGAACCCCCCCACAAGTCACCCCATTTTGCAAAGTACACCCCTCAGGGAATTCATCTAGGGGTATAGTGTACATTTCAAACCCCCAGGGGTTTCACCAATTTTGGTACAACTGGGATGTGAAAATGGAAAATTACATTTTTTTACACAAACATGCAGTTCTGGCTCAAAATTTTTCATTTTCACAAGGAATGAAGGAGACAAAGCACCCCAAAATCTGTGCCCCAATTTCTCCCGAGTACGGCAATGCCTCACATGTGACCAAAAAATACCAGTTGGGTGCATGGCAGGACTCAGAAGGGAAGGAGTGATTTTTGGATTTTGCAGCAAAGATTTTGGTGGAATGAATGGTGGGTGCTATGTTGCATTAGCAAGACTCCCAAAGCACCAATACAGTGGAACCCCCCCACAAGTCACCCCATTTTGCAAAGTACACCCCTCAGGGAATTCATCTAGGGGTATAGTGTACATTTCAAACCCCCAGGGGTTTCATCAATTTTGATACAACTGGGCAGTGAAAATGAAAAATTACATTTTTTTACACAAAAATGTACTTCTGGCTCAAAATTTTTCATTTTCACAAGGAATGAAGGAGACAAAGCACCCCAAAATCTGTGCCCCCATTTCTCCAGAGTACGGCAATGCCTCACATGTGACAAAAAAATACCAGTTGGGTGCATGGCAGGACTTAGAAGGGAAGGAGTGATTTTTGGATTTTGCAGCTCAGATTCTGGTGGAATTTTGGTGGGTGCTATGTCGCATTAGCAAGACCCCCCAAGCACCAATACAGTGGAACCCCCCCACAAGTGACCCCATTTTGCAAACTACACCCCTCAGGGAATTCATCTAGGGGTATAGTGTACATTTCAAACCCCCAGGGGTTTCACCAATTTTGGTACAACTGGGATGTGAAAATGGAAAATTACATTTTTTTACACAAACATGCAGTTCTGGCTCAAAATTTTTCATTTTCACAAGGAATGAAGGAGACAAAGCACCCCAAAATCTGTGCCCCAATTTCTCCCGAGTACGGCAATGCCTCACATGTGACCAAAAAATACCAGTTGGGTGCATGGCAGGACTTAGAAGGGAAGGAGTGATTTTTGGATTTTGCAGCTCAGATTCTGGTGGAATTTTGGTGGGTGCTATGTCGCATTAGCAAGACCCCCCAAGCACCAATACAGTGGAACCCCCCCACAAGTGACCCCATTTTGCAAACTACACCCCTCAGGGAATTCATCTAGGGGTATAGTGTACATTTCAAACCCCCAGGGGTTTCATCAATTTTGGTACAACTGGGCAGTGAAAATGAAAAAAATACATTTTTTTACACAAAAATGTACTTCTGGCTCAAAATTTTTCATTTTCACAAGGAATGAAGGAGACAAAGCACCCCAAAATCTGTGCCCCCATTTCTCCAGAGTACGGCAATGCCTCACATGTGACCAAAAAATACCAGTTGGGTGCATGGCAGGACTCAGAAGGGAAGGAGTGATTTTTGGATTTTGGAGCACAGATTTTGGTGGAATGAATGGTGGGTGCTATGTTGCATTACCAATACAGTGGAACCCCCCCACAAGTGACCCCATTTTGCAAACTACACCCCTCAGGGAATTCATCTAGGGGTATAGTGTACATTTCAAACCCCCAGGGGTTTCATCAATTTTGGTACAACTGGGCAGTGAAAATGAAAAAAATACATTTTTTTACACAAAAATGTAATTCTGGCTCAAAATTTTTCATTTTCACAAGGAATGAAGGAGACAAAGCACCCCAAAATCTGTGCCCCCATTTCTCCAGAGTACGGCAATGCCTCACATGTGACCAAAAAATACCAGTTGGGTGCATGGCAGGACTCAGAAGGGAAGGAGTGATTTTTGGATTTTGGAGCACAGATTTTGGTGGAATGAATGGTGGGTGCTATGTTGCATTACCAATACAGTGGAACCCCCCCACAAGTGACCCCATTTTGCAAACTACACCCCTCAGGGAATTCATCTAGGGGTATAGTGTACATTTCAAACCCCCAGGGGTTTCATCAATTTTGGTACAACTGGGCAGTGAAAATGAAAAAAATACATTTTTTTACACAAAAATGTACTTCTGGCTCAAAATTTTTCATTTTCACAAGGAATGAAGGAGACAAAGCACCCCAAAATCTGTGCCCCCATTTCTCCAGAGTACGGCAATGCCTCACATGTGACCAAAAAATACCAGTTGGGTGCATGGCAGGACTCAGAAGGGAATGAGTGATTTTTGGATTTTGCAGCTCAGATTCTGGTGGAATGAATGGTGGGTGCTATGTGGCATTAGCAAGACCCCCGAAGCACGGTGAAATGATGAACCTAATAATCCATAGATGTGTGGTATATTTTGAAACACTCCTTTATACATAGGCCGGGTTTGTCGGGGCAAGTTTCACAGTGGAAAATAGTTTCCTTTCTTATTCCCTTTTTATAGCAAACTTTGCACCTTTTTTGTGTCCTGCCCTTTCTTGCAGTGGAGGGGATTTCGTTGGGAAAATGCTGCCCTGGTACAATACGGGGGCCAGTACTAGAAGTACTGGGGCCCTCTGCCTGCTGATTCCCAAATATTAGGCTCTTTATGACTTCCTCTTGAAAGTGCATAAATGTCCCCCTCTGGCCGGTAGAACGGAATAGCACGTAAGCGTTATACAGTGCCATCTGGATGATATACACGGCCAGCTTCTTGTACCAGATATTTGTTTTCCGCAGGGCACTGTACGGCTTCAGTACCTGATCTGAAAGATCCACTCCGCCCATGTACTTATTGTAATCTAGGATACAATTTGGTTTTGAGGTGTGGGTACTGGTACCTCGTACAGGGATGGAGGTGGTACTGTCTCCATGAATTGTTGTCAGTATAAGGACATCCCTCTTGTCCTTATATTTGACCAACAACATATTTTCGGTGCATATTCCCCTGCTTTCACCCCTTCTCATTACTTGGGCAATGTGCGTTTTGGGGAGGCCTCTTTGGTTCTTGCGCACAGTACCGCAAGCTGCTGTACCTCTTGAACCAAGGGCCTTAAACAGGGGGATGCTGGTGTAAAAGTTATCCACATAGAGGTGATAACCCTTATCCAGGAAGGGGTGCATTAAATCCCAGACAATTTTTCCACTAACACCTACGAGGGAGGGGGGGCATTCTGGTGGTTCAATTCTTGAATCCTTCCCTTCATATACCCTAAACTTGTGGGTGTACCCTGTGGTGCTTTCACACAGCTTATACATTTTTAGGCCATACCTTGCCCTCTTACTGGGAAGGTACTGGCGGAATTTAACCCTTCCTTTAAAATGTATAAGGGACTCGTCGATACTAATACATTTATCAGGGATGTATAGCTCTGCAAATTTGGCACTGAAATGATCAATGACCGGCCTGACTTTGAATAGCCTGTCAAAGGTGGGATCATCTCTGGGTGGGCACTGTGCATTATCGGTGTAATGTATAAATTTATGGATTGCCTCAAAACGAGCCCGGGGCATGGCCATACGGTGAAATGGGGTGCTGTACAGAACATCTGTACTCCAATATTGCCTAATTTGTGGCTTTTTTACTATGCCCATATGTAACACCAGACCCCAAAACGTCATCATCTCTACTGCATCTACCGGGGTCCACCTAGCAAATGATGACGTGGGGTTTTGAGCAATAAACTGCTGGGCATATAAATTAGTTTGGTCCACCATTAAATTTATTAAATCATCAGAGAAAAATAATTTGAAAAAGTCAATTTCTCTGAGACCTGTTGAATCAAATTGGATTCCTGGGATGGCCAAAAACTCAGGAACCTGGGGCTCAAAATTGTCTGGTGGTGGGGTCCATACGAGATCAATTATTGGGGGGGGGGTCTCAGCTGCTCTACGGGGGCGTCTTTGAGGGGGTCCCTCATCACCAGAGGAGGAAGAGGAGCTTAAGACGAATCCTTCAAATTCCCCGCTTGCCTCACTGGCTGTGTCAGAGTCAGAGGCAAGCATGGCATATGCCTCCTCCACTGAATACATTCTTCTGGATGACTGGGATGACATTTGGGATGCCATTTATATTTTTGTGTTACTGGTAGTGAAATGTTTCAACACGTGTATAGTGTAGGGGGGGGTACAAACTTTATTTCAACCCGGGGGGTATGTAGTGTGTAGTGTGTATGTAGTGCAGAAAAAAAAAAATACAAAAAAAAAAAATTGAAGGGTTAAAAAAAAAAAAAAATGGAAGGGGTTAAAAAAAAAAAAATGGAAGGGGTTAAAAAAAAAAAAAAGGTCCTGCGCCAAAAATTGAGCACAGATGTTGGTCAGTAACGTCCGTCACTGAACAGCGCTCAAAGGCAACAGGAATTTGATCAAAAAAAAAAAAAATAGATCAACCCTGTGCCGAAAAAGCTGATCAGTGATGTACGTCACTGATCAGCGCACAGTGGCCACAGGACACACACAAAATCACAGTGTGTGTAAAAAAAAAATTTAAAAAAGACCCCACAGCACTCACAAAAAATAAAAAAAGGTGATCAGTGATGCGACACTGATTACCAGTGAGGGGCAGCAGGTGCACAACCTTTGGTGCAACTGACAGTGCAACTGGCAGCAACTGACAGGTATATATAAAAAAAAAAAACCTCTGTACCCCCAAAAAGTTGCTGATCACCTCAGATATAGTGATCAGCACAAAAGGCGGGGGCAGCAGACACAAAATTTAGCACTCTCTATCACTCTCTGTCACTATCTCTCTCTATCTCTCTATCTCTCACTATCTATCACTCTATGACACTGCAGCAGCAGCACTGACAGGTATATATATATATAAAAAAAAACCTGCGCCCCCAAAAAGTTGCTGATCAGTTAATTTATACTGATCAGCACAAAAGGGGGGGCAGCAGTCAGTTATATAAAAAATATATAGCACAATCTGTCACTATCTCTCTATCTCTTTATCACTCTCTCTCTCTCTATCTATCTATAGCTCTATCACACTGCAGCAGCACAAAATATAGCACTAGGCCTCTCTATCTCTCTCTATCTCTCTCTATCTCTTTCAGTTATATAAAAAATATATAGCACAATCTGTCACTATCTCTCTATCTCTCTCTATCTCTCTATCTATAGCTCTATCACACTGCAGCAGCACAAAATATAGCACTAGGCCTCTCTATCTCTCTCTATCTCTCTCTATCTCTCTCTCTCTATCTCTCTATCTAATAACTCGCAGCAGCACAAGATATCACAGGATGTCACAAGATGTCACAAGAATAAGCAATATCTAGGCAGTGATCAGGTAAGTATTTGGATGGGTTCTGGTCAGTAGTGGCGGCAGCTGGGCACGGTGACCGCACTGCACGCTATTCCAGACCGGAATGGCGTCTGCAGTGCAGTCACCGTTAGTTTAAATCCCCCTCCTTGGCTGTGATTGGTCCGTCGGTCCGACGAACCAATCACGGCCTTTGGGGGCGGGCGGGGTGAGGTGGGGTGACACCAGTGTCACCCTTACACCCCGCGGTGATTGGTGCTGTACTTTACAGCACCAATCACCTCCGATCCCGTGTCACCGGCGAACGTTATTCGCCGGTGACACAGAAAACGCTGTGAATGGCTGTTCACACTGAACAGCCAATCACAGCGATCGCCGACGGGGGGGCGGCATCGCAGCCCCCCCTGGGCATGCACGGACATGTCTGCTGTCAGGGACAGCAGACATCGTCCCTCTGTCACTGCGTCTCTAGACGCAGTGACAGTTTTAAGCCATGACGTATATATACGTCAACGGTCGGGAAGTACTTCCCGGCCATGACGTATATATACGTCAAATGTCGTGAAGGGGTTAAAAAAGGGACAGTTCAGTAATTATCTTGACTAAAGGGTGCCTTGAAAAAGTCATGGAGACCCAAATGGTGCCTTGCACCAAAAAAGTTTTGGGAACCACTGCCCTAGGATAACATGGGACCTGCTAATTCCGCCCCCCCACCCGGTTCAAACAGCTGCCAGTTCCCCCTCCGGCATCACAGAAGCTCAAGGTTAATTTCATTTGAATTCTAATCGCTGGGCCTTCAATCTGGCTCATCCATATGGGTTAATTGGTTCCAGAGATATTGCGGATAAACCGATTTTTTTCATGGCTTTTCATGTTGTTTGAGGGCAGATTTCTCTGGAACCAATTGGCCCAGTTTCACGGGACCAAAATCATTCGAAGCCCACTCAAAAGTTCAATCAGGGCCGGCACCACCACTAGGCAGCTTTAGGCGTTTACCTAGGGCGCGGCCACTGGGTACTGAGCCACCGAGGAGACCAGAAAGAAAGCTGGCAAGTACAGGACACCCAGCCAGGAATTCAACTAAGCAGGTAGCAGCCAGGCGAGTCAGTGAGCCATACGACCCCACCCCCCCCCCCTGCCTGGACAGCGGCAATCCATGGAAGGCACCTGATGAACCGCCCCCCCCCCCATGCTGGACAGCAGCAATCCGCTGCCCCCCCTGCTGCTCAGCCATAGAGAGCCCCAGGCAACCCCCCCCCCCGCCCGCACACCCCCAGCGGGCACCACCCATGAACTACCGCTCACGCAATCCCCCCCCCAGCTTGCCAGCTTCTGCTGCTGCAGCTTTCCTCCTGGTCTCCTCTGCAGTGTCAGAGGCAGAATGCAGGTAGCGAGGCGGGTCTGACATCTGAACTACTGTACCAGAGGGTGGGTGGAGGGGGGCGTGTGGGCGGGGGGTCACCTGAGGCAGTGCTTGCACCGGCCCTGAGTTCAATATGATACTGGTCTCATGTAAATGGGTCAGTTGGTTCCGAAGATATAGCCGGTTGGTTAAAGGGAAGGGGGGAAGTTCCTCTCCCCCTGACACCAGAAAATGCAGGGACTAGGCTGGTGTAAAAGGGGCCAGTCCCTGCATGATCCTGGGATGATGTTCCCAGGTAAGTCCCTGCATTTTCTGGTGTGAAAGGGGTATTATTTCAAATAGCCAGGACCTGCAGTGCTCTGAATATAGCCTGGCAGCCCCCTGCTCTCTGCCTGGCTGTCAATGGCTGTCACTTCTACTTGGTGGCGGCTGTCCCCCAGTTACCGAGAGCATGTATTCCCCATTGGCAATGAGCATGTAATCCCACATGGCAACGAGCATGGAACCCCTGGCAATGAGCATGGACTCTCTGGCAATGAGCATGTAGGTAAGTAGCACTTATGTAGCATGATTTTTAAGAGGCATTATGGTGTTTGCCATAATATGTTATGGACATTATGGTGTGTGGCTTAACATGTAATGGGCATTATAATGTAAATTTTTACTGCCCCTGTTTATGAATGCATATTGTGATTTTATTTCTCAATCCATTTGGTATAGTGTGTATTTAAGCTCATTCCATGTGGCAAAAACACACGCCTACATGTCGGCCGCGTCCGTGCAGATGGACTTCCACATAAGAGGGAGTGGCGTCGGTATGCATCCACATGACCGTGTGCAGTCGGAACTCAAATATTTATCACGGTATTTCTGCGTCCGAAAGGACAGACAGGCGACCGTGCGCACTGAGTTTGTGTTTTTCCGACCACAGCACTAATCCATTCGGAAGTCATGCTTAAACCACATGAAACAATTATCCAATAAGGCTAACTCTTATGTTATGTATTAGTTTTTATTACATTCAATTAAATGCAATTTTATGCTTAAACACATTACTTGCAATTGACATTAACCCTTACAACATGTTTAGTTCCAATATGCCATTTTTGGACTCTTTGGGGGAAATTTACTTAAGGAAATTTGTAAAAAATAGGTGTATTTTTATTTAGAAATACACTTATTTTTGACATTTACTATCCCGAAAATACGGCAATTCGTATTCGTATTGATAGCACATCAATACGAATTGCCGTATTTTCGGGATAGTAAATGTCAAAAATAAGTGTATTTCTGGATACAAATACATCTATTTTTTTACAAATTTCCTTTAGTAAATTTACCCCTTTACCTGTGTTTATGTGTGCGTACTATTTATTTGTTGCAATCCAAATGCAAGCACAACATAATCACATTTTAAAACCACCCATATTAATCGCAAAATTGCCACAGTTGTATACACATTAACAGCCAGATGTATCAAGCTTCAAAAGTGATAAATTGGAGAGTGATAAATAACCAGCCAATCAGCTGCTACCTGTCATTTTTCAAACCCAGCCTGTGACATGGTAGCTAGGAGCTGATTGGCTGGTTGTTTATCACTCTCCATTTTATCACTTTTTGAAGCTTGATACATCTGGCCCTATGTGTTAAAAACATTATGCATATTACATGTTTTTTCATAGTAATTTAGTGTTGTGTCATGCAATGATGATGTCACTTGAATAGAACAACATCTCAGTACATATGTGAGCCTATGCGTGACTGACCTTTACCTCTAATTTATGTTAGATTTTGACTTAAATGTGTGTGTATGTGTACATGTGTTTGCTCAAGCAATGTGTGCTGTTACCATTGTATACATTCATGCATTATTTGTGATAGTCACATTTATGGCCTTCACACATTAAGCTAACCCATTTCACACAAACACATACTCATTCACACCCACTCATACTCATTCACACCCACTCATAATCATTTACACCCACTCATACTCATTTACACCCACTAATACTTTAACTGTATCCATTGTAACCCTCATTCTGTCTCTCATGGACAAATAAGAGCAGAAGCAGGCGATTATGTGTTTAATGCTAAAATACTCACATCTTTCTAATTGGCGCCTCAGACACTGGAGGAGGTCTGGCTGACGCCTCCGCAAGTCAGACCATTGCCATCATCGGGCGATGGTCCTCCGCACGTGTGTGCGGGCGAATATTTTGCGCATGGCAGCAAGGTAGGCCTGACACTTATCTCTATTGGAGACGTAGGGCCCCCCGCCTTCCCCAGCCTCCGCTCTATGACAGGCAGCTCCGCATTGGAGAAGGGTGCTGCCCTCTGTGCAGACATTTTTGCAATGGCGCATTAAACAAATACAGTAACATATAACAATAATCCTGCCCTCTGATTGGTTGTTAAGGGTGTTATTTGGTATTAACTTTATTTATAATATGTCTATTATAAATGGCATCGCATCACATGCCAAGGCATCGCATTACTTACTGTATGCATTTATGTATACGCGTATATTTACTAAAATGTACACAGACACATATGCGCAGGTCCCCTGACTACATAATTATTTTCTTCACAGTGCTGACCATAGCTGCCTGCCTTACTCAACTATTACTTGCAACAAATAGTCCACAACATATAATGGATAAATGCAAAAAACATTGCATACAAAACCCCAAAAAAACATTACTGTTCAATAACAATACACATAATAATCAACTCACCTGACATGCTGCCAAACATCAACTATATACAAAAATAAATTAGAACATAGTTTAGTTAATTTTCAAAACAAGCAAAGCATTATCTGGTTGCAACCACACTGGTACCCCGGAACAATACACCACAAGGAAGAAATAGACCACATGTGCAGTGTTCCTAAATCTTACATAATGCATAATGTCACCTTTGTGACCCATATTGGTTGCCATATGTAGTTTAAAGGTATTCAAGTATTTAATAATGTTACACTGTATTTGGAACATTCACACAGATACCTGAAGTAGTCCCGCAGTTGGTATCCCCGGATGTTTTTAGGGGTGCAGGATGGGGGCAGGGCCACCTCTTGCGGCTCAGATGTTGTCACTTCCCACTCTTGAAAGGGGACATTACACCTCACAGCGATTATTGTGCAAAAAGCAACACACCCCCACAATCCTCTACACCAGGGGTGGCCAACCCGTCAGAGGTAAAGAGCCGAAAAATATCGGTAGTCAAGCTAAAGAGCCGACATCATGCGCGCGCCGAAGGCGCAAATGCGCCCAAAAAAAGGGGTGGTCTATTTTGACCCTTTGGGTGGGTGTGATACAAATATGCCTCCAATAGTGCAGTGCCATATATACATATGCCCCCATGGTGCCAGGTATGCACCACACGGTGCCGGGTATGCCCCTACGGTGCCAGAAAGCTGGTATGCCCCCACAGTGCCACAAACTGATATGCCCCCACAGTGCAAATATCCCAGCAGCAGCACTCACCGTTGTTGCAGCTGCTGCCAGGCAGGGAGAGGACAGTTTGTCGTCCCCCTGCAGTCCGACTCCTGTCATGTCACTGAGGGGAGGGGAGGAGAGCACACAAGCACAGCACAGCGCACGTCTCCTTCCCCCCTCACTTCCCTGTGACTGGTCTGTCCACCAATCAAAGCTCGCTGGCTGGCTCCTGATTGGCTGCTGGCCACGGCCCAGCCACAAGGATGCACAGTAAGGGGTAGGAGAGATGCGCAATGCGCGCTCTCCTCCCCTCAGAAGGAGAAGGGATTCAGGGAACCGGGAGCAGTGGGGACTGGCACTGGCGGCGGGCAGTGGGAGCAGGAGCCGCACTTTACAAGGGGGAGAGCCGCATGAGGCTCAAGAGCCTCGGGTTGGCCACCACTGCTCTACACCATTTCTGACGAATATTGCAGGTCGCCACCAGTGCGGTGTCGCACACGAAAACAGCCCTTTAATAGGCCAATTGTGCGCTCCACCACTTGCCTGGTGGCAACATGCACCCCATTGTATGCCTCCTGCTGGCCCGATGTTGGGGAGCTGTAAGGGGTAAGCAGCCAAGGCGTGCAGGGGTAACCGGAGTCACCCAGAACCCACACATCATGGCCTTCCAGCTCTTGGAGTCTTTGCCAAGTCCCAGTTTGTTGGATAACATGAGAGTCATGGGCACTTCCGGGAAAGTTCGAGTTGAAGGCAAGTATTTCCATGGATGGGCCACATACCACCATGACATTGAGCAAGTGGAACATCTTCCTATTCCGATATATCTTCTCGCTCCATGATGGTGGCACAAATGGAACATGGGTCCCATCCACAGCCCCTTTCACATTAGATAATCCAGCAAGTTGTTGAAATGCCTGCTGACTCCTATCAAGGGTATCTCTGGCAAAAGACATGGCCTTGAAGTGCCCCTTGTGCCTAAACATGGCAGACATTACACGCCTCAGGATTCTGCAGAAAGCAGGCTGGGATATCCCTGCAAGTACTGCCACTACTTGCTGGAAGGATACTGAGGCGCAGAAATGCAACACCGCCAACACCTGGGTGAGAGGCGGTATTGCTGTCTTGAGCCAATGATGAGGTTCCAGATCACTCTCTATTAAAGAGAGAGTCTCTAGGATAACATTTGGGGGTAACCAGTACCTAGTAAGTACCTCCTCATCGGGCATCCCAAAGAGTGTCACCCGTGAGCGGAAGATTCTAGCCCGACCTGGTCTCCTTTGGCGCCGAGTGGGTGGAGCCGCAAGTAGCCTCTGTCCATGGACAACATATACCATTGCTGCTTCCGCTACCTAAATTACAGTGATCAAATTACTGCTACACCAAATAAATTAAATGGACACAATAAACATTTTAATGTAAATATAATACCATACATACAGGCGAGGGACGGCCTGTCATCTCCATAATTGTAAAGTGTGATAAATGGGTTCTGAAACAATGGAAATGACAGTGCACTTCACAGACAACTGTTTGCTAAATATATATGTAATACACATGTACTACATTGCCACTATTGACAAAAGTATTTGAACAAAATGTGTCACTCCCACCATGTTTTACAACACATGGAGGTAGGTGAATAAAAATTATACAGCATTCAATATGCTAAAGGGGGGACAGGTAATAATGCATGATTGATTGCAAAAATGTGTTATTAAAAAATGTTGGTGTTGTAGGGAAACACCTTTTACACAAAACCTGAAGCATCTAGTAAACAATGTACAGGTATAAACAGAAATCATGTATAAACTTACCTTGCACCACTACACAGTGAAGAGAGTGGGTCACAACTACATAGCAACAATCCAATATATATATAGGCCACTCACATGTGTTTGGCCTAACATTAGTAAATTGTAGGTGATGTGGTGTGGAATGTCTAATCATCTGGAATGGGTTGTTACCATTTTCTATCACTATAACAAAAGGCTACACAAATGGAAAGACACATCTGAGTGAGTTAAGATGTGTAAATGCAATAACATGTTGTATTGACTACATGTGAAATTGGGCAGTATATAATAAAGTAATTGCACACGTGCGTCGGTTCATACGATATTAACGGCAAAAGTCCGGCGTTATTTACGCCTGGTTTTGCAAAATTTCTAAAAACCCCGCCGTGGGTTTTGCGGAGTTACCGCAAAATGTGTTACATTGCCGTACGGAACGCTGAGCGGGAGGATGTCTGCAAGGTTGGATCATGGGTATTTATACAGGTGCTACCATAAGGACATTGGCATTTCTGATCCAGAGCTTATCCAAGCTAAACTGGCGTCAATGACTGACAATGTGAGACAGAGGACAAATGTGTCCCTCAGAAATGAGCCACAAAGTAGCACCTCACAGGCAGGACCATCTAAAGCAGGGCTGGGCAACACCGGCCCTCCAGATGTTGATGAACTACACATCCCAGCATGCCTTGCATCAGTTTCAGCATGGCCACATAGCAAAACTAATGCAAAGCATCCTGGGATGTGTAGTTCATCAACATCTGGAGGGCCAGTGGGTACTTGTGAGTTATCCGGGCTGCCGATTTTTTCATCGCGCCCGAAATCGTGGGCATCGCGTCGGTCGTGGCCGTTATAAGGAGCCGCGACGCGATGCCCACGATTTCCCATAGACAGTAATGTTAAAAGACACTGTTAATGTCTATTAAATATGACCAAAGAAACAATAAGTGAAAAGCGCAGGTTACGTATTATGTCCGTAACCTGCGTACCTTTTAAACCTAGCTACGTGCGAACAAAACGTAGCGCAGTGTAGCGTACCTTTATTGTGTATTATACACCAAAGAACCAATACCTTAATAAGAGATCCCTTCGCAGTACTTTGTCTCTAATCTGCGAATATACCTTTAAGGACAGTGTCCGTAATATACCTTATCGCTAAATGCGAATAACAGACACAACCACAGTATAGAAGTAAGGAGATAGGAACTCCGTAAAAAGATGTATTTAAGTCCCTAATGGACAAAAGGGGGTTACAGGAATAGAAAATACAGGTATAACAAGTGATACAATAGTCTAACAATGAGTATAATAAACAGGCTCTACTAGGGGAAGAAAAACAGATACAGGATACAATCAGCCAACAATATGATAAAAGAAAGTACAGTGAATGCAACCGTTTACCGTTTCATCAAATATGCGCAGCGCAGTCCGGTCGGAGCTCGCTATCGTTCAGGGTTGAACTATAGCCCGGTCGAAGGTCAGGGAAAGGAAGATGTGCTGAAGTGACCAAGGCCGCCCTGGGTCACCTATCTTATAGGGTCAGAAGGGGGAGGTCAAAGGCCATTCCTATTGGTCGGAGGTCGTATGTCAGGTCCTCTGTGATTGGGGGTAAAATGATGCACCTGGTTTGAATAGGTGCAGGGGAGTGAACTTTGGAGTCCTTTGTTACGTCAGGGGTTGTAAATAGCAGCACGAACCGGTTACAACTAGATTCTTTTGTTATACACTTTTCAACAGAAACTGTCTTAGGAATATGGATTTTGTCCATAACTATCGGGCCGTATGAATTGCGAAATATTCGCAATGACCGGAATACTGCGCATGAGAAACGGAACGTAACGGTACTAAACATGATACAGACGGATGTATGCAATGCTAACTAAGCTATGTGTGGCGTTCTAAACCTTTAACTATATTTTATTTAGTGTCAGTATGTTCTTATGAATTTATGTGTAATAGTATGGCTACGTTTCTGGTCCACTTTGTCACACAGACTCGGGTATGGAAACTTTATTTGCGCAACTCTGCGAACCAAAATGGCGGCCATACTGTCCTAAAATGGCGTGTATGCAACTCGACTTTAACAGTCCACCCTTTAACAGTAAATATAAAACTGTTACAGTACAAAACATTTTACACATCAATACAGAAATTCATAATCCTAACAGAGAAATTGGGATCCGTGAATTGAACATATAAGGGGAGTAAACCATCTGCTCTTTGGCCGATCCAGGATCATGGATAAACGATGGGCCGCATTTATCGAACAATCTACTCAGGGTGACGAAGGATAATGTACAATTTTTGGGATAAAAATAAAAACAAGGGAGGTTACAACATATACACGTTCACAAATATGGTTTCTTTAAAGGGAGGTGGTTTCGATTCTAGGGTCATATACCAAACCCTGGTCTTCCTCTGCATCTCTCGTTCTTACACTCATGATTTCGGTACGTTTTGTCTTTCCCCGGGTCACCACCTTTAAACATTTGAACAGTAACACAAAGACTATGATGGCACCACCGATACAGAGAAGGAGTTTTCCTATGTTAGCTATGATTCCTTGCGCCCATTCTCCTAAACCGGAGAACCAGTGCATTGGATTCAACCAGGAGGTCCATTTGTTGACTTTGTTACCTATTTCTGCCAGGCTGATATTGTGTTCCCTTCTAAATTCCCATTTAAGCTGAAGAATCTCATCCATCCGATGATCGATGATTTCTTCTGGGTCTTCAGTATTGTTGGTGATATATGTACAACATTTCACCCCAAACTGTGTAGAGAGGGTGACACAATATCCTCCTGTCATAGCTGTCAGATAGTTCAACACCATCCGATGTTGGACTAGCTCTCTTTTATATGCTTGTAACTCCTTCCCAGTGTATCTAAAGGTGTCATCATAAATCTCAGTGATGTTATCTACCAAGCTGGCTAATGCTTGGATATACTTAAAATTTATGACTCCTCTGGCGGTATGGGTGATATCTAATGCGATGAGGAGTTGGATACCGAATGACTCGTGTATCATTTCAGAAGCTAGGGGTTCTTTCTTGATTGTTAAATCCCTTTTATGGATTTGATCATAATGGGTATGAGTGTAAGGAGGAGGTATACCTCTGTGTATGCTTACCATCTCCTCATGTGTGAGGGTCATCACTTCAGGTAACACTCTACCTAAATAACAAATTCCAACGTAGTTCATGGAGAGCCATTTGTACGCCCTTCTACCACAAATATAATAAACATCGTCAGGGAGAAAATAAGGGACAGAGTATTTCATGGTTTTGTCACACATTATCCATAAGAACATTCCTGTCCCCTGCTCCCTGACTCGTTCCTCACAGGTTTCTGGCTGTAGGGTCATATTACAGTAGCCGGCTGATACTCTGCCGGCCATCATTTTACTTTTCTTCACCGTGTAGACATATTTATAGTGTCTCCCACTGGTTCGGATCTTTAACAATAATTCCTTATCAATAGGCTCTCCATCTGGATGCTGGGAGTAAGTTATTGTCTGGTTGTGCCATGTCACTTCCCAAGTACCAATCGTTCTGGAACTCGAGAAGTTCATACATACCAGGGACTTATCCACTTGGTATGGGTGTAATCTAAGACTAGGGGACCTGGTATACAGGTATCTCTTATCCAGTGGCCTCCCTTTATTTAATACGCTTATCTCCGAAATATTAAGCGGGTATGGGACTAGGCCTACACTACTCCTTTTATGTAGCACTTGTGAACACACCCAGCATTCTGTTTGGTTTAAGACCTTACCCACTAGTGAGTGGTAATCACTCAAGGGATGTCGGCCTGTAGTTGCCTTACTTGTCGACTGACATCGCTGGATGCATTCTTCCATTTTCGGTTGACAATATCTACAGACACAGTACTCACCAGACAATAACTCATCACATAGCCCTTGAACTACGTTTTCCTCATACCTTTTACCTTCTCCTGTTATGGGTAAAGTATCAAGCTGGTTTAGGGATTCTACTTCACCCATATCTGGGTCCATTATTACACTGTCAGAACTCCGCTCCGATCGCTCTAGAATGTGGCAGCCACCGAGTATCCTTGGATGAAGAAGAGGAAACAGAAAGAAAACAAAGAAATAGATGTATAACTGTGAACCTGTTGCTTGGAGTCCTTCCATCATCTCTACCAGGGGACTTTTATTTGCTCTGCTCTTGGACTTTTGCTCGCTCAGGTTGCTCGACCTTGGCTGCCTTTCAGTCTTCCCGGAACAATGCTTCTAGCGACACTTCTTCTCTTTCGCTCTCTGCACTCGGGAACTCTGGGTTACTGGCTTTCTTGCAGTGGGACGAATGTATCCAAGTCTCTCTCTCTGCGACTTTAATTGATGTAGTGCTGGTCAACAAAACTTGGTACGGTCCTTCCCAACGGTCTATCAAACAACCTGAGCGTAAAAAATTTCGGATCATAACAAAGTCTCCTGGTTTAAGATTATGACAATTCTCGGTAGGCATATCAGGTGTCAATAAATTCAGCTCCTTTTGTTGTTTCCTTAGCTGTTTGTTTAGCTTTAGGATATACTGTACAGTTAGCTCATTGTTACATTTGAGATCATCCTGTGGGTCTATCATGACGTGTGGCTGCCGACCAAACAATATCTCGAAGGGGGACAAGTTGAGCGGAGCCCTGGGAGTGGTCCTAATGCTATACAGCACAATAGGCAATGCCTCTGGCCATAACAACCCTGTTTCAGCCATAACTTTACCCAATTTGTTCTTAATAGTACCATTCATTCTCTCAACTTTGGCGCTCGCCTGGGGACGATATGGAGTATGAAGTTTACTATTAATCCCCAGGAGTTTACACATGATTTGGAAGACCTCTCCTGTGAAATGAGTGCCTCTGTCACTCTCAATGACCTTTGGGATACCATATCTACAGACAAACTCCTGACATATTTTCTTTGCTGTAAAGGTAGCAGTGTTGGAGGCAGCGGGGAAAGCCTCCACCCAGCTGGAAAACATGTCAACACATACTAATACATATTTCAAATTTCTACAGGGTGGTAACTGTATGAAGTCGATTTGTATTACCTGGAAAGGGCCTTCTGTAGGAGGGATGTGGGATGGCTCTGTTGGGATGGATTTTCCAACGTTCTTCCTCAAACAGGTGAGGCATGACATTGCCACTCTACCTGCTTGAGAAGCGAACCCTGGTGCACACCAGTAGGCCTTTACCAGCTTGCACATACCTTCCTTCCCAAGATGTGTCAGCCCATGGGCCGCCTCGGCTAGACTAGGAAGGTATGCCCTGGGGGCCACTGGTTTCCCGTGTCCATCTCTCCAAAGTCCGGTGGACTCTTGGCCACATCCCTTCGACTTCCATACTGCTCTTTCCTGTGGGGAACACAAATTCTGCATGTCTATCAGTTTGGATGTGGATACCATGTTCAGTGTACAAAGGTTTGTAGGATGGGTGAAAATATTTACAGGGTATGCGGCCCTTTTCGCTGCCTCATCAGCGCGGCTGTTACCAAGTGACACCGGGTCCTTCTCTGATGTGTGAGCTTTGCACTTGATAACAGCCACTCTGTCTGGAAGCTGGATAGCTCCCAGAAGTCTCCTAATGTATGTCGCATGCGCCACTGGTGTGCCAGCCGCCGTCATGACATTTCGGAGGCGCCATAGGGCTCCAAAATCATGCACTACTCCGAAAGCATATCTGGAGTCGGTATATATGTTAACTGAATTTCCTTTGGCCAGTTCACATGCTCTGGTCAGTGCCACCAGTTCCGCTACTTGTGCTGAGTGAGGTGGTCCCAAGGGTTCAGCTTCCACAATACCTTCTCCATCTACTACCGCGTAGCCTGTGCACAGCTCTCCCGTCTCCGTCTGTCTATGACAGCTACCATCAGTGAATAAGGTTATGTCTACCTCACTTAATGGGCTGTCGCTTATGTCAGGACGTGCTGTAAAGGTCTGATTCAGGTAGGTCATGCAATCATGCTTGTCCTCACCCTTACTAAACTCTGCTTTACCATATTCAGCAACATTCCCATCACCCTCCACCCTTTGTGCCTTGGAGGGCACATGAGGAAGGAATGTGGCTGGGTTTAGTGTGTTGCATCTTTTGATGGTAATATTTACTGGGGCCATCAGCGCCAGTTCCCACTTGGTGAACCGTGCTGAGGACACATGACGTGTTTGGGCAGAATTTAGGAGGGCGGAGACAGCATGGGGAGCATGAACAGTTAAATCGTGTCCCAACACCACATCCTCACTCTTGTTTACTAGTTGTGCTATTGCGGCCACACTTCGTAAGCAAGTTGGGAGTGAGCGTGCTACTGTGTCCAGCTGGCCACTGTAGTACGCTACGGGTCGGTTGGCATCACCATGTTTTTGGACAAGTACTCCTGCCGCACACCCAGCTGATTCAGTTCCGTACAGTTCAAAGGGTTTCCCATAATCTGGCATTCCCAGTGCTGGGGCCTTTGTTAGACTCACCTTTAATTCCTCGAAAGCCAGCTCAGATTCCTCAGTATGAGAGACCCGGTCTGGCTTAGTTGAGGAAACCATCTCTTGTAGTGGTAATGCCAGAATAGAGAATCCTGGGATCCAATTGTGACAGTATCCACACATGCCTAGGAACGTACGGATCTGGTGCTGGGTCTGTGGCAGTACCATGTATTGAATCGCTTGGAATCGGTCGTCGGTGAGGTGTCTCAGCCCTTGGGTAAGGCAGTGGCCCAGATACTTAACCCTGGTCTGGCATAATTGCAGCTTATCCTTTGATACTTTATGTCCTGTCTCTGAGAGATGCATCAGCAGCTGTCTAGTGTCATCCACTGATGACTCCAGTGACTCAGAACACAACAATAAGTCATCGACATATTGTATTAGTATCGAACCACTCATGGGTTGAAAGGATTGTAAACAATCATGCAAGGCCTGGGAGAAGATGCTGGGGCTGTCTATGAATCCCTGGGGGA
This sequence comes from Crinia signifera, assembly GCF_055691185.1. NCBI lineage: Eukaryota > Metazoa > Chordata > Amphibia > Anura > Myobatrachidae > Crinia > Crinia signifera. Next base: position 71,212,809 of record NC_139218.1, read on the forward strand.
GTCGTGTCCAGGTATACTGTACTCCTCTGTAGGTAAAGGCGAACAGATACTGGCTGTCAGGGTGTAAAGGGACAGAGAAGAACGCAGAACACAAATCAATGACCGTGAAATGAGTACAATGAGGTGGGATTTGCATCAGAATGACAGCTGGGTTTGGCACTACGGGGAATTGGCTCTCAACTACTTTGTTTACCCCTCTTAAATCCTGCACTAGTCTGTAGCCCCTCCCCCCGCTCTTTTTCACAGGAAAGATGGGACTATTGGCCGTGCTGGAAGTTCTAACTAGAATTTCCGGTTGGAGCAATCGCTGGATCACAGGGTATACTCGTAGCTCAACTTCAGGTTTTAAAGGGTATTGCGGTATTTTTTGGGCTATCCTGCCTTCTTTTAAACGGATCTCTACTGGAGCTACATTTGCCATCAGCCCAGCATCCTGTCCATCTTTAGTCCAAAGGGAACTCGGTATTTGTGCTGTAATTTCAGCTACCCTAGATGGATTTGACTCTATAACAGTGGAATACAACATTAGCCTCTGAGGACTGTCCAGCATATCTTGCACTTCTTGTGTAAGATTTCTAGGAGTGTCCAGAAATACCCCATCGGGGGTGCAATAGATGACACATCCCATTTAACATAGTAAATCTCTACCCAGGAGGTTAGTCGGGGCCGCTGCAGCCAACAGAAAAGAGTGTTTGGTATGCAGAGGCCCGATCGTAACATCTGCTGGTTTCGTCAGTGGGTAATGCTGTATTTTTCCTGTTACCCCAATTGCCGCTACTGATTGGTCAGTGAAACCCAAGTGAAGAGGAGTGTTGAGAACAGATCTGGCCGCCCCTGTATCAACCAAAAAGGTTTGCCTTACTCCAGCTATATCAACCTTCACCTGAGGTTCCTCTCTAAGGTGTTGTGTCAATCTAACTGGCTGTAGGATACAGGTATGACCTGTTTCCTATTGTCTTACCTGGGTTGCCCTTAGTACAGTGTCAGCCATCAGATGGGGAGGAGGCATGTTGCGTGACCTGTCTGTCTCCTCCCATTGTCTAGGGGCTGGGTATCTCCGTGTCTCACCCTGGTGAGATTCCCATTCTCGCCTATGTGTTTTGTAACTCCTGGGGTTTCCTGACCTACATTGTGCTGAGTAGTGTCCTTCCTTATTGCAGTTGTAGCAAATAATGGGCTTTCTACCTGTGTCCCTGATGTTTCGTTGGTATGCAGCTTTATTTGGGGCATTTGTAAGAGCTTGGATGCTAACCATCATCAGTTTATCAGTTTGCAGTTCTCTGTGCTTCTTAATGTTACGGTCGTGGTCCACGGCAGATTCCCGTAGGGCATCCACTGTCATTCCATGCCAATTTGGGAAAGAAGTTTGGACTCTGGCTCTCAGGTTGTCTTTAAGCCCTTCCACCAGCACAGAGACAATCATCTCCCTCAGGTGGGGGTCGTCCTTAGGCTCGGAGACACCAGTGTATTTTGATACCGCCAGCAAGGCCTTAGCGAAATAATCAGCAGCAGATTCACCATCCTTTTGTTTGATGGTGAAAATCTTGCTATATTCCACTGCCGCAGGAAAATATACTCCCAATTGTAAGTTGATTAGGCGTATATTTTCCTGGTTGATCTCATCATTTATCTCCTTGTCCCCTCTCAATCCACTATCCTAAATGAATTTCGGGATGTCTATGTGGGTAGGGAGACAGGCCCTCAACATGATTCTCCAATCCTTGTTGGTGGGCTCATCAGAGTTTCCCAGATCCCTTACAAATTTCCGGCTCAATGCCAGATCTTTCCTAGGATCAGGGAAATCTGTAATGATGGACCGCAGTTCTAACCGTGTCCATGGGTTTAGCATGGTCATCTTTCTGGTAGGTATCACACCCTCTCTGTCTGCCTTACCATAGGGAACCTCCAGTGTGCATACAGGGTATGTTTGTACCACATCCGCATTACTGGGACCTGGTTGGGAGTCGTCTGTGTCTGTGCTGTGTGGTGCTATCTTACCTGAGTCAATGACTATGCTGTTGGCATCAGCCGTCTCCTCTCCCTGTGCAGGGGCCCCAGCAGCAGGTTTAGCCGGTTCAGCTTTTCCCTCAAGCATATTAATTGCATGGGAGACGGCCAGTGCCAACAGCTGCTCGTTTTCCTCTCGGGTTTCCTTATAAGGGGATAAGACAGGGTACAAGTTAGCAACGGTTACATTATTACTCATGTCTTGCTTATTAGTCATTAACCCCTTCGGCACATATGGGGGTGGGGGAGCTGTTGCGGCTACGGTTGCATTTTTATTGTGGCTGATTGTATCTGGCACTGCCAGACACCTGATTCCCCATTGTTCCTGTCCTTCCTTCTGCCACAATTTAAGAATTTCTATGTGCTTCACTCTCTTCTTACGACTGGAGAGTAGACATATTTCATCTTTTACTGCCGATAAGATTTCTGGATCAAAGCTACCAACACTGGGAAATTCTAACTTGCTGCCTTGTGTCATTTTTCTCCATTTCTTTTGGTAAACAACTGCTCGTTCACCGTGCTTACAGCACATAATGAAAGCTGCCGATCCTTTTGGTCGACTCGCTTCCTCCCTAACTGACACGTTATCACAGCGTGACCCGTTATTACCCATAATTACAGGAATAGACGTTCACAGCTAGTAGATACCGGTGGGTTGTTTAAGTTGAGAGCTCCCCAAACACTCACTTCTCAGCGTCCTAGAACAGTCCCACAATCAAGCGGGTGCGAAGGCTACGAGGTATGATACTCAATCACCAAGTCTTTCAACTAGTAGCGAACTACTAGTCAACTTGCAAGGCGCGGCCAAATTTTTCCAGGACACAGCAAAACTTGTTTTTCCTGTACCCCCAAAAACTGGTTTTTCTAAATCAGCTAATCGGATCACTGGGTTCCGATTTAGCTTCTTGTACCCTCCTAGTGGATCAAAATAGGTAGTTCCACGGAAGGGGCAGTTCCTATGGGCACGTCGCCACGTGCACCCTTGTCCTACACTGGACTGTCCTACACTGCGCTTGAGTCGTGCCGTCACACACCCGTTCGCCTCAGTTTTGTTTCACACTGGGCGCTAGTTACACCTTGGTCTTATGCTTATATTTGAAATATTTCTGTACAGAAAATCTTCCCAGGCTGGTAGCTTCTCACTAGATACTTATGCAGGTATAAATCCCTTTTAAATGGCTATAGGAATCTATTAAAATAATGCTTGAGTTGCTTGTTTTTTTTTTTTTTTTAAATGAACAAAAAGAAAAAAAAAACTTATTTTCTCTTATTAATCACCGCCTTATCCACAGTATATTACTATAATGTTTTAAATAAAGCTAGTGGTTTAATACTGTTCACCTTTGAGTTCCTATGTGTGCTGCATGTGCAGTGCCAATGAACAGCCACGTGTGTACGTGCGTTGTTCACAGGCCGCCGATGAATCGGCCACCCACGTGTTCTATAGTGTATTTGCAAGGTTGCGCTCGAGTTTCGCTATACGCAGTAATTGCGCCTAAATGTGGAATAAATCCCTTAACTTCGTCCGAAAGTTACGTATCAAGATGCAAAATAAATCTCGCACTTAATCCGTAAATCACGTACAAAGATGCGAAAATTTCCCGATATGGGCACGTGCGCGCGCACCTTGCGTAATACACAATAGACACTTTACGTTACTGTAAAAGGCCCAGAACTTATCGCCACGTGGCGGAGTCCCTGGCCCTGCAGTAACTAACACTAAAAGTTATAGTTTTGCACAGAGGGGATCCTCTATGTACTATAATAAAACACAGGCCTTTGTCTCCACGTGTGCGAACTTTATCGCACGTGGCACATATACTGTAATAACCAAGCAACTCAAGACACTATACCCCGTTAAACTACTTGTGGCAGGCAGAAGTACAGTTTACTAAACACTTAATATATGCTTTAAAACACGTGGCTTAATGTTTCACTTATTGTACTTTGGGTTCAACGCTAGCACTTCTTGAACCCCGCACCGCCGCGGACCTGGCCTATCCAGCAATGGATAATAAATACTTCCACCCTTTTGCTGGTATAGGTCAAGCCGCGCGCCTGGTACTGAGCTCCAGAATGTGAAACGGCCGGACGATGTCCCCAATTGTTAATGTCTATTAAATATGACCAAAGAAACAATAAGTGAAAAGCGCAGGTTACGTATTATGTCCGTAACCTGCGTACCTTTTAAACCTAGCTACGTGCGAACAAAACGTAGCGCAGCGTAGCGTACCTTTATTGTGTATCATACACCAAAGAACCAATACCTTAATAAGAGATCCCTTCGCAGTACTTTGTCTCTAATCTGCGAATATACCTTTAAGGACAGTGTCCGTAATATACCTTATCGCTAAATGCGAATAACAGACACAACCACAGTATAGAAGTAAGGAGATAGGAACTCCGTAAAAAGATGTATTTAAGTCCCTAATGGACAAAAGGGGGTTACAGGAATTGAAAATACAGGTATAACAAGTGATACAATAGTCTAACAATGAGTATAATAAACAGGCTCTACTAGGGGAAGAAAAACAGATACAGGATACAATCAGCCAACAATATGATAAAAGAAAGTACAGTGAATGCAACCGTTTACCGTTTCATCAAATATGCGCAGCGCAGTCCGGTCGGAGCTCGCTATCGTTCAGGGTTGAACTATAGCCCGGTCGAAGGTCAGGGAAAGGAAGATGTGCCGAAGTGACCAAGGCCGCCCTGGGTCACCTATCTTATAGGGTCAGAAGGGGGAGGTCAAAGGCCATTCCTATTGGTCGGAGGTCGTATGTCAGGTCCTCTGTGATTGGGGGTAAAATGATGCACCTGGTTTGAATAGGTGCAGGGGAGTGAACTTTGGAGTCCTTTGTTATGTCAGGGGTTGTAAATAGCAGCACGAACCGGTTACAACTAGATTCTTTTGTTATACACTTTTCAACAGAAACTGTCTTAGGAATATGGATTTTGTCCATAACTATCGGGCCGTATGAATTGCGAAATATTCGCAATGACCGGAATACTGCGCATGAGAAACGGAACGTAACGGTACTAAACATGATACAGACGGATGTATGCAATGCTAACTAAGCTATGTGTGGCGTTCTAAACCTTTAACTATATTTTATTTAGTGTCAGTATGTTCTTATGAATTTATGTGTAATAGTATGGCTACGTTTCTGGTCCACTTTGTCACACAGACTCGGGTATGGAAACTTTATTTGCGCAACTCTGCGAACCAAAATGGCGGCCATACTATCCTAAAATGGCGTGTATGCAACTCGACTTTAACAACACGATGGACCCGATTTCCGACCCGATTTCCCATAGACAGTAATGTTAAAAGACGCGATGGACCCGATTTCCCATAGACAGCAATGTTAAAATAAAATGACAATGTGAAATTAGCCAATATGGCCATTTCACATTGGATATGTTTTAAAAAAAAAATGTTTCATGGCCCCCCACCACCGTTAACGCCACCCCGCTATTGACGCCAACCCGAAGCGTGGCGAGTGCAGCGAGCCCGCGAGGGGCGGCGGTACGCATCCTCCGACCTTTTCATGCCCTACTATCCACTAGGGGGTGGAGTGAGAATAGAATAGTGTGGCGAGCGCAGCAAGCCACCGAGCCCGAAGCGTGGCGAGCGCAGCGAGCCCCGCGAAGGGACGCGGACACCTTCACAGGTATCCGCGTGCCCTTGCGGGCTTCACAGGTGTCCGCGTCCCCTCGCGGGGCTCGCTGCGCTCGCCACGCTTCGGGCTCGGTGGCTCGCTGCGCTCGCCACACTATTCTATTCTCACTCCACGCCCTAGTGGATAGTAGGGCATGAAAAAGTCGGAGGACCCGTACCGCCGCCCCTCGCGGGCTCGCTGCGCTCGCCACGCTTCGGGTTGGCGTCAATAGCGGGGTGGCGTTAACGGTGGTGGGGGGCCATGAAACATTTTTTTTAAAAACATATTGGCCAATTTCACATTGTCATTTTATTTTAACATTGCTGTCTATGGGAAATCTGGTCCATCGCGTCTTTTAACATTACTGTCTATGGGAAATCGGGTCCATCGTGTCTTTTAACATTACTGTCTATGGGAAATCGTGGGCATCGCGTCGCGGCCCCTTATAACGGCCACGACCAACGCGATACCCCCGATTTGGGGCTAAATCGCGGGCATCGCGTCGGTCGGGTGTCCTTAAGTTAACCAAACTTAAGGACAAAATCGGCAGCCCGGATAATTCACAAGTACCGGCCAGTGTTGCCCAGCCCAGCAGAATCATTGGGATCACCGCAGGTGCCTTCCCAAGAGATAAGCCAGGCCAGCACTGCTGCTAGGGCATCAAAAACTAATCATGGCAGGCAGAGGTCTACTGGAAAAAAGCCCCCAAAAAACGAAGCTTTTCAAGAGGAGGAACTGGCAATATTGGTACGAGGTTGACACCCACAATGAAGGAGAAGATTTGGGACAATATAACGACGGAGATTAATGTGGTGGCACCACAACTGCGTGATGTTGATCTTGTGAAAAAAAGGCAAGCATATTTTTTTAACAATGTTGGGAATAAAAAAAAAAATGATTATGAAGGCGGTTCCAGACGAATGTGTATGTGGTGGAATACATTAGTTAAGTGTTCATTAGTTTATAGAAGCATAAAGTGTTTGGTGATGGGGCACATGCAAGCGGATAATGAGCATTCTACTGTACAGTCACACTTGGGTTTGGGGTACCAACCATAGAAAACAAATAACAAGGACCAAAACCAAGAAGGTCAAGACTGCACATTTTGATGTTATGTCCAGCGTTCTGGAATGTATTCCGGTCTGGTTTTTTCATAGTCCCATGAAACTTTTTGCAAATGGGTATTGGTGTAAAATATACTCTATAATACATTCCACCCTTGTAATGTCAAAACAGACCCAAAAGACCAGAACTTTTCTTAATAAGTTTGGAGCCTTTTGTGTACCGCCGGGATGTAAACCACAACCCTTCTATGGAAACATCTTCATTTTCTAATTAATGGCTAAAGCAGTGGTTCCCAAACTGTGTGCTGTGGCACCCTGGGGTGTCTCAGGACACATTCAGGGGTGCCCTGGGTTGGTGGCCCAGATCTAATTAAAACTATTTATGATCAATATAACAGGTGAAACCAGTGCCTGTGACTGCCAATCATAGCACATGTGGAGAAACAGTAGCAAATTCTGTCACTTACCATTTTATGGTCACCAGGGGCTGGCTGGCTGGCAACTTTTAGCCTGGGGGGCAAGTCCAGAGCACTGGCCCATAAGTAACAGCGTTCGGCTGAGAAAACCCCCTGCTCCCCCTGTATAATAATAAAACAAATAACAACAGCAGGACCTCACAGGCTGCTCCTCTACTATAATAAAAAAACAGGACACCACAGCCTGCTCCCCATGCATAAAAATAATAGGACACCACAGGCTGCATAATAACACGAGGACACCACAGGCTGCTCCCCCTGCATAATAACTGGACACCACAGGCTGCTCCCCTGTATAATAACTGGACATCACATGCTACTCCCCCTGCATAATAACTGGACATCACATGCTACTCCCCCTGCATAATAACTGGACATCACATGCTACTCCCCCTGCATAATAACAGGACACCACAGGTTACTCCCCCTGCATAATAACAGGACACCACAGGCTACTCCCCCTGCATAATAACAGGACTGAGGAGTCAGGACATCACAGGCTTCTCCTCAGTCCTGTTCTCTCCTGTACAGATGCTATCACCTGAGGCAGTGAGGCTGAGCTCTCCACCGCCACCAAGTAAACATCGAATCTGCAGACCTGCAGCACTAGCAGGGGGAAGGTGGAATGTTACGCACGCATAGGCCGGCCGGCGTAAGTAGGGTGCCGAGTGATGATCAGCACAGGCGGGCTACGCTGCTTCCTAGTGCTCTGGCCTCTCTTCCCGCCCACAGCCCCACCCTCTAGCAGCCTCCTGCACTGTCTAGATATGTCCTCAGTGCAGGAGGCCAATGGCCATGTTCTTAAAGCCACGGACGGTGCCGCTGACCAGAGGTGGCGGCCAATACTCACTGGACCACCAGGCGACCCTCAGTACTAATTGAGAAAGTGGCCTGGGGGGCACATGCACCCTGCCTCCTGGGCGCAGCCCCCCACTCACGGACACTAAGGATGACATATAACAATTTAATCGAATATCTTTTTTTATGAATTTCTTAATAAACATTTGGCCTAGGGGTGCCGTAAAATTTTTTGAATGCTCCAGGGTGCCGTAGTTCAAACATTTTGGGAACCACTGGGCTAGAGGTACATAAAAATGGATCTTAATTGGATATATTAACCCCTTGAGTGGTGTATTTTGCTGGGGCAGGACAAACCTACCAGGACATGTTTGTGCTGCACCAGCAAAACCCACCACAGATCATAGGGGCCCCTGCTCACCTCTGCTCCGGCGTTTGTACACTGGAGCTCCCCTGCCACTGCCCCAGCCGCCGCTGCCCCAGCCATCAGTCACAGCAGTGACCACAGGCGGCAGGCTCGGGGATGTTTGCGGTGGCTTGGGAGGACTCGGACACCTGAGCGCCCCGAACATCCATGAGCCTGCCGCCCCGAGCCTGCCGTTTGCCGCCCCGAGCCTTCTGCCCAGCCGCCAGCTGCCATTCACTGCTGAATAGCAGCTGGCAGCTGGGAAAGCGCTGGAGTGGAGCTGGTGGGGGGGGGGGGGTTGAGCTGTACTACAGGAGTGAGGGGGGTTCTAGAGGTGCACCAGTGGTTGGTGAACCTAGGTGCAAATAATTGCCCCCCCCCCCCCTCCACCCCAACCCAAGTTCACAATATACAACATGGCAGTGGGTGAGAGGGAAAGCAGTGCCCCCCTTAGTCCTCAGGGCCCCTGGTGTACTGCACCTGCTGCACCAATGACAGTTCCACACATGCCATACCAGCAGGGCCTGTGCTAACCTTCCCATCACTGCTGCCTGTTGCCGCGGCCTGCTCCTGTCAAAATTTATGACAGGCAGTGGGCTCAGCACACCACACATGCACCGCAGCGGCGGCTCTGAACAGGCATGATGTCGTCATGATGCTGTTCTCACAGAGAGGAGCCAGACCCATGAAATGACTGCAGTGTGGAGATAGGAGCCAGAAGCTGCTGCTGCCGCTGTGTGCTGCTGCTACAGACACACAGAGGGCGGGATGTACTAAAGGGAAAATGCGGTAAAACGGGGGTTTTACCGCATTTTCCTATTTACCATCACCCGTCCGCCCCGTTTTCGCTTGGCAGGGTATCGCCACCCAGAGGGTGGCTGGGTGGAATATACCTGATGCTAGCCCCCCCAGAAACCGGAGATACCGCAAGGCAAACCTGGAACGTTTTCCCCATAGTATAACATGGGACCCGCTAATTCTGACCTCCACCCGGTTCCAACGGCTGCCAGTTCCCCCTCCGGCATCACAGAAGCTCGAGGTTGATCTCAGTCGAACTCAAATCGCTGGGCCTTCAATCTGATACCTGGTCCATATGGGTTAATTGGTTCTAGAGATATTGCAGGTACACCATTTATTTTTTTTCATTTCTGAAATGTAATTTCATGGCTGTTCATGTTGTTTGAGGACAGATTTCTCTGGAACTAAACGGCCCAGTTTCACGGGACCAAAATCATTCGAAGCCTACATGTAAATGGGTCAGTTGGTTCCGAAAATATAGCTGGTTGTTTAAAGGGGGGCGGGGTGGTTTTCTCTCCCCCTCACACCAGAAAATGCAGGTACTAGGCAGGGACTAGTGGGGACAGTCCGTAAATCCCTGCATTTTCTGGTGTGAAAGGGGTATTATTTCAAATAGCAGTGCTCTGAATACAGCCTGGCAGCCCCCTGCTCTCTGCCCGGCTGTCAATGGCTGTCATTTCTGCCCAGCGGCGGCTGTCCCCCAGTTACCACGAGCATGTATTCCCCCTTGGCAATGAGAATGTAATCCCACATGGCAACAATCATGGAACAAGGTATGCAACAGGGTAGACACACCAGGAGGGGTAAAACAAATGATTGAGGATCTAGGTAGATTAGAGAAATGGTCAAGAGAATGGCAACTACAGTTTAATGCCAAAAAATGCAAAATCATGCACTTGGGTCTCAGAAATCCAAAGACTCAATATAGTATAAATGGCACTATAATGGAAACTACTGAGGAAGAGAGGGATCTAGGTGTCACTATTTCAGGGGACTTAAAAGCAGGTAGGCAATGTAACAAAGCAATGAAGAAGGCAAGTCAGATGCTTGGTTGCATAGGGAGAGGTATCAGCAGTAGAAAGAATTGAAAGAAGTAATAATGCCACTGTATAGGTCATTGGTACAACCTCACCTAGAGTATTGTGTTCAGTTTTGGAGGCCATATCTCCAGAAGGATATAAATACATTAGAGACTGTACAAAGAAGAGCAACTAAAATGGTGCATGGCCTACATCACAAAACGTACCAGGAAAGACTAAAAGATCTTAATATGTATACTTTAGAGCAGAGAAGGGAAAGGGGGGACATATTAGAAACTTTCAAATATATCAAGGGTTTTAACAAGGTACAGGTGGGAGACATTCTTCACAGGAAGAGGAGCAACAGAACACGAGGACATGCACTGAAACTAGAGGGAGGAAGATTCAGGGGAAATGTGAGGAAGAATTTTTTTACAGAAAGAGTAGTAGATAAGTGGAATAGCCTACCATCAGAGGTGGTAGACGCAAATACAGTAGTACAATTTAAACATGCTTGGGATAAGCATATTGATATCCTAACAAAAAAATAAGGATCAAATATGGTTTGAGGTAACATGTTTAAAAAAAGGGGCAGACTAGATGGGACAAGTGGTTCTTATCTGCCGTCAAATTCTATGTTTCTATGTAACCCCTGGCAATGAGCATGGAACCCTTGGCAATGAACATGGAACCCCTGGCAATGAACATGTAGGTAAGCAACACTTATGTAGCATAAATTTTAATAGGCATTATGGTGTTTGGCATAATACGTAATGGAGATTATCGTGTGTGTCTTAACATGTAATGGGCATTATGGTGTAAATTTTTCATGCGCGCCAATGCCCCTATTTATGAAGCATATTGTGCATTATTGCTCAATCTGTTTGGTATAGTGCAGGCATGTCCAAACTATGGCCCTCCAGCTGTTGTGAAACTACAAGTCCCATCATGCATTGCCACAGTTTTGCTATTAGGGAATGCTAAAACTATGTCAACGCATGCTGGGATGTGTAGTTTCACAACAGCTGGAGGGCCACTGTTTTGATATGCCTGGTGTAGTGTGTATTTTGGCTCAATCCATGTGGCAAAATGTGAATTTTGCCTAAATCTGTGTGGCATAACGTGAATTTTGACTCAATCCGTGTGCCATAGTGTGAATTTTGGCTCTTTCCATGTGGCATAATGTAATAGAGGCAAGTACAATATAAGGTAGTTACTATTGTGTTGCATGATTTGTATAAGGGGTATATGGTATGGTAAACTTAGGTGACCACATAAAAGGTGCTGAAATGTTGTCTACCAAGTTTCGGCTTTCAGTATTTTTTTTATGACTGGAGTGTCCCCTCACCCCGCAAGTATCTTAGGACATCGGCATCCTGCGGGTGCACCTTTGGAGTGCACCCGCCAATATATCTCCCTGCATTTTTCCTATGCCAGCCCCCTGCCTTTTCCAGGCATATATAATTAGTTGAAAGTATTTACACAAATAGAGTAACGCCCATGAGCAGATTACCCAAACAGAACACTGGTCACACCCCCCACATTATTAGGTGCTGGCCACAACCCCTATTATTGCACATAATAGGCCCTTGATCATTCAGCTCCAGGCCCATTTAGACCTTAATCTGGCTCTAGTCGTTACAAGTGCCACGCAATGCCTGCGCTGCTGTGTGTATATATGTGTGTATATATATATATATATATATCTATGTGTATACGGTACTCTCTCTCTCTCTATATATATATATATCTATATATAGATAGATATATATATATCTATATATATAGATATATATATATCTATCTATATATAGATTCCAACAAAGAGCAGCATTCCGACCATATAACCACAGCAACGTTTCTATGCTCCCGCATCGTCATCAGGCTGTATATATGTGTGTGTGAGTGTATGTATATATATATATATATATATAATAAGCAGGTTGGGTGTGCTGCAGCACAATAACGGAGGCAGGTCAGCGTAGGTACAAGTAAAGAATTTTACTGTGTGACATCAAACATCTCTATACCGACGTTTCGGGGTCCCGTGCGCCCCGTTTTCAAGGAAGAGAGGTATCTCTCTCTTCCTTGAAAACGGGGCGCACGGGACCCCGAAACGTCGGTATAGAGATGTTTGATGTCACACAGTAAAATTCTTTACTTGTACCTACGCTGACCTGCCTCCGTTATTGTGCTGCAGCACACCCAACCTGCTTATTATCCATTACTACGCTGCGAGCACCGGAGCACACAAAACCCGAAGCAGGAGTGCCGGACCATACCTGCAATCTATATATATATATATATATATATATATATATATATATATATATATATAGACAGCTTGCAATGCTCGGCACTCAGGGTAATGTGGCAACTTGGGAAGGTGCGCTGATTCCCTTCTGGGATGGATATAGACAACAGCAAACACAGGCACTCTTCTCTGACAACTTATCCAATGAATAAATGGACACCCACAACGGTAGGTTAATGTCAACGGTAGACATTAAGGGGGACATTTACCAAAATGGATTCGTAGAAAAAAGGTGTATTCGTAGGCAGAAATACACCTTTTTTTTACGAATTTGTATTTTCGGGATTTACAATCCCAAAAATACAACAATTCGTAGTCCTAAAGATGGAACATTCGTATTTGTATTTACAAATACGAATGTCTACACCATCGATAGAATACGACAGAAATCACCATTCAAAAGAATGGTGGTTTCTGATTTACTAAGCAGCCGTACTGATAATACGGCTGCTTAGTGGTGTAAAACACCCACGCAAATACGACAGGAAAATAGAACACCATTTTCATGTCGTATTTGCGTTTTAGCCTGCACGGATCAGTCAGATCCGTGCAGGCTTCGGTGTAAAAAAATAGAAAAATAAATAAATAAAAAAAAAAACCGGCGTGGGGTCCCCCCCACAGCCGAAACCAGCACCAGGCTGACAGAGCCTGGAGCCGGTAATTAAAAATCAGGGAACCCGACAAATAGGGGTTCCCCGATTTTTAACAACCAGCCCCAGGCTCCTGCTCTGGGGCTGGTTCCCAAAATACGGGGGACAAAATGACTAGGGGTCCCCCGTATTTTAAGAACCAGCCCCAGGCAAAACCAGCCAGCAGGGTAATGCCACAGCCGGGGGGAGACTTTTTATACAAGTCCCCCCGGCCAAAGCATTCATCCCTACCGACCAGTCAGCCTGGCCAGGGGCCCTGGGGGAGTGGGGACCCCCCCAATAAAGGGGTCCCCCCCCTCCAGGACTTACCTGACCAGGCTGAAGCCTGGTGCTGTCCTCGATGCCCCTGGGCGGTGGGCATCGAGCTGATGGTATGGTGTAAAAAATAGAATAAAAACCATTGTCTTTTACTGGTGAACTATGAGTCCCAGCAAGCCTCCCCCGCAAGCTGGGACTTGGAGAACCACAAGTCCCAGCCTGCGGGGCATTAAAGGGCCCGCTGGGTCTTGTAGTGCCACAGTAAAAGAAAGAGTTAAATAAACACACTGACACACGTGAAAAATAAAAGTTTAATACATACATAACACATACATACTGATACTTACCTTTCTTGATCCCGTAGGTAGCCCTGGTCCTGATGTCCTGTGTCGTCCATGTCGGCTGTCTGCGTCGTCCTCCAGGTCCATGTCGACGGTCCGTGTCGTCCTCCAGGTCCATGGCGGTGTCCGGGTCCGAAGAAATCCATGTTGGAGCTGTGGAAGGAAATCCTACTCACCTGTTCCTGCGCTGAAGAAGTCTTCTCTTGATCCGACGTAGTCCAGGTAATCTTCATGCTGTCGCCGGTCCCCGCTGTCTGCGCTGTCTCTGCATCGCGCTGAGGAGAGATGCTGAAGTTTCATATTCGGCGCCTCTCCTCAGACTGAATTCTATTGGCCGCCTTGCTGTTCACTTATGTCCTCTGTGACAATAAATATGTATTGAATATACTGGACTGGTGCTGGTCTTCCTGTGACATGGGACTCTCTGCTGTTAAATTGATTTGACTTCAGCACAGTTAATTATTGAACTTGTGAAGCTGGTGCGATATCTACAAGCAATATATATATATATATATATATATATATATACAGGTAGAAGTTGCGGCACTCTCGGGCTTAAATCAATAAACACACTTAGTCAGTGTTTAATCCAACGTTTCGGTCTTTATTTCATAAGACCTTCATCAGGAATAATCATATCAAAATACAGACTCCATTTATATACCTTCACCAACTAACAAAAAAAGAAATCCTACCTATCAGCTGCAGTTACTCACTTCCGGTGCTGTCATGACGCGTTCTGAACCAGAACCGCCCACCTTCTGACGCATAGAATCCGGAGTGAGGCTGACTTGCACAGAAAAAACAGACTAAACATTCAAAGTGTAACTAGAGAAACCCATTGGAAAACCAATTGGAGGAAGTGCGGTGACCGTCACCATGGTAACCTTGGTTATCAAACATGAGTGCGGACAGCTGCAGCTGTAATGTTAAAAACAGAAAAGAAAAAGCGTTGTTTGCAAAGTACTTTTTACAGTATGCACATGACTATATATAAAGTAGACAATAAACGCGTGCCAATATAAGCATTAATACATTTGCAATGATCGCATTCAGTGGATTACTTCCGTAATGCAAACTGGCTATGTCTATAGGGAAAAGATACATTGTAACAATAGTCACATTAAGATCTCACTCAACTTGTCAAAGGAGTACTTTGTTGCAATGTCAACATTAGTAGCCCTCATGTCAAATTAGTTATATACACTGCCGTACTCAGAGAAAACTGGTGAAAGAAATGTATTCATTGAGTCCGTGCGGCTGCACTGTGTTTAATTCAGATATCCATTTTGTTTCCAAACGTAGTAACTGCCGATCCCTATCCCCTCCCCTGCTGTTTGGGGGTACGTGGTCAATTATTTTGTATTTCAACTGCGCTAGACTATGTCCCATATTTTTAAAATGTTTGGCCACCGGTTGGTCTATTTGTTTACCAGAGAGTATGAGTCTGATGGCACTTCTGTGTTGCACCATCCTCTCTTTGAAGTGGCAGCTGGTTTTGCCTATATACATTTTCGAGCATGGGCACTTGATATAATAGACAACATATTGTGAGCTACAGGTAAGTATATGCTTAATACTGATTTTTTTGCCACTATGGGGATGGAAGAAGTGATCGCCTGTTTCCATGTGTGCACAGGTCGCACAGCCTAAACATTTGTATACCCCTGGTTTACGTATCAGGAAACCTGTCTCTGTTTTTTTATTTCCAAAGTTCGATATATCAGTATGAACGATTTGGTCCCTAATGTTCCTGCCTCTGCGAAAACATGGCATAAAGGACTTATTTTTGAGAGAGGTTAGGTACGGATCGTTTTGGATAATGGGCCAGAGTTGTTTGGCTGTTTTAATTAAGGTATTGCTGGCTGTGTTATAAGTATTAACAAAAATGACTGAACTATCAGTCTTGGAGTTCTTATTAGTGCTGTCTGCGAGAGGGGGTCTTTTAGGCTGTTCACATGCTTTCTCTATGGACGCCTTTAAAGCTCTATTCTTGTAACCTCTACTAAGAAATTTTTTTCTCATGATATCCATCTGCTGTTGTTCATCTATCTGCTCACTGCAGATTCTACGGACCCTCAAAAATTGTGAGTAGGGTAAACTTTTTATTAGGGCCGTAGGATGAAAACTAGACGCTGCCAACAAATTGTTACAATCTGTTGGCTTTGTGTACAATGAGGTGCTGACTTTAATACCTTTTTTGATGATAGAAACATCTAAAAAGTGTACCTTTTCTGCTTGTATCTCGTATGTAAATTTAATACTTGAGTCCAATAGATTAACTGAGTCCATCATTTGGTCGAACTCCACCTTACTCCCCAACCAAATGATGAAGACATCATCTATGAAGCGTGTATAATAATGAATCTTGCTTGCATATTCAGGTGTGTCAAAAAACATGATTTTCTCCACTTCAAACATAAATGAGTTAGCGTAGGCCGGCGCCACACAACTGCCCATTGCACAGCCTTGCTGCTGTTTAAAAAACATGCTATCAAATAAGAAATAATTTCTATCAAGCGCTAACTCAAGTAATGCCATAAAGAATGGAATATGCGGACCAGTATATAAAACATTATCGGTAATTAATTTACATACAGACTGTAATCCTCTAGCCAGAGGTATATTAGTGTACAAGCTTACCACGTCTGCCGTACAGAGGAAAGCATTCTCAGGTAGGTCACCAAGTGAAAAGAGTTTGTCCAAAAAGGTGTTAGTGTCCTTCAAGTAAGTGTCTTTACTTTGGACCACAGGTTGCAAGTAAAAGTCAAGGTATTTGGCAACGTCATAAAAGATTGAATCCCTTGCTGACACAATAGGTCTACCCGGAGGGTCGACACTATTTTTGTGCAATTTCGGGATTGTATAGAACACAGGGATCACCGGATTTTCTTTCAGCAGGGCATCCGCTGTTTCTCTTGTAATCCATTGTTGGTTCACTCCCTGGGTTAGTAACTCTGAAAGTTCCTTCACATAAGCTTGCGTAGGATCTGTATGCAGCTTTTGATAAACAACCGGATCACTCAGTTGTCTCATTGCTTCTGCCTTATACTTGTCAATGTCCTGTATGACAAGGGCTCCCCCCTTATCAGCAGCTCTTAGAACAATATCTGTGTAACCAGCAATTTGTTGGAGTGCTATAGTCTCTTCTTGTGTTAAATTAGGTCTTATCGACACAGAGGAACGATTTTGTTTAACCTGAGCCGACATGGAGTTAGTAAAAGCTTTGATGGAAGCATTTACTGAGGACGGATCAAATTTACTTCGTTTCTTCACAGGGTCAGAGTTCACTGTATTCACTGTGATTGGTTTTGCATTAAAATATTCTTTCAGCCTAAGTTGCCGGCTGAAAAGGTTGATGTCCACCAGTGATTCAAAAACACGAGGGCGGTTGGTGGGCACAAAATTTAACCCTTTTTGTAAGAGTCTCATTTCTGCGGGGGAAAAGTTTCTAGTGGATAGATTATATACGTTTATTTCTTCGGCGGCTTGGCTTTTTGCTTGCCTTTCACACTGCTTGCCGCGGCGCGTCCTTTTCCCGTTCCAAGTTGTGCCCTTGTACGTACCCCTAAAGGGGGTCGACCAGAGGATGTCGCCACTTGTGTATCGGTGTCACTATTGGTGGACTGTGCTCCACTGGATTGCTCAGTGTCAAACCGACCTTGTCTCCTTCTGCTGTATTTTGATTTATTCTGTCTGATCACAGCTTTAGTGTTGTTCACCCAGGCGTAGACCCTGTTCTCAATGTAGTCTTGCGTGACCTTTTCAAATTTATCAGTTTTGAACTTGATGAGGTCTGCTTTGTACTTTTCCACCTGAGTTGATAATTTTGTAATCCAGTCCGTGGTTTTATCTGCGGTAAGGAGGGCCAAGCAGTCGTCTTCCAGAATTTTGATTTTTTCTCTGACTACTTTTAATTCTCTGCCCGATTCTTCTACCACCAAAAGGATGAGGTCAAAAGACGCCTTGTTCAACACTGCTGCCCACTTTCTGCAGAAGTCACTGTTGTGGCGGCCAATCGTGGGGATGTTATGAATTCTAAACCCACGTGGGATCTTTTTATCCCTGTAATAATCTGAAAGAGATACAGCATGGAGGTAAAAGTCAGTTTCTCGTTTTCTCAGCTTCAGAAGTTTAAAGTATTTCTGTTCCGCGGTCTCAACCGATGCAGCTTGTACCAATTTATCCGTGAATAGAATGCGCTCTGCGTCGCTATCCGAAAGATTCAGGAGTTCACCTCTGAGTAAAGCAGTATGCCTATAGCCAGGAACATCACTAGCATCAAGGGCTGCTGCAAAGTCCATACTCATGTATCCGTGTGAACTGTGTGATGGGGGAAAGGGTGCCCACACCGTGCTGATTCACTGATTTATTCAGTAGCTTGAAGTGCTTTTGCAGGGTGCCTTGCCTTGGAATCTCCGTTTTCCTGTAAGTATAGCTTTGTTGTAGACCGGCACTCCTGTAGCGATGTTGTTAGATTGCCGGGTGCCTTCATGCAGGTAGTAATATACAGGTAGAAGTTGCGGCACTCTCGGGCTTAAATCAATAAACACACTTAGTCAGTGTTTAATCCAACGTTTCGGTCTTTATTTCATAAGACCTTCATCAGGAATAATCATATCAAAATACAGACTCCATTTATATACCTTCACCAACTAACAAAAAAAGAAATCCTACCTATCAGCTGCAGTTACTCACTTCCGGTGCTGTCATGACGCGTTCTGAACCAGAACCGCCCACCTTCTGACGCATAGAATCCGGAGTGAGGCTGACTTGCACAGAAAAAACAGACTAAACATTCAAAGTGTAACTAGAGAAACCCATTGGAAAACCAATTGGAGGAAGTGCGGTGACCGTCACCATGGTAACCTTGGTTATCAAACATGAGTGCGGACAGCTGCAGCTGTAATGTTAAAAACAGAAAAGAAAAAGCGTTGTTTGCAAAGTACTTTTTACAGTATGCACATGACTATATATAAAGTAGACAATAAACGCGTGCCAATATAAGCATTAATACATTTGCAATGATCGCATTCAGTGGATTACTTCCGTATGCAAACTGAGACTTATGTCTATAGGGAAAAGATAATTGTAACAATAGTCACATTAAGATCCACTCAACTTGTCAAAGGAGTACTTTGTTGAATGCGATCATTGCAAATGTATTAATGCTTATATTGGCACGCGTTTATTGTCTACTTTATATATAGTCATGTGCATACTGTAAAAAGTACTTTGCAAACAACGCTTTTTCTTTTCTGTTTTTAACATTACAGCTGCAGCTGTCCGCACTCATGTTTGATAACCAAGGTTACCATGGTGACGGTCACCGCACTTCCTCCAATTGGTTTTCCAATGGGTTTCTCTAGTTACACTTTGAATGTTTAGTCTGTTTTTTCTGTGCAAGTCAGCCTCACTCCGGATTCTATGCGTCAGAAGGTGGGCGGTTCTGGTTCAGAACGCGTCATGACAGCACCGGAAGTGAGTAACTGCAGCTGATAGGTAGGATTTCTTTTTTTGTTAGTTGGTGAAGGTATATAAATGGAGTCTGTATTTTGATATGATTATTCCTGATGAAGGTCTTATGAAATAAAGACCGAAACGTTGGATTAAACACTGACTAAGTGTGTTTATTGATTTAAGCCCGAGAGTGCCGCAACTTCTACCTGTATATTACTACCCGCATGAAGGCACCCGGCAATCTAACAACATCGCTACAGGAGTGCCGGTCTACAACAAAGCTATACTTACAGGAAAACGGAGATTCCAAGGCAAGGCACCCTGCAAAAGCACTTCAAGCTACTGAATAAATCAGTGAATCAGCACGGTGTGGGCACCCTTTCCCCATCACACAGTTCACACGGATACATGAGTATGGACTTTGCAGCAGCCCTTGATGCTAGTGATGTTCCTGGCTATAGGCATACTGCTTTACTCAGAGGTGAACTCCTGAATCTTTCGGATAGCGACGCAGAGCGCATTCTATTCACGGATAAATTGGTACAAGCTGCATCGGTTGAGACCGCGGAACAGAAATACTTTAAACTTCTGAAGCTGAGAAAACGAGAAACTGACTTTTACCTCCATGCTGTATCTCTTTCAGATTATTACAGGGATAAAAAGATCCCACGTGGGTTTAGAATTCATAACATCCCCACGATTGGCCGCCACAACAGTGACTTCTGCAGAAAGTGGGCAGCAGTGTTGAACAAGGCGTCTTTTGACCTCATCCTTTTGGTGGTAGAAGAATCGGGCAGAGAATTAAAAGTAGTCAGAGAAAAAATCAAAATTCTGGAAGACGACTGCTTGGCCCTCCTTACCGCAGATAAAACCACGGACTGGATTACAAAATTATCAACTCAGGTGGAAAAGTACAAAGCAGACCTCATCAAGTTCAAAACTGATAAATTTGAAAAGGTCACGCAAGACTACATTGAGAACAGGGTCTTACGCCTGGGTGAACAACACTAAAGCTGTGATCAGACAGAATAAATCAAAATACAGCAGAAGGAGACAAGGTCGGTTTGACACTGAGCAATCCAGTGGAGCACAGTCCACCAATAGTGACACCGATACACAAGTGGCGACATCCTCTGGTCGACCCCCTTTAGGGGTACGTACAAGGGCACAACTTGGAACGGGAAAAGGACGCGCCGCGGCAAGCAGTGTGAAAGGCAAGCAAAAAGCCAAGCCGCCGAAGAAATAAACGTATATAATCTATCCACTAGAAACTTTTCCCCCGCAGAAATGAGACTCTTACAAAAAGGGTTAAATTTTGTGCCCACCAACCGCCCTCGGTGGTTTTTTGAATCACTGGTGGACATCAACCTTTTCAGCCGGCAACTTAGGCTGAAAGAATATTTTAATGCAAAACCAATCACAGTGAATACAGTGAACTCTGACCCTGTGAAGAAACGAAGTAAATTTGATCCGTCCTCAGTAAATGCTTCCATCAAAGCTTTTACTAACTCCATGTCGGCTCAGGTTTAACAAAATCGTTCCTGTGTCGATAAGACCTAATTTAACACAAGAAGAGACTATAGCACTCCAACAAATTGCTGGTTACACAGATATTGTTCTAAGAGCTGCTGATAAGGGGGGAGCCCTTGTCATACAGGACATTGACAAGTATAAGGCAGAAGCAATGAGACAACTGAGTGATCCGGTTGGTTTATCAAAAGCTGCATACAGATCCTACGCAAGCTTATGTGAAGGAACTTTCAGAGTTACTAACCCAGGGAGTGAACCAACAATGGATTACAAGAGAAACAGCGGATGCCCTGCTGAAAGAAAATCCGGTGATCCCTGTGTTCTATACAATCCCGAAATTGCACAAAAATAGTGTCGACCCTCCGGGTAGACCTATTGTGTCAGCAAGGGATTCAATCTTTTATGACGTTGCCAAATACCTTGACTTTTACTTGCAACCTGTGGTCCAAAGTAAAGACACTTACTTGAAGGACACTAACACCTTTTGGACAAACTCTTTTCACTTGGTGACCTACCTGAGAATGCTTTCCTCTGTACGGCAGACGTGGTAAGCTTGTACACTAATATACCTCTGGCTAGAGGATTACAGTCTGTATGTAAATTAATTACCGATAATGTTTTATATACTGGTCCGCATATTCCATTCTTTATGGCATTACTTGAGTTAGCGCTTGATAGAAATTATTTCTTATTTGATAGCATGTTTTTTAAACAGCAGCAAGGCTGTGCAATGGGCAGTTA